>NC_080090.1:67086167-67401524 GCF_950005125.1 Chionomys nivalis
ACTCATACATATAAAGCAACAATGAATATATCCTTTAAAATATTTCTGTGATGGATAAGTGTACAAAAATATATTCAGTAGCAAAAGCATAAAAAGGAGTGTGACACTCCACAGCTTCCAGTTTGAATTATTATTTGAACTGTGATATACAGTCTTCAAAGGGTCTGGTGAATTTCAGTGTGTGATTTTTTTATTTGCATCATTTTTATTATAACATTATAAAATAAAATAAAAAGAATGAAAAAACTTTAAGAAAAAGCAGAGCAGGCACCTTATGAAAACACACTGTGGGGAGCAATGCTCTCTAGAATTCAATCCTGTGAGTCAGTTAGAGAAAAATAAACTAGAGAAAAGCAAATCAAACCATCAACAGCAACAACTTGAGTGAAATGAAGCACGAGAGGGAATGGGCCCCACCTCCACCGTAGCTACAACGGTCGTACAAAACAGCCAGGGACGCACAGAATGTATGTGGTATGTGGGGCAGGCAGCACATAGGAACTGGTTCCCATGAACTTGGCCGAAACAGCTAAGAAACTATTCAACAAACTAAAGGAAATTATGTTTAAAGAACTAGAGGAATGTATGATAACAATCATTAATCAACTAGAGAAAACCAATAATGAGACCAATTATAAAACAACTAAATTCAGATCCGCGGTAGAAAGAACGTAACAACTGCATGAAAAGCTTGCTAGGCGGAATTAGCAGATCTAATGTGGAGGAGCCAGGGAACTGGAAGATGGTTCAATAGACATTATCTGTCTAGAGCAGCAGGACCCACACCGTAGAAGGATCCAAACCCTCCATGTGTACCACGAAACACACCACATAGGCAGAAAGACAGACACAAACACACAAAAGAAATATAACTTAAATTTTGTTTAAAAATTTTGTTTAAAAATGATGAGGACTGTACAGAAATTGAGATTGTTAAAAAATGAAGGATCAGATTCAACAACTTAATGTCCTATACCTATAGAAATGCCCAAATTTCTAAAAGCAGACTCAAAGACAAGTTGAAAGTGTTGGTAAATCTACAGAAACAACAACAAGATTTTAAAAATCTCCCCCCAAAAAGTAGTGATTAAAAACTGGATCTCCTTCAAGCAGCATCAAAAAGTAGTGGTTTGCCAGCTGTGATGGCACACGTCTTTAATCCCAGCACCGGGAGGCAGAGGCAGGCGGATCTCACAGGCCTAGAGGAGAAGCTGTGACCCGTGCCCGGCTCCTTTCCCTACTCGGAACAGCCGCCATGATCATTATCCTTCCCCTCTACCAACGATGCTCTGTTTTCCAGGAACTTGACAGAAATCCTCCTAAATTCTCAACACCTGGAGTGCTTCCGGGAATTTCTCAGAGACCGGAAGGCTGAAAACCCGCTGCTGTTCCTGATAGCCGTGCAGAAGATCATGATGGAGACCAATGAAAAGACTTACAAGGCTGCTTTGGAGAATATAACCAAGACTTACTTCCACGGCAAGGTCCCTCCCGGTACGCCTTTTCCTCCGGATTCCCGCTTCAGTTTCTTGGGAGGAAAAGTCTGGGAAATAGCCTGGCTCCATGAAAACCCCAAGAGAGCAGAGCAGGGGAGTCTCTGTAATACTCCACGGGAGCAATATTAAGACTGTGAGAATTAATGCGGAGAACAATATTAAGCCCAAAGCCATAATATCGGTAAAAGGAGCCACGTGTAAGATGCATTCATATACATGTTCATTTCACTTCATGTTGAAAATCGAACCTTAATCCCTGTAAGGTAGGGACAAAAAATACTTTGAAGTTAACTAGCTTATCTGATTTGTGGAACTGTAACACAAATTCAAATTACTTGATCGTGAAATCAGCTAGCATGGGGCTAAATCTAAGCAAACGGGCGTTTTCCTCCATGCCCAGATGTGAAAAGTTGAGCCAGGGTAGAGAATGGTCTGTCTGGAAATCGTTCATGAACCATCTTGTTTTCCTGTCCGATGTGGTGTTAAACTTGACCCGTGGAAATTCCTCTTAACTAGTGGCAACAAATAAAGTATTAGTTTACAGCCCTAGCAAAAGAGGGTGCACAAGTGCCCCCCTGGAGGCAGACAAGCTGCAGCAAGGCCACAGAGCAGAGCTTTCTGCCTGTCTCAGAGGAGCAGGTGAAGCTTGTGTGGATGGGGAGGGGGCTTGTTTGTTTTCTGGTTTTTGTTTGTTTGCTTGCTTTGGTTTTGTTTATAGTTATCTAAGACAAGGGTATAAGTACAAAAGTAGAAAAAGTTCAAAGTTAACAAATCTCTCTAGTTCATTTGTTTTGAAACAGGGAATTGTCACATATTCCAGATTGGCCTGAAACTCATGGGCTATTTTGCCCCCGACTCAAGCGCGTAGCCCGGCTAGCTCAGTCGGTAGAGCATGAGACTCTTAATCTCAGGGTCGTGGGTTCGAGCCCCACGTTGGTGCCAAAATGTAACGGCGTAAACGAATGCAGACAGATTGTAAAAATATATACAGCTTTAATGGGGAAATAGACTTACAGAACCACCGTTCCCGCGGAGACCAGGAAAGCAGAAGCAAGTACTGTGAGCACGATTGCCAGATTTATAGCTATTAGCCCGAGGCGAACACGCCCCCTAAGGGGCGGAACTTATCCCTACATCTATGCAGCCCAGACTGGCCTAAAATGCTGACACCTCCTACTTGTGCCTGTCATGTGCTAGGATTTACAGACATGCCCCAGCCCAGTGTGTCACAGTTTGTAGGTGCAATTCGAACGTTGTAACAATGAACTCAGAATCACCGATACTGCGCTGGTGTCACACTGAGGAATTAGAAGAAGTTATAAAGCACTAACCCTGGGTGTCACTTAAACAAGAGGGAGCCCAGATTTGAATTCTTTAATTTTTTCCCTGTGCCTCCCATTGTCCTCTCTCTGTCCATATGAGTCTGAATCCATGCCCACCTACGTGCTTCTTGTGAATCTGCCCCTGTGTCTCTGTGTGTTCCTGTGTGTGTCCCTAGCAAGGGGCTTTGTTCTTTCTTATTGGACAGCACAGAAGACACCATGTGGGGGAAGGAGGCGAAACATTACAGAATTTTATTTTTCAAGATAGGGTTTCTCTGTAGCTTTGGTGCCTGCCCTGGAACTAGCTCTTGTAGACCAGGCTGGCCTCAAACTTATAAAGATCCTCCTGCCTCTGCCTCCCAAGTGCTGGGATTAAAGGCGTGCACCACCACTGCCTGTCTAGAAATGTTTAACCCAAGGGACGGAGTCACTGATTCTAACTGAGCCCAACTGATCCAGATAACAAACAATCCAATGCTGTCAAGAAATATCCATATATTGCTCCAGCATTTATGCTGGGAATTCATTTTTTTTTACATTGTTTTTTATATTTTGTTTTTTTTTCTTGCTGATTTTTTTATTAATTAATTAATTTAATTATTAAAGATTTCTGCCTCTTCCCCGCCACCACCTCCCATTCCCTCCCCCTCCCCCAATCAAGTCTTCCTGCCTCCTCAGCCCAAAGAGCAAGCAGGTTTCTCTGCCCTGTGGGAGGTCCAAGGACCACCCACCTCCATCCAGGTCTATTAAGGTGAGCATCCAAACTACCTGGGCTCTGGGAATTCATTTTATAAGCTTGTTTGGTCTTGTTTTTCTATCCTCAGCCAATGATTATCATATCATACATACATGTGTGCATTAGTCTTGGGACAGGGACATGGAAGAGTACACATTTAAGACTGCATGTTGGGAGCTGCAGATCCCTGGCCCCTTGACTTTCTCCTTGACTTTGCCTGCTGGAGTGAACTGAGCAAAACACCTGTGCCTGCAGCTGCTCTGGGCACGAGACCCTGATGGTAGGCTGATGGGCCTGCAGCTGAAATATCCCGAGAGCTGGGCATGCATGGCTCAGGATCCTTATATAAGCTTCCCCTGAGCACAATAAACTGGGCATTGGCACTCTTGTATCAAGAGTGACCTCTCTCTCTCTCTCTCTCTCTCTCTCTCTCTCTCTCTCTCTCTCTCTCTCTCTCTCTCTGTGTGTGTGTGTGTGTGTGCCTGTCTCTGTGTCTTTAAGTCTCCAAGCTTAGTTCCCTGCTCACGAAAGCATATTGACCTGTAGTGGCATGGGGCACTATAGGCGTAGTACTATATAGTACAGGATCTTTCGGGTTTTTACAATTGCACCTATGTATTAGCTTCCCTTGTTAAAATTAATTGCATGAGAAATCTAAGGCAAGGATGGTTAGTTGTTACATTGTTCTCTTAAGGGCGGGTTCACGGCCTGAATACACAGCACTAGTTGTCTGAAGCCTTAAGTGTCTTCAAGGTGCATTGTTAATTCTGACTGTGTGGTCCAGCGAAAGGTCCTGTCTTGTAGAATGGAAGAGATATTGTTGTCATAATGCATTGCCACATATAAGAAATATTTATGTGCTGATTTTCAGTGTGAGTTCTATATGCAGTTATTGGGGAAGGGGATCTCAAAGAGAAAGGAGTGCCCAGATTTTCCTTGGTTGCATTTTCAGGTCTCATTAACAAACCTTCCTACCTCTGAAAACAAGGAACACCATGCTGCACCATGTTGCCAGGATGCAGTCTTGTGAATCTGTCCCTGAGTTGATATTTGTGTCTTGAGCTCTCCTTCTGCACCCAAAGACTGTGTTTTACTCCTTTCCTCCTAAGCCACCCCTAAACTGGAAAACTTCATCCCGGGCTACAGAAATGAGCTTAAATTTTAAGATTTCATTTCCCTTTAAGCTTTCATTTTTGAAATAGAACTAAGAAAGATAGTATTTTGCCGACAAAACAATTTCCCATAACATTTAAAATATTCTTTAGAAATCGTCAAATTGTAGAAGGCTCAGAGTGAGGCCAGAGTGAGAACAGAGGGTCCTGAGACTTGCACGTGACCCACCAAGCAGCAGACAGAAATGATGTTCTTCCTCTCTCCTTCCCTCCCTCTCTCATCATTTAGAAGAGATGCTGCAATGTGATGCTCCTTATATCAAAGAAACCATCCACATGCGCTACATCACCACCACCACTCTGCTGCTGCTCCAGGGCTACGTAATGAAATCTCTGGAAGAAAAGTGGTGAGCATGCCCAGAGAAGGCGGGCTCCTTCTGGAGTTGCTTCCTGTCTTTGAAAAGCCACATTAAGCCAAATTCTTCTAGTCTTCATAGCATACCGCCAGAGCCCTCCTCCAAGAGAAACACAAAACTTGCTTTCAAATCTCCTGCCTGCCAGCACCAGTGCAACACACACACGCATACACAAATATACATACACACATATACACACACAAACACCACATACGTGCACACACATATATACCCACATACACATACCCATATACACACAAATACACATATATAAGCACATGCATATACACATACAAGCCATATATACATACACACATATATACACAAAAACATACATATACACACAGACATGCATACACAAAAACACATATACCCACACAAACACACACATATCCACACAAACACACATATATACACACAGACACACAGTCACAAACACACATACACACATATACACAGATACATGCATATACAAACACATATACACACACATGAACTACACATATAAACACACTGACACACATACATACACATATATACACATACACACAGACACAGATACACATATACAAACACACATATATACAAGCACACACATACATACACACATGCACACACACACAAACATACACATAAAAACACAGACACACATATATTTATACACACAAACTCACATACACACACAGGCACACACATACACAAACACACACACATATCCACACACATGCACATGCACACGCACACATACACAAACACACATATACACGCATACATACACACATGCACACACATACATACACAAACAAACACAAAACACATACATATATACATGCAAATATACACATACAGACACATGTACATATGCACATACAAAGACATACACATATATACACACACAGGCATGCACACACACACAAACGTATACACATAGACACACAAACACACACACACGATGAGGAAGAATGCAGTGTTGAGAAGACTGACTTACACTGTATAAGAATTGAGACAATAAGAGGAGCACAGAAACTGACTTGAAACAAGGCTGTCTTGCTGTGTTTCAAGAGCATGGCTTTGTCTTCTTTGATCTTCTCGGTCTCCTTTCTGGTAGGTTTAAAGAGTACCAAGACATGTTCCCACCACGCCCTTTGGAGGTGGAAATTGAAGTACAGCCTGTCTCTCAAAGGAAGCCCTCAAAGGCAGCAATGCACCTACAGGAATCCCAGGTCAGTGAGGACGAAGAGAAAAGGGCGGGACAGACAGGAAAGCCATTGTCCCTACTGACATTTGAAACACCACTGGAAGAATTACTCTTGGGGTTGGGGGTCATGTCGTAAGCCCTGTTTTACAAAAGGATAATCTGAGGCTCAGAAAAAAATATACTGGGAAATCTCTTTCTGGTCTGCCTCTGTCACCAACTCAGTGACGGGTACGAGGGTTAGATACACGGAAATGAAACTGTCAGAGTTTTTTGTTTTTTTTTTTTTTTTTCTGCCCATGTTTATTTGGAGATTGTGGACTGGCCATCAGGCCAAATGTTTTTCTAATCTTTCTGCATAAGGATTAGTTTGATTTCTACATTCAGACACTGGCAACGTAAGCCTCCCCTTGCATAGGCCTGGAACAAGTGTCCCTCAGACCGGCAAACCCCAGAAAGACAATGTCAGTGATTGGCACTGAGAACACCATGTCCTTCTCCTATACATGATTACCCCTCTTACCCTTTGTCTCATGGGAAAAGAGGAAGGGGGAAGAGATGGGGACGGTACTCGGGGAAGTCTTATGCGGTCTGGAAAAGCACACATGCTCCTTTCAGCTTGGACAGAAAAATTGACCCCAATTCTGTCAGACTCCAAAGGTGAAATCAAGACATAGCTGAAAATTAGATTTACCCCCAATACTGTAGGCATGAAAACCTGCCACTCTTCCCTTCTCCACTCCCTCTGGTCACGAGCCGAATCTCCAGGGCACCACAAGTGAGTGGATGCTTGAAAATTATATGCAGAACCAGAGAGCTTTGTTTGAATTTCAGTTTTTCCTGTCAGATAGAAAGAAACCAAATGTTCTTACTGCCTGCTGTGGGCCACACACTATGCTACACACACACACACACACACACACACACACACACACCAGAAGGCTGTGGGTTTTGTCTTACACAAAGACTCAGATCAAGTAAACTGACCCAAATCACACAATTACAGAGAAGCTAGACTCTTCTCTAAAAGTTTCTAGCCCACCAAACCCAGTGCAGATTTAATACTTCCCTATCAGTTCCCTAAAGCTACATTGGCCCACATTGGCCTTGCTCTTCTCTCTCTAAGAACTGGGGTATAGGAGTGAGTACTCTCATCAATAAGATGCTTTTAGTGGGAAGTACGCTTGAACGCATTGGCACAGGAAACCACTTCCTAAATAGAACCCCAGTAGCACAGCCACTGAGAAAAACAATTAATAAGTTTTCCGGAAACTGAAAAGCTTCTGTAAAGCAAAGGACACGGTCAACAAGACAAAACGGCAGCCTACAGAATGGGAAAATGTCTTCACTAACCCCACATCGGACAGGGCTGATCTCCAAAATATACAAAGAATTGAAGAAATTGGTCATTAAAAGAACAAATAATCGATGTCTCACATTTTCTAGAGGCAAATGAACTGGACAACAGTCTCCCTGTATTTATTAAAGGCTTGCAGAAGCAGAATACATTTGCTTGTGTGGGGGAGGGGACAGGAGTGGGGAAGTGAGCATGTGTAAACTTTTCTTAAGAGTTAGAAATTGGTCCGTTTATCTCTCTATTTCTTTAACACTTTAAGATCTCCTGGGCTGTCATTTCCTCCTGTGAGCAGAAACTGGCTTCGGTCCTCTGTTCCTTCCCATTTTGAGTGCTGGCCCTCGCTGCTGTGGTGGAGGGCGTTTGAGCCAAGGCATTATGATGACTGACTGGGGCTAAGCTCTTCAACTCGCCAGCTATGGGGTCAGAGGCAGGCTGACCTGTGTTTCCTCATCCTTGAAGTGGGAATCCACAAAATATTCCTTTCTGGAAGGAAGGATTCTGAGTGTAGTTGATAGCAGGTTTGTGGCACACAGTAGGTTTTTGGCCAATTAGCCACACTAATGGACACCCCTTCTCTTCCCCAGAGGAAAGGATGGTGGAAAATGATCGGCTTCATCAAGAGTTTTTGCAATTACCGCAGAGTCATGAAAAATCCCAAGAAATGCCAACAATTTATAGATTTCATCCACCTGGAAATGTTCAACACCAAGGAGAGTGAGTAGTCACCCCCTGCCCTCATGGTCACCCCTGTCTTCATGGTCATCCCCTGTCCTCATGGTCACCTCTGTCCTCATGGTCACCCTCTGCCGTCATGGTCACCTCTGTTCTCATGCTCACCCCCTGTCCTCATGGTCACCTCTGTCCTTCATGGTCATTCCGTGTCATCATGGTCACCCCCTGCTATCATGGTCACCCCCTGTCCTCATGGTCACCCCCTGCCATCATGGTCACCCCCTATCCTCATGGTCACCCCCAACCATCAAGGTCATCCCCTGTCCTCATGGTCACCCCCTGTCCTCATGATCACCCCCTGCCATCATGGTCACCTCTGTTCTCATGGTCACCCTCTGCCATCATGGTCACCCCCTGTCCTCATGGTCACCCCTCCCATCATGGTCACTCCCTGTCATCATGGTCACCCCCTGTCCTCATGGTCACCCCCTGTCCTCATGGTCACCCCCTGCCATCATGGTCACCCCTATCCTCATGGTCACCCCCAACCATCAAGGTCATCCCCTGTCCTCATGGTCACCCCCCACCATCAAGGTCACCCCCTGTCCTCATGGTCACCCCTGCCATCAAGGTCAGCCCATATGAGAATTCAAGCTCTATGTCAGGCCTGCATAAGCTGCAGTGAACAAGAACTCCAGAACCTGAGTGGCCAGCCCTGCCCAGGCCTGCCTGGACAATGGTGCTTCTCAAAGAGCCAACAAGTGTGGGAAATAACGAAGGTGTTTAGAAAGCTCACATTTTAAATATATAATATTTTTACTAATTCTCTGGGAATTTTACACATGTGTATAATATATTTTGAGCATTAACCTCTTGCTAATGCCTCTCAGATTCATTCCCCTCCTCCCCACGCAACTTACAATCCACTGAGTCCAATTTGTCTGCTCATATTTTTGTGCTGCCCTCCACTGTAGCATGGCCATTCTTACCAGAGAGGACTCACCTTTTGTAAGATGAGTTCCTTATGCTGTTTTATGTGGCCTTTTAAAACATCTTTTAAGTTTTCCTGCCTGTATAATTAATGCATGCTATTAATAAAGAGGCAAAAAATTACAAGGACATGTAGGACACAAAGGAAAATCTTTAGAGATAACATTGCCAATGCTTTGAAGCCTACATTCTGATTACACACACACACACACACACATCCAAACTTTCCATTTATAACATACCCTTTTCTTTGGTATTTTATATTGAACATCACTTTCTGTCAGTACACCTCTATCTGCCCAGTTTTTGACTGCCATAAAGTGTCCATTGTATAGATCTATTCAAATGCTTCATTCATTAATCTCCTCATTCATGACCATTGCTAAGAATGCTTTAGGGTACGTCCTCCAGCAGGTGCTGAGATGTCAGTGGTAAATACTGCATCTACCACTTTTACTTGAGGGAGTTAAAGAGGTGGCCATGTGCCTCAGTTTCCTCCTCTGTGGAATGGGAATAACTGTCCTGACCTGACAGAGCTCTTGTGAAGCTCAGGTGAGATGATAACTTAGGCATCCTTGAAGTAGGCTGTCGGAGTCCATGTGGGTCCAACATAGATTCCCTAACCCAGCTGAAACGGAGTCGCGAGGAATAAAACTGACACAGCTTACAAGGTCATCTTGAAAAGGGCCAGAATCACTCTTTATTCTCGGAACATCTTATATCTACATTCAGTGGGGGAAAACACCTTAGGCTGTCTCCAAGGCAACCAGGTGCCTGGGCTTAGGTCACGTCTGCATCTAGCAGTCCGGTAGGCCATGAATTAGCATCTCTTTATAAGACATCCTCTTAGTTACAAAAGGAAGGAAGCACCGAACCTCTGAAACTCTTGAGTCATCAGCTTTAGCCAACATCTCTCCTCAGGTAATCCACATTCTAACAAAAGAAACTAGGAGCAGCACATCCTGACTTTTGTTAAGGAGGCGACAGCTTGTCTGCAGAGCTATGTACCTAGCTCAGACCAGGCTAATGGCTACTGTGCCAAACCGAAATATGGGCCCACAATCCACTCTCTCTTATTAATTTTAATAACTCCTGTGTGTCTGCAACAGGACAGACACGCTGCGCCTGGTTTGGGCAAAGTCCTCTTCAATTACCCAAATTTTCCCGTCATTGGAACAGGCATCAATTATGCAAGCTCCTGTCTTAGGCATCTGGGGAGAAGAAGCTTCAAACCCGTCATTGACTGCCGACCTCTGTAAAAAGAAGAGATTAGTGGAGAGAAATATACTTTTCAGGCCCTGTATATCAGCCATATCTCTTGTCAGAATGTATCATAATGCTTTATGAATAATTATGCTCCCAAAGACTGTATTCTCCTATCTTAAAAGAGAGTAGAATCACCTGAGTTGAAGATGTTTCTTCCGCTGGTACAGAACATCATTCAGAGTTTACTTTCTCAGCATACGTATCAACTCTTAACATTCATCGTCACAACCTCTCTTTCAGCCAACTGTCAATCGCAGCAATTCACAATCATGATCTTTCCACATCATCGGTCAATACCGATCTTCAAATTTCTAATACCGTAATTTCATATTTAGCCAGTCAAAACCAGCTCTCCCAATTTTCATAATTTCATATTTAGCCGGTCAATACCAGCTCTCCAAATTATTCATAATTCCATATTTAACCGGTCAATACCAGCCCTCCAATTCTTCATAATTTTATTTTTAGCCGGTCAGTACCAGCTCTCTGATTCTTCAGAATTTCACCTTTAGCCGGTCAGTACCAGCTCTCCAATTATTCATAATTTCACCTTTAGCCGGTCAGTACCAGCTCTCCAATTATTTATAATTTCATAATTTTCTTTACCGTAAATTTATATTCTTCTCGGTCATTACCGATATATTTAACACCATTGGTCATTACCAGATTTTTCCCATCACCTTATATGCAGCTGTAAATATCAGGTCATTACCGTTAAGAGTATAATACCATTTGTTGTTATTAAATCTCATTTTCAGTCTCTGTGTAGCTGTTAAACCCTTAGTCTGCCACCTTGTTAAATGAAGAGGGATTTTAGTCATGCTTTATTTTGCATCTTTCTTTCCCTGAGGGGAAAGCTTAGGTCTTAGTTCTTAGGTTTAATACTTTATTCAAAATGAGTTCTGTCCCATAAACCAAGAACACTCAAATGTTCAGTTTGTATCTTATAGTTCTGAAGCAACAGGTTTCACACCACAGCCAGCAGCAGACGCCGCAGTCAGCTCCTCTCAGCAGGATCTCTTTGTCCGAAGTCTCTTTGCAGCCCTGCAAGTTGCGGGTTCGGATCAGGCTCCTCTCTGTGGGCTGGGTTACTGGATTCCTCCTGGAGCCGTTTTCTTTCTGTTCCTTCTGCTGCGCGGTTGTCAGCCACGTTGTCCTCAGTTTCGCAGTCCTTCTGCTGAGTGCATCGAATTAGCCGCTCTGGAAGCCATCTTGCTTGGTTTTCGTCCTGTGAGAAAACACAGACATGCCCTCGACCCCATATTAGGATGGGTTCGGGTCCTTTCCAAATCCCAGTGCATGGATCTTTCCATTTGGCTTTAGCAAATGTGGATTTTGTACCACTATGCCACAATCTGTCCGCGGCTGATTGCTCATGGACATCTGTATTTAGAAAGTTTAGAGTAAACAATGCATGATTTAAGGCATTGTGTGGCGTCTGAGGATACAACTCCCCTGTCTTTATTTTTTGGAGTTGTGTTTTCAAGGAGCCATGTGCACGCTCCACAATTCCTTGTCCTTGAGGATTATATGGAATACCAGTCTTATGAACGATATTCCATTGAGCACAAAATCTTTGAAAAGCTTTGTTAACATATCCAGATCCATTGTCCGCCTTTATTACCTTTGGGGTTCCCATGCATGAAAAGCATTTTAAGCAATGAGTTATTACATGCTTGGCAGCTTCCCCAGTTTGTGCTGTGGCCATTATAAATCCTGAGTAAGTATCAATTGTCACATGCACATATCTCAATTTTCCAAACTCAGTAATGTGAGTTACATCCATTTGCCATATATGATTGGGAAGAAGCCTTCGGGGATTAACCCCCAAATGAGGCACAGGTAGATATTGTGGGCATCTTTCACACTGTTTAACAATTTGCCAAGCAGCTTCTCTGGTCAGCTTAAATTGTTTTCTTAAACTTGAGCTGTTTTGATGATGCAAAGCATGTGATTGCTGTGCAAGTTCAACCTGAGATATGGCAATTATTTTTGTAAGTTCGTCAGCTAGAGCATTACCTTCAGCTAACGGACCAGGAAGTGTCGCCGCCTCGACGGGTTACTCTGTCTAGGGTTTGTAACCCGCCTGGCTGGTCAGTTATTCCAGGGTCACGGAGAGGCACCACCTAAAAGACATAGGCTGATAAGAGGAAGAAGGCTAAGCATATTTGTCAAAGCCTCCGTTTATTAGAGTCATGGTTACAGCTTATATAGCCCCTGGATGAGGAGCTTGGGGGGCTGGGGCACGGGGTCTTGCCACGTGGTCCACACCCGTCAGGTAGTCCAAGAGGATACGATCGGTCAGGTCACGATTCCTTGGTCAGGAAGTCACAAGGTGACACACCTAGTTGTCTAGATAGTTTGGAATGTGAGGCAGGTTCCGCTAACAGATAGCTCTCTATTAACAGTTAATTTGGGTGTGAGATAGGCTTTGTCAATAAGACTATTCTCAGTACAATTGGGAAGTGAAGCCCTCTGCAAAACTCCTCACGGCGGTGCTTCCTATAATAATTTGGGGGGGACACGACTCCTGACAAGGAAGACTTGAATGCGCTCTGATATGTCCCACAAAACATGGTAACTTTCTACATTGTATGGCTTTCTGAATCTGCTGAAACAATATTTTAACTTGTTCATTGCTAGTTGCTATATATGACACTGTTTCCAGGATCCTTAATGCTTCATAAATATACCGGCTATCAGTATATAAATTAAAAGCCTTATCATCAAAATTCTTAAATACCAGAGCTACAGCCCGCAGTTCAACTATTTGAGCTGAAGCTGGTTCTGTCTGTACCACGTGTCCTTTGCCATTGACAACATAAGCAGCTTTTCCATTAGATGAGCCATCAGTGAAAATCAACAAAGCATCCTTTAAGGGATTCTTTGCTACTATTTTAGGAAAAATGAATGAATGCTGTTGTGTAAACTGCAGTAACTGGTCAGCTGGGAAAAGATTATTAATCTGACCTTGAAACTGAGCAAACGCAATTGCCCATGAGTCACTATTTTGAAATAACCATTCAATTTGCTGCTTAGTGTAAGGCACATTGATTATAGCTGGTTCTTTGCCAAAATATTTTCTAGATTCCGTTCTGCTCTTCTGAGCTAAGCATGCTACTGCTTCAAAATAAGGATTTAATACTTTTGCTGGTGATACAGGCAGATGCACCCATAAAAGTGGTCCGTTCTGCCATAAGGCTGCTGTAGGAGTCAGCCTTGTAGGTAAAATACACCTTATTCCATATCTAACTTATTTACAAATTTTTACTACCAATTTAAAATTTGCCCCCTTTTTCCTACATTTCTTTCTCTACTCTACATCTCTGTTTCTGAGCGCTCACTACTCACGCATCTACTGATTTTTTTCTCGCGGGTTCCTCACGTCTGGTCACCTCTTCCTTGCTTTTTGGGGATCGCTGATCAGCCTCGCAGTTCTCCTCCATCCTTTGTCTTGTTTTCCTCTGGGATCCAGTGATCAGCATTCACCGTCTTTCTTGTGTTGTCCTTCTCCAGGGTCATGGAGTTCGGCGGTCAGCACCACGTTCCTTTTCGTACTTCTTGCTCCGGGGTTCGTCTCAGGGTTCAGTAGACAGCACCATGTTGTCTTTTTCTTGGGGTTCAGTCATGAGCCCCATGTTACGGCGCCATTATGTCGGAGTCCATGTGGGTCCAACATAGATTCCCTAACCCAGCTGAAACAGAGTCGCGAGGAATAAAACTGACACAGCTTACAAGGTCATCTTGGAAAAGGCCAGAATCACTCTTTATTCTCGGAACATCTTATATCTACATTCAGTGGGGGAAAACACCTTAGGCTGTCTCCAAGGCAACCAGGTGCCTGGGCTTAGGTCACGTCTGCATCTAGCAGTCCGGTAGGCCATGAATTAGCATCTCTTTATAAGACATCCTCTTAGTTACAAAAGGAAGGAAGCACCGAACCTCTGAAACTCTTGAATCATCAGCTTTAGCCAACATCTCTCCTCAGGTAATCCACATTCTAACAAAAGAAACTAGGAGCAGCACATCCTGACTTTTGTTAAGGAGGCGACAGCTTGTCTGCAGAGCTATGTGCCTAGCTCAGACCAGGCTAATGGCTACTGTGCCAAACCAAAATATGGGCCCACAGTAGGCTTAGCAGTACTTAGCAACAGAAGAGTTAGCCAGTCTGCTGTCACTACTGCGTAAGTATGATAAGTTGTAGAAGGAGCTACGGACCGCTTCCCACCTCCCAGCTCCTGGCCACTGGTTAGCTTTATACCTGAAATAACAACACACAAACCGTATTAATTTAAACACTATCTAGCCTCTTCTTGGCTAACTCTCACACCTCAACTAACCCATTTCTAATAATCTGTGTAGTGCCATGAGGCAGTAGCTTACCAGGAAGATTCTAGCCTACGTCCATCTTGGGTCAGAGCTTCATTGCATCTGCCCTGGAGAGGAGAGGCATGGCATCTGTCTCACTTCCTCTTCCTCCCAACATTCTGTTTTGTTTACTCCACCCACCTATGTTCTAACCTATCAGGCCAAGCAGTTTCTTTATTAATCAATGACCTTCCTCCATCATTTCCCCTTTTTCTGTTTAAACAAAAAAAAAAGGAAGGCTTTAACTTTAACAAAGCAAAATTACATATAAAAAAACAGTTATCAAGTAAGAATTACAGTTACAATATTTATATCTATTTTATCTTTTACCATAACAAAGGAAAACAACTAAAACTATCTATCTATTCTTCAACTCCATCAAAGACTCCAGAAGGATATAATATTACCTAAGTAAATGAGAAGTAAGCAACTTACAAAACTCTAGAAATCACAGAGACATCTTGCTGCCTGGACAGTCACCCAAAGTTCCTCTGTACCGTTGGGGCATCCATCTTCAGCTGACAGGCCCATAGTATCCAGAGACATTTCCATGAAGCAGGAAATTCTGAAGGCAGTTCAGTTACTATCTGCTGTGTCCTGCAGAATGTCTCAGACTCTTTCATGAGTCCGGAACCCTGACAGATCATCTCACCTTTAGGCAAGTTTAGCAGTTCTCTCTCTGAGGGTTCTCTGTGTTTATGCAACAGTCCAGGCAAGAGCAGTTTCTTGCCCAAATGCTATCAAACTCCATAAGGAGCCTCTTCGATGCCCATCTTCTTCTTGAAGTAAATTGGTGCTGCCAGGAGCAGATGTATCTCATTGTCATGAAAAGCCCTAAGTTATTAAAACATTAAATATCATATTCTGTAGTCTTTGAAAGATATGAAGAATGTCTATCTAAGATATATCTATTCACATCTAGAAAATCTAACTAACATGACTACAAGCTTGATTATTATTAATGATTATCCATTAACAACCTATATACATTACATTTTTACATGAACTACACAATCACAATACCTTATCAATATCAGAAATACATATACATATAACAAAATTGACCTTAAATTTATATCAATAAAGTCAAATCCATATGAATGCAAATTATTCACATCTCTATCATATCCCCCTTTAAATGTAAAAGAACATTTATAAACAATATTTGGGAATATGGGCACAGTTATTTCTCTCCAAACTGCTTCCTGCTGTATGGGGCCACTGTTATTCAGGTCTTTCATGGTATAACCTGTGTGCTAGATTCATCTCAGTCAGCAGTTGAGTGAAGTAATTTTTTTGAAGGTGTTCATAGCAACCCTTCAGGAGGGCGTGGTCCATCATACCATATTGGGATAGAAGAAATCCACAGGGTCTCATTCTCTGTGAAAACAAAAGAAGAAACTCCTTTCCAAAGCATCATGTCCTTAGATCCAAATTTTAAAGTCAAGGTATTTTCAAAATATCTATGTTGGATTAGTTCAGCAGCATTTATAAACAAATATCTTTTAGCATCTGTTCCTCCTTCCTCAGCATTCAAACAATTCAAAGAGAACATAATAGCATACAGTATCAAGATTCTCTGTGTATTTTCCCTCTTTGTGCGGCTTTATTTTAACTCTATTTCATTTATTTTTACTTTTATTTTTTGAGACAGGTTCTCTGTATGTCTTTGTCCTGGAATAACTTTGTAGACCAGGCTGTCCTTGAACTCTCAGAGATCTGTCCATCTCTGCCTCCCAGGCAGTGGGATTAAAGGTGTGTCCTGCCACACCTTAAAGTCACAGAGGTCAATCTACCTCTGCCTCCCAAGTGTTGGGATTAAAGGTGTGTACCACCACACCCAACTACTCTCTTTCTTTTTTTTTTTTGTTTTCTTTTTTTACTTTAAGAACTTTAACTTTTAGCCTGCATATATTTTTAACACACTGTAAATCATTTAGAGGTTTTCTTTGCTTTTGAATCTCCCTTTACTGTATCTCTCTCTCTTTTTCTGACCATATGAGCCTTTAAATTACTGAGCAAATATGGGTAGGATTAAAGCCGTGGCTTTGCCAGCTAGAACCAGCCCATTCCTTAGCTTTCCAGCCTCATGGCGGACGTAATGGCTGTAGCCATTTTTATTGCCGCAACTCTATGGCATTTCAAGGTCCTTGCCAGCAAACAAGTTGAGTGTTGTTTAACACTCAAAAGCTCTGTAGTCAGGACCACCTGCTTGAAAGAGTCAGAGTTTGCCCTGGCAGGATGGCCAAGAAAGCTGGCATTTTACAACAGTGCAACTTGTTTCCTGCTACGGCTGAAAACCGAAAAGCATGCATTCAGCTTTTCATCAACACCGTTTAAGTGTTTCGTGGCAGGACCTCTTAAAAGAGCTACAAGGTTTTGCAGCTAAAGCTGAGTCAGGAAGCCTCTCTTAGATGAGAGTACTTGTTTGCCTCTAGCAAGCAGAGCAGACCCGAGAAATTGCTGCTACCAAGAAAACATGCTTTACTCTTTCCCAAACTTTCTCAGACTTTCTGTGGATTAAGTTATTCACATCTGGGCGCCATTCTGTAGTGGGAGCTGTGGACTGCATTCTGCCGCCCAGCTCCTGGCCGCCTGGCTAGCTTATGCCTCGAAATAACAACACACAAACTGTATTCATTTAAACACTGCCTGGCCCATTATATCTAGCCTCTTCTTGGCTAACTCTCACATCTCGACTAACCCATTTCTAATAATCTGTGTAGCACCACGAGGCAGTAGCTTACCAGGAAGATTCTAGCCTACGTCCATCTTGGGTCAGACCTTCATTGCATCTGCCCTGGAGAGGAGAGGCATGGCATCTGCCTCACTTCCTCTTCCTCCCAACATTCTGTTTTGTTTACTCCACCCACCTATGTTCTAACCTATCAGGCCAAGCAGTTTCTTTATTAACCAATGACCTTCCTCCATCAATAAGTGACAGCAATAATGGTTGAAGATGGACCCTAGCTAGTACTGGCAATGACGTTGTGTTGCGTTTTCAGGAATGAACAAATTAGGCAGGTGCAGTGTGGCAGAGCTGTGTGTGGAGGAGTATGTGCAGAACTCTAAAACAAGAAAGAGGGCAGTGCAACCTAGAGACTTCAGTCATGCTGCTTGGACTAGAGATGAGATGGGGGAGAGAACCTGAGATGACATGGAAGAAACTGGCAGTGACAGATCATGTCTCTGGATTTCTGAGCTAGTCTCACACTTGCTCTAATGCACAGTGTTTCTATGGAAACACCTTAGAGAACCATTGCACTAAGGTACTATAGTGATGAAGCGAACAGGCTTGCTTTTTATCCTGCCCAGCTCCCGCAGGGCTAACTTTACACCCGAAATAACAACACACAAATTGTATTCATTTAAACACTGCCTGGCCCATTAGCTCTAGACTCTTACTGGCTAACTCTCACATCTTGATTAACTCATTTCTATTAATGTGTATTGCCACTTGACTGTGGCTTACCAGCATGAGTCTAACCACTCTCCGTCTTGGATAGGAGAAGCATAGCATCTGCCTAACTCTGCTTTCTTCCTCCCAGAATTCTGTTCTGTTTACTCCACCCACCTAAGGGCTGGCCTATCAAAAGGCCAAGGCAGTTTCTTTATTAACCAATGAAAGTAACACAATAGATAGATGACCCTCTGTAACATGAGGGCCGGCTTGTTGGGGTTTCTGTCCTGCCCGGTACCCCACAGCCGGCAAGCCCCAAAGAAAATCACACAGAGGACTCCTTAAGATTATAAACTGATTGGTCCATTAGCTCAGGCTGCTTATTAGCTCTTGTAGCTTATATTAATCCATTATTCTTATCTATGTTAGCCATGTGGCTCAGTACCTTTTTTAGAGGGGCAGATTACATCCTGCTTCTTGGTGGTCTAGACTGGACTGGGAGGAATGGGCTTCCTTCTTCCCAGAATTCTCTTGTTCTCATTGCCCCACCTCTACTTCCTGTCTGGTTGATCCGCCTATAGTTCCTGCCTGGCCAATCAGCATTTATTTAAAACATGATTGACAGAATACAGACAATTCTCTGCACCAAGGTATGCTCCTGCTAAGATTAGAAATCTGAGTTTGAGTCTTCATATTCTCACCAGCATAGATTATGGTGTATTTTTAAAACTTGAACCCTAACTCTCCTTAGAGCACTCACCTCAGTGCTATCTGCCTTTGGCACCATGGCCTGAGTTGCTTAGAGTCCCTGCCATGCTGTTGTCTGTCTCTCTACCCACTCAAGTTGGGTATCTCCTAATACATGTCTAGACCCCAAAAGTCTATCTTGTTGACCCCAGAAACCCTGCATTTAAGATCTTTCTTTCTCTGCTTTAGCGGTCTATTTTCTTTTCCTTTAACAAACTTTTCTTTAGTTATAATGTTTCTTATTTTTCAAATTCCCTCCTAGATGACAAACCTTGATTCTTCCCTGATAAACCCTGAGTAGCTATTGATCAGAACTGTTTGGTTTAATCTTAAGAAAAGCTGCTCCACCAACGCAAAGAACTCCAATAAAACCAGATTAGACTGAATTAAAATGCCCATGTTTAATAAATTCAGCTCTCTAGGGTGAACCAAGGCAGCATGGCAGGGAGAGGAGCCCATGCAAACCCAAAACCACGTGCATTCTTTTTTTCCGGCGTGAGCCTAAATACTCTATGGGAGGGATCAGTGCTTGGCAGGATAGGAGTTAGAGTCCGGAAGGCTGGGAATTGGAGTCCAATTCAATATTACATTCCAGACTCTTTAGATATAGGGGTGTTAGAGGGCTAGAGTCTCATTTTCGAGCAAACAAGAACTACACTCCCATTTAAAAAATTGAGTCTGCATGCACAATTATTACTGTCTCTGCAGAAAGTCTTGTGAATTAGCATGGTCACAGTCATGATTGTTTCTGTTGGGCAAGTGCCATGAAAACAACCTTCAACACTCGATCACTCTTGCAATTAATTACTTTATTAATCATCTTTTTATATAAGTGTTGTCAAACACCCGAACAGGTGATTTCTTCAGTAGTCATTCAAGTATAAGTGGCTGCACCCAGGAGTAGGGCATGACACTAACAACAGCTACAAAACAGGAGTGTGCAGAGGTCACACCCAGAGTGAAGGCTTCAGACCTGAGAGCATGTGATCAAACCAGATTCTAATTCCTTGTTGTTTCTCTGCTAGATTTCTCTACATCACCCACAACTGCATCAGTACGTCACACCCCAATATCCCCTGGTTCCCGGAACACAGAAGAGAATGGAGAATCCGTTCTTGTCAAACGTCGGATATTAGGCCACAGAATTATCACTATCAACTTTGCTGTTAATGATCTATATTTCTTTTCTGAAATGGAGAAGTAAGTTCCCATCTTTCTTCTCAAGGCTTTGACATTTAAAACTTCCCAACAGGTGCTGGGGAGATGCCTCCAAGCATGAGGACCAGTGGGCTGGGGTAAGGGGAAGCTAGGCACAGCAGGGCACATCTGTAATTCTAGTACTGAGAAAACAGAGGCCAGAGGTTCCATGGGGCTTGCTGGTTAAGTAGCCTATGAGTAGTCTAGCCCGAGGAGTGCTCCGGATTCAGTGAGAGACTACATCAAAAACTAAGGCCGAGTAATAGAGGAAGTCATGAGACATTGATCTCTCTTTCACACATACACTCTCTCCACCCCCGCTCTTTCCCGTGCGCTCTCTCTCTCTCTCTCTCTCTCTCTCTCTCTCTCTCTCTTACACACACACACACACACACACACACCCCTCCCAGCAAAAGTTGGCTTGCCATATCAGAGCCACAGTGATTGACATGTGAGAAGCACAGAGATTTAGTTCTGCCAGAGAAGATGGTCCTGAAAATCTCTGGGGCATCTGTCTCTATCAGTTTCTACCCTACTTTAGGTCCTAAAGATCTCTCTCTTCAATGTCCTGGAGATCCCAAAGTTTTAATGCACTTACTTATTGACAGTAAATGGATTTTTTTCCTATAATTTATAAATATTAAAGAAATTATATCATGGATCATGTAACACCCCACGGACCAAGAGTTCTTCACTTAAAACCAGAGACTGTCATGTGTGTGTTTGTGTGCACATGCGTGCGTGTGTGCATGCACCATTAAGGAGCTATCTTTAAGTCAGATGTGCTAATACATACTCACTTACTTGCTAATAGGCAGTCCATATATTTTCCTTGTATAACTCTAGATTATGCCCCAAAGACTGTCAACCAACCCTCATTTCAGTTTTTAAAAAGTGGAACGCGGACTGGACAGACGGCTCATGTTTTAAAGGCCAGACTTAAAGCCAAAAATATAACAGTGGAACCAAAATGTAATGATCACTCCAAAACACCCCAGTATTTCTGGATTTTGTTTGTGTGCTTGTTCATGTCTGTATTTTGTAGGGCAGGATCTTACCCAGTTCACATCCACACAAGGCGAGAGCTGAAGAACTGGGTTATGTCCCTCAACAAATCCTTCCACGTTTCAAATTAACTTTCTCAGTGATTTAAATTCCCTTTGCTGTAACTGAGCATTTTTTAAAATTTATATAATTATAATACTTGCCTTTGTTTCAACACTTCAGAGATTCTCCACCCTGTCCTTCTCTCTCTCCCCGCCTCTCCCTCTCTCTGACTGGTCTGACTTGGTAGCCCAGGCTGACCTGAACACAAAACTCTCCTGTTTCCCGAGGTCGCAATGACAGGTGTACACTAGCATGCCCTGCTCTGGCTTATTTTCACAGAAACAATAAACATTTTTCTTTATAGATTCTGCTCTGACATATGAACGAGTTAAAACTTAGAGTAAAAAGGACACCCGAGAAAAAATATTTGGAAAGAAAATTAGTAACTTGTGGAAAACATCTCCACCGGGGAAGTGTAAGAGCGAACTAAGGACAGCACCTCGGTCTATGCTCGCCATGCCAGGGCTGCCAGGTAGTGCAGAAGCGCAGAGTGCCCAGGATACACACGCCAGGGGAGTTCGACCCCTTGCACTCCACGGAGGGACTTGGTTCAACTCTAAATACATTCACTGACTGTCTCTTTCTTATTGAGCCCAGGCTCTGTGATCACAGACATGTGTATCAATCAGCCCACAGATTCAGGACGCATGCAGCATGCACATAAAAGGTGGGGAAGTCTCCCATGATGACAGATGCTCAGTAGACTTGGGCACAGGGAGCATAGCTAAATGAAGGTGAGTCCTCAGGCATAGTGTCTCGGTCCTGGAGCTGACCTAGACCAGCCTTATCAGGGTTCCAAACAGGGTCCCCAGGGAGAGGACCAGGGAGGAAAGAGAAATAAAGGGATAGTGAGAGGAGCTAGGCTCAGGCAGACTGCAAAGGCTGACCCAAGCCAGCAAGTGTGTTGATGGCACAGCTCTTCTTTATACGCCCCAAATAGGAAAGCAAAAATCTAGTTGGTAAAGATCATTCCTTAGACAGCAGAATTTCAGGGAGCTCAGAATATCTAGAATTCCCCTTTAGTAAGCTGCATTCTGAGGTAGCAAACAAAATATTTCCCATCTCAGTGTCTGGAACGTTTGACTACATACATACAAGGGATATGTTAAGCAGTTCCTGGACTATGACCTCCCACGACAGAGGCCCTGGCCCCAGTCCACAGCTGGCATTGTCTCTCAGGACTCTGGCTAAGTGAGGAACAAAATGTTCACTCTCGTCATTAGGGTCTCCTGGCTGTCTCCAGCCCAAGCTGGCCCCCAACATGGAGCCAAGAGACAGGCTGAACTTTGAAGGATGAGTGGGGGTGAATGAGCTAGCAAGGTTGTTAAGGGAAGCCATGGGAACTGAGGCGAGAGCAGCCAGTACACAGCCACTTCTGCAGCTGCTCCTGCTGTCTCCCCTGTCCTCTCTGCTTCTCATCTTTGTAAAGCAGTGGTTCTCACCCTGTGGGTCATGACCCCACAGGGGTTGCCTATCAGATATTTACATTGTGATTCATAAAGGTAACGAAATTACAGTTATGAAGTAACAACAAAAGCAGTTTTATGGCTGGGATCACCACAACATGAGGAACTGAATTAAAGGGTCAGAGTAATAGAAAGGTTGGGAACGTCTGGTGTAGCACAACCAGAGATAACTACAAAAAGCCTGAAACCAACTGTTACTCTTCTTCTGGGAAGGCTTTGGTGCCCACCCCATCACCACTGAGGTGCAGTCTAAGCCATTCCCTAAGGCGCCCCACATGAGGAGAATCCACCTGCAGCTCAGGGTTGGCTTCCATCCAGTCCAGGTGGGCAAACAGCAGGAGAGCCCTGAAGTTCTTGAATTAGTCATAGGTGAGACATTCTTCCAGACTAGGAGACCATGAAATGAAGAAGGGATGGGAATGGGGATTGTGGTAAAGAAATGTACCATACAAAGTACTGGTCCATGACCCGACACATGGCCTTGTGCTCAGGTTTTGCTAAAGGAAGTATTGAGATTGAGTGAATGACACCCCAATCTGGCTCAGAAATAGTCTTGCCCTTTTCTTGCCAGAAATAGATCTGAGCCAGGCACCCTACCCAGCACCTGCTTTTATCGCCTCTTGTTGATTTCTTCCATATGCCTCTCTTGTAGATTTAATGACCTGGTGAGTTCAGCTCACGTGCTGCAGATCAATAGAGCATACAATGAGAATGACATCATCCTGATGCGGTCCAAACTTAACATTATTCTAAAGCTTTTCCTGATTTCTGATGTCCCTCCAAAGCTGAGGGTAAGGGGTCTCCAGCTCCACTGTGACCCTTTCCCCCATAAAAACCCTAAGACTGAATTGGTGGGTGCCTCATAAGTCCTGGGTCAACAAGATGCCCACCTAACAAATCCACAGGACACTCTGCCTTCTGGAGAGGCGGTGTTTTAAGGGACGTTAGGGGTCAAGAGAAGTTTTTTTCCTTTCCTAGAACCCCTAATGATGACATGTTCCCATCCTATGGGTAGGTCAACATCTCTGAGTCTCAGAAAGATGTCATCTTGGCTGCCATTACAGAAGGCCACCTAGATCGGACCATCTTCCATGGGGCTATCATGTCTGTCTTCCCTGTCATCATGTACTTCTGGAAAAGGTACTTAAGTTCTCTTAGCTGGTGGGTTTTCTGTCTTCCTGTGTCCCACAATTTCCAGTTCTATGAAGAGCTAAGATGGTTGCTCTCACCCTACCCTCTACACTCCATCCTGCACTGAGCTAAGGGACAGACAGAAGAGATCAATGCCAGACCCCACGCCTCTCTTTTTCTTGTGCATTTTTGGATCAGGGGCATGTGATATGCCCAGACTTTCCCACTAAGCATGAGGTAGACCACAGCTCCTAAGGGATAAAGTCTGTCAAGGCAGGAACTGTTTATAATAAAGAACCTCATGGAGGAAGCAGGCCAGAGCAGTTTAGCATTCTGTCCAATTCTCATGATCACCCCAGAGGCACAGTTCCTGGGAGAAAAGTCAGTTTTCTATTGCCGCTCTCCCAGAATTCAAGCAAATCTACCAAGTAACTCGGAATGAAAACCTGACAAGGAGACTACGAGGGTCAAAATTCAAAACTTAAATGGACAAAAATACCTACAGACCAAACACAACCTGTGCCCCTGGTTCATAACCTGTCCTGCCCAGAACTGTGCTCAAAATCTGATCTGAGATGTCTCAGCTGACTGCCAGCTCTGGCTCCCATCAGAGCCTTCTCCTGGTTCCCAAGTGGTGTGCAACCCCAATGATACCATAGCTGGCCAAAATTTTCCCTAAGGAAGCTGTCTTAGTTAGGGTTTCTATTGCAGTGGAGAGAACCCATGACATTGGAAACTTTTATAAAGGAAAACATTTAACTGGGACTTGCTTACAGTTCAGAGGTCTAGTCCATAATCATCGTAATAGGAAGTATGACAGCATGCAGGCAGACGTGGTATGGAAGAGGTAGCTGAGAATTCTACATCCAGATTGACAGGCCACAGGAAGAGAGGGTGACACTGCCTGGCTTGAGCTTAAAACCTACCCCTGTGACACACTTCCTCTTAAAAGGCCACACCTACTCCAAAAAGGCCACACCTCCAATAATGCCACTCCTTATGAGTTTATGGGGGCCATTTTCATTCAGAACATCACAGAAGCCTAATGGGAGTACTTATATCATATTGTGACCCTGAATAATAGGGTTTCCTTAAAAGGAGGGGGGGTTGGGCTGGAGAGATAGATCTGCAGTTACGAGCTCTTGTAGAAGACCTGAAATCAATTTCACATCAGGCAGCTTACAACCACCTACCACCTATATAACTCTAGTTATAGGGGATATGGCTCCCTTTACTGTCCCCTCTGGGAGCATTGTATGCACATGGTGTACATGCAGGCAAATAGGCACACACACACACACAACACACAAATAAAAGTACATTTTTAAAATGTGCCCTTCATTAAAATAAAGGTATAGTTTTTGTGGGATTGTGTCTCCTAGCAACATCAGAAGCTATACCCATAAAGAGGAACCAACATGACTGCTCAGACATGAGCTGAACAAGGACGATACAGACACACATGCTAACGTGGCCAGGGGAGAGTCCCTACGGCCTCAGTCCTCCACGGAGAACCACAGGCAACTAAGAAATACTGAAAGTGGAAGAAAACATATTCCCCAGGGAAGAGAACACCAAATGGTCAGCCCTGAAAATATACACACAAGTAATATTACACGGGATGGACAGGTTATAGTTAACAACATATGTGCATGTACATATATGCGTGTAGTCACAATTAGTGAAAAAAGAGGCTGTGAATTTAGAAGAGAGCAAAGAGGGACACAGGGGAGGCTTTGGAGGGAAGAAATGGCAGGGGGAAATGATGTACTTGTATTATCTCACAAAATAAATATTAAAAGCAAATAGGGACCGGAGAGATTGATGAGTGGTTAAGAGCACCGGCTTCTCCTCCAGAGGACCTGGGTTCAGTTCCCAGCACCCACATGGCAGTTTACAACTGTTTGTAGCTCCAGTTCCAGAGGATTTGCTGCCTTCTACTGGCCTTCATGGGTACTGCATGCACATCAGGCGGATCTCTGTGAGTTCGAGGCCAGCCTGGTCTACAAGAGCTAGTTCCAGGACAGGAACCAAAAGCTACGAAGAAACCCTGTCTCGAAAATCAAAAAAAAAAAAAAGAAAAGAAAAAAAATTAAAGCAGCATAAAATCTTGGTTTAAGATGAGCAATGAATCCTTTTAAATACCACTTGTTATTCCAAACTTATTTCTACTTTTCCTATCCAGGGTTTTGTAGAAATTTATCTTGAGGTTTCTTGAAGGGTCAGAAACTTCTAGAAACTATGTGTGCCTCCTTATTTAACTTAGTGCTTAGCTTCCCTGTCCCCACTATGTCCTTAGGAAGTTTAGATTTACTTTGTGGCGTTTCTGAAGCCGACTCTTCACCTGCTCTTAAACTTACTGATATTTGCACTGGGCGAACTGTGATGATGTGTTCACCACAGATGAACACTCCGTGTCACAAGAAGACAGTGGGGATGAAGCACTGAGGTCTGTGTTTCACACATGAGGAAATAGGTTCAAAGTTGCTAAGGGACTAGCTGAGAATCACCTAGGAAGTGCTTAAAGCAGGATGAGAGTCTCCGTCCCCTTCCTTCCATAAACAATGCATCTTTGCATGTTAGAGCAAAGCAGCCGTGATAACATGTTGGGACCCTTGGGGAGCAGGGAGATGGGAGCCGGCAAGACCCACACCCCTGCCCACTCAAGCAAAGGAAGTGCAAATGCAGACCATTAAACCTAGTTTCAGCAACTGATGGGTCCTGGGAGGAAGGGGCCAAAGCATCAGGGAAGCAATGGTGAGTGCAGAATTCTGAGGAGCCAGTTATCTTCCAGGGAAAGGCCTGCAGGAATCAGGGAAGGAATGAGGCTCTCCAGGAAAGGACGTGTGGAGACCCCACTGGGTCCCCGGATGATTTAGTAAGGGATCAGACAGAGGCTGTGTAGCCTGACACTCAGGTGAGCACAGCTGACTGCAACCTGGGCTGGGCATTGTGGCCCCTCCACAGACTGCATCCACTATGGTTCCAAAAGGAAGTCACCCACACAGTGTGCAGGTCAGTCCTTCACTGGAGTGAGCCCTGGACAAAGAATGCCCTTGGTAGGCAGCAATCCCAATGCAGCGTTCTCTCTCTCTCTCTCTCTGTCTCTCTCTGTCTCTCTCTCTGTCTCTCTCTGCCCCCCACAGTTTGGAAGGACTGGTTTCACTCAAGCTGCCCTTATTTGTTCCAGTCATTCTGTGTGACCTGAAGTCATTCTTCCCACAGGTTTTGCAACTGGAAGGCAGCACGCTCTTATGAAGAGTACATGGGGAAAAAGTTTAAGGATGGAAGATCCCCTCCCAAGTCTACATACAGGTACCCACCATGGAGTGGAGGTAAGTTCACCTCAGACCTATAGCCCTATTTCTCCAGTCAGAGACATGTGAGGAGGGAACACGTGTCTGACAGGACACAAAGGCGGTGACTAGTGCAGTGTCCAGCACTTTAACTTGGCCCTCTGGGAACTATCGTGTGTCATATCAGTGATGAGGGGCTCCCAGGATGCTCAGCTGCTGAGCACCTGGCAATGGTGACCTCTTCGGCTCTCTTTGAGAGGCTCCTTCCAACTGTCGCCATAGAAACCTTACTATTCAAGAAGTATCTATTTTATAGAGTTAAGTGTGAAAACTAGATACGTGGTCATAAATGTCCATGTTTTTATGCATACGCAGATACACACATAGACATATAGTTTTATGAAAAGGTAGGGAAAACTAGAAATTAACATAAAAGTATTGGTAGGATTGTCTCTGGGTGCTATGACGACTAATGGGATATATTTATTATTAATATATATTTATATAACATATATGTGTGTATAGGCGTGTGTGTATATGTGTGTGCATGTATATGTGTATATACTGCATATATATGGTAGTTTGAATGAGACTGGCCCCTATAAGCTCATATTTTTGAGTATTAGTCCCCATTTGGTGAAATTGTTTGTGTGGGAAGGACTAGGAGGTGTGGCCTTGTTGGAGGAGGTGTGTCACTTACCCTTCCCAGTGTGCCTCTGCCTCATGGCAGTGGATCAAGATGGGAGCTCTCGCCCTGTCATAGCCTCCAACCCTCTGACATCATAAGCCCAATTAAACACTTTTATATTTATCACAGCAATATAAAAATAACGCACACACAAGTGCATGCACACACATGCACACGCACACACACCATTCTACCCCATTAGCCCTCTCACCCTCAGTGTTTTCTTGCTCCTTGTGCTAGTTACACTGTTCTTTTCCACTTGTCACAAGCCAGAGTGATCAGGGAAAATAAAACCTCAACTGAGAAAATGCTATTGGACCGCCTGTAGGCATATCTGCAGGGAGTCTTCTCCACTGGTGATTGATTCTGAAAGGCCCACTACACCAGGGGCAGTGCCATCCCTGGGCAGGTGGTCCCAGGGTGTATAAGAAAGCAGGCTGAGCTCTGTGGCCTCTGCTTCAGTGTTGGCCTCCAGAGTCCTGTTGAGTTCCTGCCCTGATTCCCTCTCACGAAGGACTGTAAGCTCTAAGATGAAATAGACTCTTTTCTCCCCAAGTCGCTTTTGGTCATGGAAATTTTGGTCCTCAGAAATTTAGTGTTGGAGCTAAGTCTCGTGTAAAAGGAGAAAAGGAAACCTAGGGGAGGCCTGGTCAGTACCAAGGTTAAGAGGGGAGTCTCTCATGGCAAGAACCTGCCCAGCTAAACTGGCAACTCACAAAAGGAAAAGGCCTAAGGAACCTTCTGCCTCTAAAATGCCCTGACAAGAGGAAGCTTCTGCTGGGATTCAAGGGGGGCAGCAGAGAGTGAAGGGCCAGTTCATTAGACATCATCAGATAAAATGAGTCACATGAGCTGAGGAGTCCGGAGTTCTGCTTCCGGTTCTCAGCCCAGACCCCAGGTCACAGACACAAAGGCTTGCCTATCAGTAATGCTCCGTCCTTAGCATTATGACCTGTGAGCGTTAACCGAGAGCTTTCTTCCGTAAGATTGGTTGCTTTGTTTTTTGGATGATGTTCTAGAGTTTGAATGTGTTTCCTTTTTTCTTCCCAGGTGACCACGCTGTCTTAAGGTTCACCTTGCTCAGAGGTGTTGAATGGTTTCGACCTCAGCAGACCCGGGAGGCCGTGGCAAATTCAATCCAAAACTGTGAGTTGGAGCTTTACTGATTGCGAAAGTTCCCTGGCTGACTGGAGAGCGGTCCAGAGTTCATATTAGCCCATTCTCTTAGTAACTGTAAAGAGCCTAAGGCCCTCCAATGGAGATGAATTGCTCAAGGCTGTACAGCTTGGGAGCAGTAGAGATGGGTGAGGAGGACTTCTCCGGCCCCCACCCCAGGCTCTGTGCACAGCTCTCACCTGGATAACCTTACCTCCTCCTTGGTTCATTTGCAGCCCCTTGAGGAAGGTGCATAAGCCTCTCTGTGCCCATGTCAGGCATCACACGCCATCTCTGCTAAGAGGCCACCACCTGCTTTCTCCTTACACGTGGTCTACCTGCTGGACAGCGTCTCCATCCTATACCTTTTGCTCCTTGGAGGCTCCCACTATGAGCTCCTCATGACCGTAGCAAATCCCCTGGCCCTTGCCTCCCTTGTCGGGAGCACAGTGTATGCTTTCTCTTTCCTATCTTCAGCCCCTAGGAGTCGACTTCACTGCCAAGCCTGTTTCCACACAGCCTCTCCCAGAAGGCCTTCCATTCTTTCCCAGTTGTTAACTTTTGCTTGGGGGAGGAAGTTGGGTTGCCCCTTTTCTGCTTCTCTAAGGTGGGAAATGTCAGTACAAATGTAATTCTAGTGTTCATTTTCAATCTGTTTTTACTTCCATGGGTCTATATAGCTGACATTAGATCCAGATGAAAAATCTTTTAAGACAAGAAAATAAGACTCCCACAAACCAGGTCTTCAGGACACCCCTACAGCATTTGATATCACCTTCCCTTGTCCAGTCCCTTCTCTGGAAGGGGAAAGCAGATAACTTTGCATCAAAACGTGTCTTACAACAAAAGTAGAATGCACCCTCTGGATATTACTAATAAATTTCAAACCCAATAACAATTTACTGACTTAATCCATGTATGTGGCCATTATAATTCAAAACCTAAAAGACATAAAACTGTGATCATAGCTATTTTATGAAAATATGTATTTATATAGAATGAAGATACCTCTAAATTTAGATCCTGATAGCCATCAAATAAGAACTATTACTGAGCTAAAGAGGTAGCTCAGTGATTAAGAATGTGTACTGCTCCTGCAGAGGACCTGAGTTCACCTCCCAGCAGCCACAATTGCTGTAACCCTAGCTGCAGAGGATCTGACACCTCTCTCTCTGAAGGCACCTGCTCTCACATGGCACACACACACCAAGTCACACCTAATTAGGAATAATAAAATAGGGCCAGGCACGGTAGTGCATTTATATAATCCCAGAATTCTTGAGTTTGGGGCCAACCTGGTCTATATAGTGAGTTTTAGGCCATCCAGTGCTACATAGAGGGACACTGTCTCAAAAAGGAAAAGAGGAAGAATGAGAAGGAGGAGAAAGAGAAGAATTCTTAAAACTTTAGATAAAATATATTCCTAATTACACTCATTCATAAACATTCATTTTTTATTCATTTTTTTATTTTTTATTTTATTTTTTTTGGTTTTTCGAGACAGGGTTTCTCTGTGGCTTTGGAGCCTGTCCTGGAACTAGCTCTGTAGACCAGGCTGGTCTCGAACTCACAGAGATCCGCCTGCCTCTGCCTCCCGAGTGCTGGAATTAAAGGTGTGCGCCACCATTGCCCGGCAAACATTCATTTTTTTAACTTCCAAGAATACCAGTATATTTTTTGAGTAACCAAAAAGTAAGAATGTCAGGGCCTATATTCATGTTGCAATGCTATTACAACAAGGTGCCACTTGGTATTCAGGAAAGCAAAGCATTTCCAAACCCCCATAGTCTCATATAATTGCATCCTTAGTCACCAGAGAGTGGAAGGGTTTGAGAAGGATTGGGAGTGTATCCTTGTTGGAGGAAGTATGTCACAAGCGGTGGGATTTGAGGTTTCAAAAGCTCATGTCGGGACTAATGGTTTTCTTTTTGCCACCTGTGGATCAGGATGTAATGCTCTCAACTACTTGTAAACAAAGACTGCTCTTTTGTTGCCAGCCACCCAGACCCAAATAATCACACAGAAACTACATTAATTACAACACTGCTTAACCAATGACTTGGGTATATTCCTAACTAGCTCTTATATTTTAAATTAACCCATTTCCATTAATTTGTGTATTGCCACTAGGCTGTGGCTTACCAGGGCCGGCATGTTACTCCTTTGGCGGTTACATGGTGTCTGTCTGACTCCACCTTCTTTCTCCCTGCATTCAGTTTAGTTTCTCCACCTACCTATATTCTGTCCTACCACAGGCCAAAGCAGCTTCTTTATTAACCAATGGTAATAAAACATATTCACAGCATACAGAGGGGAATCCCACATCAGCTACTGCTCCAACTCCATGCCTGTCTGTTTTCCACCATGATGATCATGGGCTGACTCTAAAACTGTGAATAAAGCCCCAATTAAATGCTGTCTTAGATAAGCTGCCTCATGCATGGTTTCTCCTCAGAACAATAAAACAGCAACTAAGACACAAAATAGTTAAATAATGTTTATAAAAATAATTAATCGTAGCCGGGCGGTGGTGGCGCACGCCTTTAATCCCAGCACTCGGGAGGCAGAGGCAGGCGGATCTCTGTGAGTTCGAGACCAGCCTGGTCTGCAAGAGCTAGTACCAGGACAGGCTCCAAAACCACAGAGAAACCCTGTCTCGAAAAACCAAAAAAAAAAAAAAAAAAAAATTAATCGTATTAGTCCATGCTTTTAGTTTTTTCATATGACACACCTTTAGTACATAATCTGTTAAATAAAAATCTTTTCTAAAATGACAAAAAATCTACTCTAGAAATAAGCATGAATAAGAAGCCAATATTGTATCTGACCTATTCACAGCAGTTGATCCCCATAAGAGTACAGGAGGAACAACAGATGGGGAGGGGGTCTTTCTCTTGGTGGAATGTAGCATGAGCCATGCATTCTGACTTTCTCCTTTGTATCTCTTTTAAGCTTCCTCTAGCATCCTCACCCAGCCAGGCCGACCTGCCATGTCTTCCTTGCAGTTGGGTCCTTCTGCCCTGAGGTAGGTGTGGGCTAGACATCCTTGGCCAGAGATGTTATGTCTACATGCACAATGGATGACAGGATCAACTCCCAGAGTGCAGTTCCACGTTCTGACACTGCCCTGCATGGAGAACCAGGTGGAGTTCAGAGTAGCTGAGGTCCCAGCAGTCGGGGAGGGTGATCTCTTGTGTGGGTCTTTGCCCACCTCCTGTTAGGCATTTCGTCATATTGTGGGGATTGCCATTTCTAAAGGAAATTGCTACACACCAGCATTTGTGTAATTCCTGTTATTTTATTTTATTGGCTGGCTTCTCTCTCCCTCTCTCTCTTTCTTTCCCCCTCCCCCATTCCCCCTCTGATATATGTGTACACTTTCATGTCTATATGTACATGTGTACAGGTGCACATGCACATTTGTGGTTGAGCATGCAGAGGCCAAAGGTCAACACTAGGTATCTTCCACAGTCACTTTCCACCCTATTTTTTTGCAGCAGCATCTCTCGCTGGACTTCGTGTTCACCCATTCAGCTAAACTAGCTGGCGAGTGAGTCCTAAGGATCATTCTGCTTCTGCCTCCCCAGCACTGGGATTTCAGGCACACGCTGTCACTCCTGGCTTTTGATATGGATGCTCAGAATCCCCATGCAGGTCCCCATGCTCGGGCAGCAAGCACTTTGTCAATTGAACCATCAGCCTCACCTGCTCCCCCTTTATCTCTTCTTTTAGACCAAAACTGTCCTTCATCAAAAAGGAGAAAAAGTAATCAAGTCAGGCCCAGAACAGAGGCGACTCATTCCTTAGCAGCCTTTTCACACGGACAGAACCCTTTTGGGTCAGAAATGAAATGTCCTGGCACCATCTGCAAAGATCAAGTAGGAGAATGAATGGGGCAGCCCAAACACAGCAAGACCAGACTGCAATGGGTAAGGTGTGGGCAAAAAGTATGAGAGTGCCCTGTGCCCTCCCTGATGCTGGGGGGCTTGTGAGTTGGTGGGTTAAGACACCTGACCTGGGCTTAAGACATTAATCTAGAGTTCCATAGCCTTATACAAATTCTGGCTCTGGGTTGCTGAGAAATCTCATGATGGATGGATGGATGGATGGATGGATGGATGGATGGATGGATGGACGGACGGATGGATGGATGCATGATATCACTGCGTACCACACCAAGTGATGTGTGATTACTCTCAGCTCCATTTGCACAATGACTCCCATCCATTGTCTCGGTAAATCTTGGCTTCTAGACAGGTGAAGAAGCTGGGGTGCTGAGCAGGAAAGTGACTTTCTGAACATGCCACGTCCCATTCTTTGTTGTGTTCCCATCCTGTGGTGCACATCCCTGCAGCTTCCCATGCATGGAAACAGTTGTTCTTCCCTGAGCTCTGTTCCCTTGACAGCTCATGGATTTTTCATAATGTTTTTTAACCAAAGCACCTAAGCAATGGCCTTCATTTTAGAGTAACTAGACTTATTTTAAAATGCCTGTTGAAAAAAAGTCAGGAGTAAAATGATAGGAATTTATGAACAGTCCCTCAACTGGAAGGAACTGAACAACTAGCTTAATGATTCTATGGAAAACAGAATTACAAAGTTTACTAGAGAATCCTTTCAAATGCCCACAAATGTGTCCTGAACTGACAGCCTTTCCCAAAGGATGAAACACGTTATGATGTTTCAACAGGGTTTATAGCCCCTGGGACTGAAGCCATCTGATGAGACTGGGGTTGAAGTAGGTAGGGAAAGGCCTTACTTGGCTACAGAGGAGGTCAGAGGTAGGCAAGGCTCAAGTAGAGTAACTCAAAGCCCCCAAGACAACCCATCCAAGGCAAGTACTCAGCACAAGAAAGACTCAGAAGAAAAAAATGAAGCTTCCCTTGCTTCACAGAGCTGAAACTTAAGAATAAGACTTCCTAACAAGAATAGTGATAATGAAACAGAATTCTAATTGTGAAATGTCAGGTTAAAATTAAGATGCCAGGGAAGGAGTGGAGAGTCTAGTTACTAGAATTGAGGTCCCTGGAAATACCTTAATCAAAAAAGAACAAGAGGCCTGAAGAGGATGTAGGGATACCCACAAGGAGACTGATGGGGATCAAGTAAAATGCTGACTTGGGGGGTTGTCACATGATAAATGCCCTCCAGGTAGATTAAGACATGACTGAACTCCTACATGTTGGCAGTAGATGAGTCTCACGTAAGGAAAGGAAAGACAGGCTTCATTCATCTGAGAGCTCTTTGTGTTGTTTTCTCGATCATAATAGAGGGATACACTCATATAGCTTAGCCTATAGGCATGGGCTGTATAATTTGCAGGTAAAGGCCATGTCCTATTTTTCTTTGTACCTCCAGTACATGACACAATGACACATTAATAGTTTCCCCATCGATGGGTACCAAATGCACAAGTAAATGAACTGGGATTGCTGCTGGGAAAGTAGTAGAGAAAACAAACCACGAAGTCATGCTGCCCCTTTTCCTGACCATAGAGTTTCCTGACCTATTACCAGAAAATCAATCAACGATCAATTACACTCATGACAACCGCAGCAAAGAGGAAACAAGAACTGTTTCCTCTGTGGATATCTTTCTAGTCCAATGATTCTTGGTGCTCAAAATTCAAGCCCTTTGATTTTTCTTTCTTTAGGAAGTTCATACAGCTGTTCAGATTAAGGAGTGGCCGAAAGAGACAGAAAGAAGAAAGGCAAGAGAGACTGAAGAATAAGCCTCCGCCTTCAGAGAAGCCTGTGCACACATCACAGAGCGACGTGACGGGTGTGATGACATCTCTCCCTCATTTCCACTGCCATTGGATCTAGATGTTTCCTCAAGAAGAGGGAGTGGCTTGGGTGCACAGCACCCTGGGGTACCAGCCTCACACTACACAGTAACCAGGGCTGTAGGTCATTAGCCAGAATAAAAGATATGCCCTACTTACGTTCTTACATTCTAGCTCATATATTGAAGCTAAGGGAGCTGAGCCCACAGAAATAAAGGATAAGGTATCGGTAACCAGAAGCTGGGAAATCAGGGTGACTCGAGGTGGTTAGCAGAAGGTACAGTTGAATAGAAAGAAAAAAGTTTAAAATTTTATAATGTGGCATGGTGACTGTGGCTGATAACAATATACCTCTAAATAGGAGAAAAGATTTTGAATGCTCCCAACAAAGAAATAATAAAATGAGATCATAGACATGACAAGGGCCTGATACAGACAATGCATATTATATACACAAGTTGAAATTTCACACTGTGTCCCGCAAACACATACCATTACAAGTCATTTGTAAAACAAGTGGGCTGAGTATGTAGTTCAGTGGTAGAGCACTTGCTTAGTACATACAGGCCCTGTATTATTTAATTCCCTAGTATCTTCTCATTTTTTTCTTAAATGCAAGACACCTGGTGTAGTGGTTAATCTTTACTTGATTGGGTTGAGAGCAACCTTAGAGATAGTAAGGCATCTAATTCTGTATTGGTGTGATGGGCTTACCCAGCCACTATTAGCTCCTGAGGGCTCTGACCTAACCAAGGGTCAATCCACCAGTGAATCCATTACTTGGTGCTGTTATTGGGAAGTGATGAAGGGTAGAAGGTGGACCTAGACAGCGGAAGGAAGTCATTTGGAGATCCAGCTTTCTCTGGCCTCTTCCTGTACTCACTCTCTCTGCTTCCCTCTGATGTGAGTTGAGAGAGCTTACCCACCACCATTAAGTCTGGCCCAAGCTGGGCCAAGCATCTGTGAACTGAACTCTTTAAAACTGTGAGCCAGTGAGCAGGACAAAGACACCCACAAGCATGCCTGGGGCAGTCCGCCCTGGACTCTGAGGAGAAAACACTGCAAGGCACGGGGCAGTGGGGCACTGTATGGTGAGCATATGTATGGTCTGGTGTGGGGGAGAGAGACAGAATGGCTCGTGTCCTGTGGGCAGAGGCAGATCTGAAGGGGTGAAAGCGGTGAGCAGCAGGTTGACGTGGATGACTCCATGGCCATCCAGGGTTATGTTTGGGTTCATGGCCCTGTGGTAGCCATGGTCTATGTTAGTGTCCTTGGCTCCTGATACCACCAAAGGCCAAGAAGATAAAGCTATACAGAGTTGGTTCCACTCCTCACTGGCTGTAACACTAGGGAGAACTTGTCTTCACGAGGTGATGCACTTAGGAGAGCAGGTCCTACACTTTGCCTGGGCAGCACAGTAGAGTTGACCCTGTAGACAGGGCTGTGGGTGAGCCCTGAGGGCATGAGAGTGGTTTAAATGGTACTGCCACCTTTGCCTGTGGTGGGTGGTGAGGGCAAGGGGAAGAGATCCTCCCTCCTTGCTCCTATCACCTGCAGCTGGTGAGGGAGCTGACCCTCCCCTTTGCCAGCTGCAGCACTCAGGGAAGTGGGCCCTGCCCTTTGTCCGGGCAGCAAGTGGAGCGGATCCTGTTGACAAGAGCATGGGTGAGCCATGAACAGAAGATCTGGTGCCACCCCCATCTGCCATATGGTGGCATAGGTGGGGGAGAGATGCCCCCTTGCCACCTGTGGTGAGTGGGAGAGCTGGCCCTGAGGTCATAAGAGCAGGGGAGATGTCGTCCTCACCAGCTGCAGCACTTGGGAGAGTGGCCTCTAAACCTCTCCTGATGGTGTAGGGTGGGTGAGCGGTTGCCAGGGCAATGCTGGAGAGCTCACCCTAGTGCTGAGGAGGGGTGGGGAAGGGTCTGATCAACCCTGCAACTACTCAGCCTAGAACCAGGGTTATGAGTTGGCCCACCCCAACATCCTCCCCATCTATGAGCTGCTGCAGCACATGAAGGGGCCAGTCCTGCAGACCCAAAGCTGTAGGATCTCCATGACACAGGGTAACAACAGGATACCAAAGAGGAGTCCCAGTGAGGGCCCAGCATTGATCATGTAGCAGAAACCAGAGGCCTTGAACCAGACCAATGCTTCTCTGCAGTGAACACTCACAAGTAAAGATGTATGGATAAAAGGATTTACTGCATGACTCACTGTGTCACACTGCAGCTTCCATGTTGAGATCTTTAGTTTCTTCTTTTCTCTTAAATTTTATTTTATTTTATTGGGGGGGGGGGGAGATTGCAAGGGCAGAGGACAGATACGAAGGGATGGGGGAGATGAATGGAATTGAGATGCATGATGTGAAAGACACAAGGAATAAATAAAAAGAAAAATTTTAAATTAAAAAAAAAGATTAAATGAGTATGAAATGAAACACAAAGCAAAATTGTAAGCCGGGATAAATAATACCCCTTTAAATTGTTCTCAGGTATTTTTTACAACTATGAAAAAACACAGAAACCTAGATAAATATGAATTTAAGATGAGCAATGAATAATTTTTATCACAAGCGTGTCCAAATGTATATTTAAAAAGCTATATTAAAAGAATTACTTGGTTTTTGTTTGATATTTAAGTTTAATTAGTGACCTATAATTGACCTCTATAATTAACCTATGATTGCATGGACCTGAGAGCTTGAACCCCTAACTCTAGAGCTGCAGCTGGGGCCGGGTGCTCAGCAAGGAAGGGCGTGCCCTGGGGGCGGGCCGTCCTGAGGCCCTGTTCTGGATTGTCTAAAGACGATGGAGCGCTATAAGTTTGAAAGCCTGCAGGTAAAGTGAGACCAAGAGGAAAGAGGAGGAATCGCATCTGAAGGAAGGGAGAGGAGTGGTTTGTATAAAACGGGGTTGCTGTGTTCGGTGTTGGTCTAAAGAGGCATTTGGTGACCTCATGCGACAATTCCAGGTCCATTGTGATTTCATTTAAGCTTCCATCTGTCCAAATATTTAGAAACTCACTCGTATGCTGAGGACTAGAAACCTGCACGGGGCCAGTGGATGTGGGAAAGCCCAGAGGCCACAAGGAACCATGGGACGGAGAGACATGGGGTTCTCAGTTTAGGATGACCCCGGGCCTCGTGGGTAAAAGGACCGTCTGCAAAGGCCGAAGAAAGCACTGGTGTCCTGACAGGATTTGTACTGGATCAAAACCTTAACATTTCACCATGTTGAATCTGTCCGTGAACGTGGGATAATTTGCTTTTTTTTGGTTTCAGAGTCTCCCCCATATGCTTCATACTTATGCACTTTAATATTTGTAACTAAGCAGTTCATCTGGGGAGATGTTGGCACTCATGGAGCCAGGTTTTAGATTTCCCACTCTGCTTGCTCATTGCTGGTGTGTAAGAAATGGACTTTGGTTCTGCTGGGCGGTGGTGGCGCACGCCTTTAATCCCAGCACTTGGGAGGCAGAGGCAGGCGGATCTCTGTGAGTTCGAGACCAGCCTGGTCTACAAGAGCTAGTTCCAGGACAGGCTCCAAAACCACAGAGAAACCCTGTCTCGAAAAACCAAAAAACAAAAAAAAAAGAAATGGACTTTGGGCATATGGCTGCATCTGTTCTGGAACATCAGGGCTGCTCCTTAGTAACTCCAGTCAGTTCCCTGAATAGTTAGTTTCTCAGTGTTTTAAAATATACAAAACCATCAGATTGGTGTGTGGATGGGGCTTTGCAACCAGCCCTTGGTGCCAACACATTGCCTGACTCTCTGATGTGAGCTTGAGGTATAAAGTGAATCTGAGAGAATTATTAATATTACAGTTACTGGGGCAGTGGTCCTCAACCTGTGGGTCATGACCCCTTTTGGGGTTGAATGACCCTCCCACAGGGGTCACATATCAGATATCCTGCATAGCAGAGACTTACATTACAACTCATAACAGTAGCAAAATTGCAGTTATGAAGTAGCAACGGAAGAACTGTGTGGTTGGTGGTCACCACCACATGAGGAACTGTATTAAAGGGTCACAGCATTAGGAAGGGTGAGAAACTGTACTAGGGCCTTAGAAAACACCTACACATCCCTACCAGACCTGACAGAGTAGCAGTGAGGAAGCCCACAGCATTCCCTGGAACTAGACAGGCAGTGAGCCATTCATGGTCAGGAGTTTCAAGGACCCAGCATAACTCACTTTTACACTAGAATTATAAAAAAATAAAAAGATGACACTCCCTCATGAATGGCATGTCCTCTCCAGAGGTGTAGTCACTGTTAACTTGCCCGTGAGCTAGTAAATAATCTCACACCCATACAATGCAAGCAGCCCTATCTAAATCCATTGGGTTATTAAAAATATATACATAGTAGTTGGAAGGAGGTGTATTGGGAAGAAAAAAGATCCCAGAAGGGAGTGAGGGGGAAATAAGAGGGGAGAGTGGGAGACGAATGTGATCAAATGTATTATCGGCATGTATGAAACTGTCAAAGAATGAATTAGAAATTATTTTTCCAAAGAACAGTATTCCCTTCTCTCTGTTTTGTTGGCCCAGTTGTTGAATAAGACTTTGAGATGTGTGCAAGACCATTTACTGTCCTGAGAGAGGGGATGTGCTCAGGACAGAGGGCATATTATTATCAAAGTCTGTTAAAAAAAAAAAAAGGCAAATAAAAATGAGAAAGAAAAGAAATGAGCATATTAGGATTTCAAGAAAGCGGAAGATCTATTATTTGGTTCTTGCCAGCACCACCCAAGAAAAGACAAGGAAAGTTAATAAGATCTTGGTAGATTCATGGACGAAATTTAAATCTGAACAAATTATCTTCCCACTGGCACTCACTGCTGGCTATGAGGATAAATCTCCTCATCCCCTTTGTGGGGACAGGAGACATCCCAAAATAAGGGCTGTAGGGTTGTCCAGAGGCCAGTATCTCTCTGTTTACTGGCTCCTCAAAAGCAAGGGAAGGCTATCAGAATAAAACAGACATTGTTGCACCTCAGAGAATCACTAAGCCATATTTGGTACTAATGTCCTGTCCTGGAAAACTCTCCGGCAGTGGTTTTTTTCTCTTGAGAAAGATGGTGCAGAACTCTGGGATTGGGGAGTTGGGAGGGGTGGGGTTAGACTCAAAGTCTGGGTAGTAAAGGCAATATTGATGGAGAAATAGTAGTTTTACAGCTTCCAGAGCAGTAGCGTTTAGCAGGTGTGGCAAGCTGTCAGGCAGGCGGGTGGAGATTGGAGAGACCTTAAAAAGGAGTTTGAGATTTTATGGCATGTTCAGTATCTTCAAAAGCTCTATATGGCTTATATAACAATTTTAAAATCCAGCTAGAACTTGGAGAATATTACAGACCTGGAAAACTAGCTTGTGTTTAGCTAGGAGTGAAGGCAGTGGGCACTCCAGACACACCTAGGTATGCCTACAGTCCTATCACTATTACAGCGTGATGACTGGAAGCAGACCTCACCCTCCTTCATTCCCTCCTGGCATTATCCGCTTCCATGATATCAGTGATGTCATGTTAGCTGTCGAGAGGACTCCCGGGAGACTGCACTCACCGCTGCGTGAGAAGGCGAGCTGACAACGCCAGTCAAGCTCTGGAACTCAGAACTCGGACCAACAGGAAATTCCTAGGCCTGATCTGGTTGGATAAGAATCAGTTGATCAAGGCATGGTACAAGATAAAATGCAGTCCTTCCCATCCACCCAGCGGTAAAGGATGGCTAGAAGTCTGGGGGACTCCGGGGTTATTAGTAGGCTCTCCATATTTGTTAAGACTCACTCTATCACTCGCCCTGTTGGTCGGCATGTGATGAATTTCCTAATAACAGAGCCCAGCTGCCATCACCACATTGTCTAGAGATGATGCCACCAAGCTTGTCATATTGGATGGTTCAGTTGTTCCTTACGGCTCCCTGATAAGCGCGTCTTCTCTGGCTTCAGCTGTAGGCTTCTGCTGCTTTCCTTAGTCTTCAAGTCTGTGGTGCTGGGCTCTGAGGTTCTCCTCTTTATGAAGCACGGCCTTTCAGATCTGGCACAGAAGTGGTGCCCAAGAGGTGGTTGCTTATGGGGCTGTTACAGAAGGAGTGAAGAGAACTGATTTTTCAGCTAAATCCAGATGTGTGATCCTCTTAGGAGTGGAATCCTTCCTACTCTGTGAACTCAAGGGAAGCCACCTGAGGCACGGTGACCTCCTCCCATCTCCTCCCTGTGATCTTTGCCTAAAAGCGAATGTTGAGTGTATCACTTCCATGCTGAAGATCCTTCCAGAACTTCCCCTGTAGCTCTCAGATGAAACCCAAAGTTTTTTGCACAGTATCTGTTAAGAAAAGCCTCTTTACTGGTGCAAAGAATTCCAATTAAAACCAGATTAAGCCAAATCAAATGCCTGTGTTTAATAGGTGGCGGTCCCAGGTAGCCAGGAGCATAGCAGGGGGAAGACAGCGAGTCCCTAAACCACATATTCCTTATTCCAGTGGGACCCTAAGACCCTGTGGTAGTGGTCCTGACCTTCCCCTGGGAGGGGTCAGCGCTTGGCAGACTGGGAGTTGGAGTCCAAGCACTTGGCAGGCTGGGGTGACACTTCCAACTCAACATTACATTATCTAAGACCACAAAGGACCTGGTTCCTTCTTCCCCCGTCCACTGTACTAGTCTCCAGTCAGCCCTTACTGTGTTTTTACACCATAAATCCTTTGCCTCGAAGACACCAAAATCTGCACCAGTGACTTTATTCCTCCTTGGACTTGCTTTCTTTTCAGAGGCTTCCTAGTGTTCGAACTCCAGAAAATGGAGCCCCTAGCTTGTTTCTGCACTCTTAGGACCACACCAAATGGCTGTTCTGATTCAGAGACCACCTCCCTGATCTGATGGTGAACCTTCTAAGGGCCATTTCCGTGCACCCACAAAGCACCTGAAAGGAATAACGGCTTTAAGGGCCACATACAGGTTTAGACAACACGCGACCAGTCTAGATAATCCGGAACGATTCAGTTAAGGTGGCAGCTAACGATATCTGGGAAGTCATGAGTATTGCAAAAAATGTGACTGTTAGGTAACTCATTATGTAATCAGTTGTGGCAAGATGCCACTTTTGTGTGACTCTGTAGAAATGTCCTTGGGACCAAGGTCATGTGCCTTTGTCTAGAGAGAATAAAATATATCACACCTGCCTGCAGCTCATCACATCTTGTTTAATTTTCTGTTGCCTTCAGACCCTCCATCTCTGGTGCCAGAGCTCAGTCATCAGCATCTTTCTCCTGTTCTTCTGTTCCTTGCCACTCCCTCTTGGCCTCCTGCTCCTTTTCATTAGATGCACAGTAGAACTCTGGGCTGGAAGCCGTTGCTCATTGTCCCTCAGTCTTCCCCAACCCCCCCCCAAACACATACAGCCCTGGTTGTCCTGGAACTCACTCTGTACACCAGGCTGGCCTCGAACTCACAGAGATCCACCTGCTTCCCGAGTGTTGGGATTAAAGGTGTGTGCCACCACCACCCAGCTCTCTCTTCTCTAAGTAGTAGAACTGCCACGTTTGAACTGGGTCCCTGGTCAGTCAGCCACTAGAAACTCATCTCAACCTCCTCTGCAGCCAGATAGGGAGGCCATAGGGATGCCAGCAGAAGGGACAAAATGCCTTGCTGCCTTCTTCGTTTTGGTCCTACCTATGTTCATTCTCTCAATGGCACAGGCTTTTACTCATTAGCTGACTTGCATCCCCAGCCAGCCTGTCTCCAAACTCTTGATACGTCCCAATGGCCTTCGCCCTTCATCGTCTGCTAAGAAGATCACACTGAGCGCATCCCAAATGGGTGTCCTGGTCTTTCCTCGGGACATACTCCTCCAAACTCCTTCCATAAAGTTTTGCCTCAGTCCTCTTCCTCCCATCCCTGAGGCCAGCATGCCCGCAGCTGACCCACACTCCCCATTTCTCCTGCAGCCTTCCTTCCCGATGAAGGGAAGTCCTACGGACACGTCCTTCCAAACATATCAATAGTCTGACTGCTTGAAACCATGTCCGGCAACATTAACAAACTCTCTGTGTAAGCCATCTAGTGGCTCTAAGGGACCTTTCTGTTTTCACATCTGTCCACTGCAGTCAGTGAAGCCTGAGTGATTCTCTTGAAATTCAAATGCATCCATCTTTTTATTAGATGCTCTCTTGCCCACAGTCCGCCAAGGGCTTCTTATCTTGGAAGCTCACTGGTTTCCCTTCCTCGCTGCTGTGGGCCTCTCTCAAACGGCCTTTGTGTGTGATAACCACACTTTTATATTCCACGAGCAGATCAGGTGTGAGCGTGGCCCAGGACCTGTGAACTCTGAACTTTATTTCTGCTCCTTGATCTTAATGTCTCTGCATCTTATTTTTTTGCTTCCTTTAGGTTTTCACTAATTAGCTCCCTCTGCTCAGCTCATATTAACCTTCACCTTCCCTGACAACCCAACCCCTCTCCACCCTGGTTATATTTTCTTCCTGCACACTAGTCCCACCTAGCAAACCATATCTTTACCAGCATGTCTCTCAGCTGTGCCTTTACTAGCCCCTCCATCCCAGCCCCATGCCTAGCCAGGTTGTGTGAGGTCAGGGATCAGGACCTGATTTCTGCCCTGTGATATATCTAGTATTTGAACACCGAGGGCAGGGTAGCCCTGTTCTGTAGATGACTCATGACATAGTCTCTCCTTCCTGGACTGCCCCACCACTGAGGCCCCCACGTATCAGAAGCAAACCCGTGTGAGTCATTATCACTGGGTCTCTGTTGCAAAGGTAAGCAAATCAGTGATTACCTCAGTGCCATAAAACATGCACAAGGGATAAAAGGGCACATTCTTGATACTCAAAGACAAGAGAGACTTTGGAGGAAATGAAAAGGGGGGAAAAACTCCATATTTCTTGTAGGTGGGTACTCGCACACTGTAAATTTTAAAGCCCCTTGGGACTCATGGGTTCAGTGTGAAAAGCCAATATGATGACTAGCATAGGGGTGGGGTTAGTTTTGGTTGCCCTGAGAATAAAAATAAAGATTGTTTACATCCGATCTGCTCGTGATTTTCTAGAGTCTCAGACAGCCCAATCACCTTTTTCTTCCCACCCAGTTCTGCCCGCTTGTCAGAGCCTCTCATGTCCGTAATCTGAGCGTATAAACCGTAAGTGACCTGAAATTACAAACACAGTTTGCAGAGATGAGAGGTTGCATCATTTTTTTTCTTTCCTGTAATATTTGTTTCCTGTGACCGAAAACAGGAAGTTTATTAACATGAGGGGCTGGTCTGCTGTGTGCCAAGTGGTTGATTTTGTCAGTTTAGTAAACATACAACCTGAGGAGAAACCAGAGCACATATTTCATTAAGTTTAAGTGGCTGTCAGAAGAACACCTTAACTGGGTGGCTGAAACAGACTACGTTCCTTTCAGTTTTAGAGGTGGAAAGTCCAAGTTGAACTTGTTGGCCGTTACAGTCTCCTTGTGCTGTATGGTGATTGTCTTTGTTCTCTGGGCCCTTCTGGCAAGGAGAGGGGAAAGGCAGTTCTCTCTTCCTTTGTACGAGTTAGGTCACAGAACTCATGAGGAGATTCCCACCCTAAGACTTCTTCTAAACCTACTTCATCTCCAAACAGCCTCTGGAGCTTTGAAGGCTTCATACTAAGCCCATAACAGCTATTTGGAATAGCAACAACTAGGCTGGAGAGATGGTTCAATATGGAGAGTCCTTGGTGCTCTACATAAGTGTGAGGACCTGAGTTCAGATTCTTGAGTTCAGTATCATTCAGTCCGTGTCTGTACACCCAGCACTTCTAAGTCAGGATGGTAGCAGAGACAGGAGAATTTCTACAGGCTTGGAGACCAGCTAGCCTGGAGTACACAGACATGAACAGAAAACTCTATCAAACAACGTAGATGGTAAAGACCAACATCCTAGACTGCTCTCTGACCTGCACACACTTACCAGGATGCACAGGCACACACACGTAAATGTGCACACTTACACATGCTAAGAAAGGCAGTGGTGACCTTGACCCCCAGGCTGCTGATGTCCAGCTCTTTCCTCTGGATTGAAAGAAAAAGGAAGACTTGAAAGATTCAGAAAGTTATGAAATTTAGGAGCCTTCTCCTGTGGCCATATAAACAATAGACGTTTACTGAGAGCCGGAGACCCTTCTCTGGAACTGCCAGCCTTCGGGAGCCATTACCGATGCTGGGTGGGACTAATTTTTTTTTTTTTTTTGGTTATACAGATGTTTTTGAGACACCCATAATCCTGTAAGTAGCCCCTCACCCATGTTCTGGTATTTATCCCAATAAACTCATTAATTCATGGGGCTAGACTTGGGTGGGATTATTTTTTAAACCTGTCCTTTTTTAAACCACGCCCTTTCTGGGGTGGATAGGCGTTTGTTCCTGTTTCCCCAGGAAAAGTCACCTAAGAGCTGCTGAGGAGAAGGCCTGAGAAAATCCTCACATATCTAAAGAGTGACCGTGACCAGTCCCACCTGCCACAATTGCTATTCCAGAAGACCACTACCATATAAGACCTTTTCAACTCGGATGCCCATCCTGACATTTCTGTTGGCTACATCTGCAAATGGTGGCATCCTAGCAACGCTTTCTGAGCATCAGCTGCCTCTTCTACATAATGGGAACGACAACATCTTCTGGTATCGTCGTGGACATCTCTGGATATCACATACAAAGGCTCTGGGCACTAGAAAACACACATTGGAAGGTGGTGGCTTTATTACTTTTGCCCGCTCATCTATGTTGTTTCTCCAGTGTGTTCTTAACATGTACTGGGACCTCTGTATGGCAAGGCCAATCACACCTGCTTAACACATTCACGAATGTGAGCTACATGCCCAGTGAAATGTCTGTGATGGTGACAACTGAATTAAAATGTTTTTCTCAATATCTATCCAAATTTCCCAGAGAATGGAAATAAAGAATGAAGTGTGAGAGAGAGAGAGTCCACCTCATTTCAGACAAGGCCTTTGTTTTATTTTAGCTTTGAATACAAGATCAGCTATCTCAAAAGCCGCTGGTGATTCTCCTGTCTCTTCCTCCCATTTCTTGGTAGGAGTGTTGGCATTACAGACATGTGCCCTACATATCTGCCTCACACATGAACTCTGGGAATTCAACTCAAATCCCCATGCCTGCACACCAATCACTCTGACCCACTGAGCCATCTCCCCAACTTGTCCTTTCCACATTTGTAAAGGACAAGGTGCCCTTCCTTAAATATACTCTGGTTTTGTTTATTGTTTCTAGGTGGTTTCTGGTAGACTCATGTATATTATGTCAGCTGTAAACAAGGATAGTTTAACTCCTTTTCCTATCTGTATCCCCTTGATTTCCATCACTTCACTTACTGGTCTGTCTAGTGCTTTGAGCACAGTATGGAAGAGGTGTGGGGATAGGGAACAGCCCTGTCTCATTCCTGACTTCATTGGGATGGCTTCCAGCTTTTCTCCATTTAGGATGATGTTGGTTATGGTTTTCTCACATATAGCTCTTATTATACTGAGATATGTCTCCTGTAGTCCCTACATGTAGTCTATCATGCAGGCATGTTGGATTTTGTCAAAGACCTTTTCTGTGTTTATTGAGATTTTTGTCTTTAAGTAAGTTGATTTATGTGATTTATTACATATGTTTATGTGGTTTATTGCATATGTTGAACCATCTCTGCATTTCAAGGATTAGTCCATCTTGGTGAAGGTGATAATCTTTGGATGTGTCAGTACTCTGTTTGCAGACATTTTACCTAGTAGTTTGGAGTTTGCATTCATCGGGGATCTTTTCCTCCTGTTGTTTCTTTTCCTGGTTTTGGTATTAGAGTGATAATGGAATGATTTTCAGAGTACTGCTTCTGTCACCAACATGACTGCCCAATCATGAGCTGAACAAGAATGACGGCAGGGGACATGCTGAGTTAGGAGGGAAAGTTCATGAGGTCTCAACCGTACAAAGAGATCTACATCTACAAGCAGCAAAGCAATGCAGAGAGCAGGAGACATGGTCTTCCCCAGGGAGAAGCACACAGTTGAGTCCAATATCAAACGGTCAGTCCTGAAAACACATACATAAAACTACATCCTACAAACTGAGCAGGGTGTGTTTATGTATTTAGGAAATATTTGTGTGTGTGTGTGTGTATGTATGTATGTATGTGTGTATGAAAATAAGAAAAGGGGGTCACAAATTTGAGAGAAAGAAGGGGTGGGTGGAAACGTTTGAAGGGAGAAGAGGGAAGAGAGAGATGATGTAGTTATAATCTCAAAAAAAATTTTGAATCAACAACATTGACCATTTCAAAAGATTTTTTACTTTGCTGCTAACAATGTGAGAAGTTCTGTAAGAGCTGTGTGACCTCAGCAGAGCTTCAGGTTCCTGCAGTGAGGTCGCTCTTACCTGTATAGGGCCTGCTCTTAGCAGGACGTCTCTCTTACCTGTACAGGGCCTGCTCTTAGCAGGACATCTCCCTTACCTGTACAAGGGCTGTTCTTACAAGGTCGTCTCTCTTACCTGTACAGGGACTGCGCATAACAAGGATGTTTCACCAACACAAAACAGCCCAGTTTTATAGAAAGAATATTTAAAATTCTATTGTTCCATGAGTATTTTTTTCTTTCCTTAAGCATAAAAAAATGATTGCTAAAAGGATAATATTTCTCTTATAAAAATGAAGTCCATACCATTTTCCTTAGAGCCAGGGCATGTGTGGACTTGAGAATTTATGTATTACACCCACACTTCACACATGTTTCTCCTTTCATCTCTCTATGTATAGTTTTGTTTGTTTTGTTTTGTTTTTGTTTTGTTTTTTGAAGGCAGGGTTTCTCTGTAGCTTTGAAGCCTGTCCTGGAACTAGCTCTTGTAGAACAGGCTGGCCTCAAACTCACAGAGATCTGCCTGCCTCTCTGCCTCTCGAGTGCTGGGATTAAAGGCGTGCGCCACCACCACCTGGCCCTCCATGTATAGTTTTTGTGTGTGGTCATTTTAGTCTCTTCATTTATATACACAAGATAGAAAAGGTGTTGTTTCCTCACATACTCAAGAGGTGAGGCTCAGAAATTTTACCCACTCACGTTCTTGAAAGCTGACAACTGAAAACTTGTAAGTAAATGGATGTACATAACAAAATTAATAGCAGAGTGACAGCTGATAGCTGGGCTGGACGAGGAGTGTTCACTGCTTCTTTGCTTATTTACTCATAGGTAGTGCTTCTCCTTTCTTTCTATGACTAATCCTCTCAAAGTCGGTGTGTCTGTCTATCTATCTATCTATCTATCTATCTATCTATCTATCTATCTATCATCCCTCTATCTATCTATCTATCTATCTATCTATCTATCTATCTATCTATCATCTATATTGTTTTTTAAAATGCCCAAGGATTGCTTGATTCATCTGTTTTATTGTGGACACCACAAGTCACTCACAGAAAGTTGAACTTAATTAAACGATTCAATTTTTTAATTGGGTATGCTTCACACATGGACATTTTGATTGGCATATCCAAGTCAGATAACAAAGCTCAATTTTAAAACTTAAAGAGATCAATCTGCTCAAAAACCTTTTAAGCCGATAGTTTGTCTCTTCCAGAGGACCATAACTCTTGGCAATGACAACCATCTTGTCATTTCCAGAGACCTTCTTTTTGGAAAAAATTTAAGGTACCATTTAATTCCCATTCTAAAGCTTCATCTTAAGAACACTAGATGTCACAGCGGAAAATCTGTCCAAATCAAGGCAGTGACATCTCATGCTACATGCCCAGAGTACAGAAAAATATTTCTAACCTTAGTTTCCTCATTATCAAAACAGAGATCACAGTGCTTACTTTACAGTACTTTTTCAAAACAAAATTAGATTTAAAACTATGTAGATGTAGAGTATAAATACTACAATCCATGCAATTTATCCTCATCATTCATGTACAAGAATGGTTCAGTGATTACTCAGTGAAGATCCGTCAAATATTACATAATAGAGTAAACATTTTTTACTAAGCATACACTGAGGTGACAATGTGTCAGGGAGCTGGGGACAGCACCATAAATAGAGCATTGCACCATGGAGCAGGGAAGGGAGGGAGGGGACACCAGAAGGAGCCGCTCCATTTCAGATCCAGCATCTAGAAAACACACCCAAGTCATTCTTCTGGGAGGTGCATGTTCTTCACAGCCCTAGACCCAGGGCCAGCTCAAACATGCCCCAGTCCCTTCTGATGGTCTCTCTCAACCTCAGCACCACTGATATTTAGTCTGCACAGTGTGGTATTGTGAGGGGGAGCTACTTCATGCATCACAGAATGCTGGAGGGCATCCCTGGTTCATCCTTACTCAATGCCAGCAGTGCCAATGCCCCCAGCTATGACACTAACAAAAGACTCCAAGTGAGAACTATGACCTTGAGATCATGAGAAACCCACACAGGTGCTTCCAGAAAGAATGGGATTCTTTTAGCTAGGTACCAAACTCTGAATGACTAACCAAGCCTCCTGGAGCCCTTGCATGTTGCTGGCATATTCCTTCAGAGTTTCACCCAGAAGAGACGTTGATTGTTTCTAACGCCCCCATGTGTGATGTGACAATAACATCACATCTTTTTGAACACTGTTGTATGACAGTTCGTATGTCTTTGTTTATCTGACAGGTTTATGATGCTCCGATCCTCAGTTCTTAAATGGAGATGATAAATTCTGTTTTGCAAGATCATTGGAAGAATTAAATGAGATAAATATAAAACATACAGCCACAGGGGTCTTGACACTCATTCCTTTGGTGCAATTAATATACTAGGATTCATACTGGTCACATGACTCAAGTGGATAGCAGTGCTTACCACAAAAGCCTCACAATGTCAATTTAATGCCCAAAACGCAATTAATGGTAGAAGGAGAGGACCAACTTCACGAAGCTGTACTCAGACCTTTTACCTGTGACACGTGTGCCCACCTCTCTTTCTCTTTCTCTCTCTCTATCTCTCTCTCATACACACACACACACACACACACACACATACACATACACAAACACATACACACACTTTTTTAAAAATGAAATCTTAACAGAAGTCTCTCCCAAGTCTGTCCACCAGAACGGAGTGGGGTAGTTTTGTGACACATAGCTTTTGTGATTGCGTGGAACTTACTGTATCAGAAACGGACACACTGGCTCCCTAACTCAGGCCTGACATGCACCAGATTGCTTAACAGATCAGAGACATTCAGCTTCCCAGGAACTATGCACATTAAAAATCATTTAATTGATGTTGTAAGACTCAGCTCCATAGGTCCACTGGTCCTGCTGCCTCGGGCACACTGAGGCTTGATTGAGTCTGAGGAAAATGTTTTCTGTATTCTGTGTCCTTTAGTTTGTTGTAGACATAAATGGCAAGATCTGGAAATGTCTCCTGAAAATAACGAGAAGGGTCTCCGATTCTTTCCTTCATACTGAAATAAAACACAAATAGTTAGCCAACTGGCCCTAAGCTCTTTCTCCTTCTTAGAGTATGCCCTGACCGCTGTGCTTGTTTCTATGAAGGGAACAATAAAAACTTTGTAATCTGGGAATTAAGATGCTTCCTGACTCTTTAATAACTATGCAATTTAAGTTTTAGGAATTTGTTTGTTCATTCATAAAAATGGTAGCATTAGTCAGGTGATGGTGGCACACCTGTTTAACCCCAACAATCAGGATGCAGAGGCAGGTGGGCCTCTGTGAGCTTTGTGGGCATCCTGGTCTACAAGAGCTACTTCTAGGACAGTCAGGGCTGTTACACAGAAAAACCAAAAACCATACAAAAATGTAAAGGGGAGGCAGATGTCACAAGACCCTGCCCTGTAACTAGATAAATAGCTATTACAGAAAGTTAATGGTTGTGAGAGAGCGAGCATCAGCCTTCTCCAGGAGCAAGACCCCTCTGAGGGGTTCCAACCCACGTAAGAAGCACTAAACAAAGACACAAATGAGCAACACTACGTGGACTCAGAAGGTTGTGTTTATCTACACATATGTATGTGTGCAGCAGCAATTAGAGATGAGGTCATGAATTTGAGACGGCATTGAGGGGGCACAGGAAGAGTTGGAAGAGGAGGGAAGGGTGAAAACAATGTCAATACAGTACTTATGTATGAAATTCAAAAAACAGTAATAATTAAACAAAATGGTAATACAACTCCACAATTCTTTATATACAACCTCTGATTATAAAAAAGAAAACATTCTGAACTGTACTGTGTGTGTATGTGTGTGCAGCTGACACTTCTGATAACTAATGTGGAGATGTGCTCAAGGTTTGGACTCTACAGTTGCTTTATACGGTGGCCCTGTCTTCTGTTCTAGTCACCCAGAAAGATACTTCTGTTCAGTAGAACTCAACAAAGCTAAAAAGGAGGATGAGACCCTGCTGGGCATGTCTGTAACTGATTGTAAAGCCCCAGGGACTCAGAGAGATTCTTTTTTAAAACAGAAAATAATTGCTTTTGCTTTTTCTCCTTCTCCTCATTCTTTTTATCCAACTTCTTCTCTGTCAAGGTCTTACTATGCATTTCTGGCTGGCCTGGAACTTGCTGTGTAGGCCTGGCTGACCTTGTGGAGATCCATCTACCTCTGCCTCCTGAGTTGTGCTATTAAAGATGTGCCACAGGCCCACCCTCCACTTGCTTTTCTTTATCAAAGTAAGAGTTCTTCTTTCCACAGGGACAGACTTACAACTGTGTTTTCTAGCCCGGCGGTGGTGGCACACGCCTTTAATCCCAGCACTTGGGAGGCAGAGGCAGGCGGATCTCTGTGAGTTCGAGGCCAGCCTGGTCTACAAGAGCTAGTTCCAGGACAGGAGCCAAAAGCTACAGAGAAACCCTGTCTCGAAAATCAAAAAAACAAACAAAAAAAAAAACAAAAAACAAACAAACAAAAACCTGTGTTTCCTAATTGTTCTCCTGCATGGATGACACACAAGAATAAAGAATAAAGGAAGCACTTACTCCTTGTTTTTGTTCTCATTGATGTGCTCTCCCATATTCCGAATGAACTTCAGTAGATCGCCTACAGTATTCTGATAAGGATTTCTCATAGCTTTATAGAAATCATTCATTTTTTTCATAACATATTTGTCGATCTAAAAAAAAAAACATTACACCCAAGATATGATGACAAGATAAAACAAATCCTTATGATGTGTTAATATCAGAAGGCCAAATACAAATTTGAATAAATGCCCTATACCAATGAATGAAGCAAATAGAAACAAATGAAAGTACATGGCACCCACCACCCACTGTGCCATGCGGGGCAGTTATGTCGTGTTTGAATGAGGCACTATAAGTGACTGATTTCATTTTTGTCTGTACAGGCTAGTTCCCAACAAATTATGCCTATTAAAACTGTGTGTGGAAGTATTGACTAGTCTAGCCACTGTGGAAGTCAGTACTGAGGGTCCTCACAAACTAAAACTACATTCTACCAAAAGAGCAGCTACAACCCTGCTGGGGATTCATCCAAAGGACTCTCAGTCAACACATCACAGAGATATCACAGAACTGCTCACAGTAACCAAGATGTGAAGTCAACTTAGGGGTCCCTCAATCGCAGAATCTTACAGAAAATGTGGCTTATGTACACAATGGAATTTTTTCAACCATAAAAAGAAAAAAGTTCTGTCATTTGCATGAAAGCTGGTGGAAATAAAAATGTCCAAGTAGGCAAATTAAGTCACTCTCAGATAAATAAAATAGGATTGTGCTTAGATACATAAATCCATGTATGTAAATTTGACAGGAAAATAGAAACAAAACTGTAAAGCATCAGGGACTAAGGATTGGGAGAGTGATGACCAGGGTAGAAGGGTATGAGGGGGATATGCTCAAGGTATATCATATACTTATATAAAAATGTCTCTACTTTTATGTTTGTCCATTTCTAAAAATTTAAAGTTTGAGCTGAAGTCTCATATGCATGCACTGAGCAAAGAGTCATTGCACACACACTCCATACTAAGAACCAGCACACAGTGGCTCTCTCTACCCCATGGGACTTGCAGACTGGCAAGGAAAATTTATATTAAATTAGCAATTATGAGTGGAGACAAGGGAAGGAAAGAAAACAAAATGAGAACCAGAAACAAAGACAGAGAGAAGAGCAGAGGCCTGACATAGAAAAGCTACTGGTCTCAAAGACCTGAAGATCATGGATTCTCCCAGGGTGCATTGTACATGAGCTGCAGCACACAGCGTCATCTCTGCAGATACGTGCACCTCACGGGAACATGCTCTATTCTGCTTTATGGTGTCCAGACTGTGATGTTGGCCTAAAACATAGTTGGATTTGAGAAATGTTTGTAAATTTACAATAATGAGAGTTTGTGATACAGATTGAGATGCTGATTAATTTTATAGCATTCCCTAAATTCAATTTTAGCAGAATTTGTCTTGAAGAGGAAGGATTTGAAAGGTTATCTTTTTTCATAATGCGTCTTCTCAACACAATGTGGGTCCTTAGAACAGGGACTGCTCACAGGCAGCAGAGGTGTCCAGTGTGTCTACACTATGGCTTCATGGTGGAGAACTGCCTTGGCTTAGCCTCTGTTTAGTCAATCATTCTTATCATAATAAAACTTGTGGCTAGACCTGAGGGGAGCGAATGGACTGGATTAAGGCCATCCTAAGGCAGAACTTAATGACAGTGTCTTAGGGCTCCTGACTCTGAAGGAAGGAGAAGAGATTCAAAAGACTCAAGAGGGCTCATTTGGAAAGAAGAAAATGATCCCACTCACTTCCTGGTAACAACACATTGGTGTAGAAAATAACTTAGAAAAGGCAGCCGAAACTGTTAGGCATACCCTCATTCCTAGACCACAGAAAGTGTTCATACCTTAGATGTCCACTGATAGAAACTTCTGGAAGGCTCAGGTGTTCTGGAGTTCAGTCTTTTGAGAATCTTACTTTCATTATTTCGTGTTTTGATGTCAGATTCATTCCCCACATCCCGAAGTGCTCTGTAGCGGCTGAGAGTGATAGAAACAGCATGGTCATCTCAATTCCCAAAAAGGGAAATTGATTGGCTTTGATTTTTTTTTTTTTTTTTTTTTTTTTTTTTTTTTTTTTGGTTTTTCGAGACAGGGTTTCTCTGTGGCTTTGGAGCCTGTCCTGGAACTAGCTCTGTAGACCAGGCTGGTCTCAAACTCACAGAGATCCGCCTGCCTCTGCCTCCCGAGTGCTGGGATTAAAGGCGTGCGCCACCATCGCCCGGCTTGGCTTTGATTTTTAATTGAATTTCTATGATAGGAGAGGCCACCCCATTGATTCACACCCATTTTTCAGTAGTTACAACCAGAATCCAGTAAGTTGTTGCCCCTTCAAGGACACACTGCCTACAATGCCCAGGTGAGAGGAAAGCCTGGGCCTGCTGATGCCCAGCCCTGAGCTGCTCATACCACAATAGTTCTCAACCTGTGTTACACAATCCATTTATGGTCAAATGACGCTGTCACAGGAGCCACATATCAGACATCATGCATAGCAGATATTTACATTACAATCAGAACAGTAGCAAAATTACAGTTATGAAGTAGTAACAAAAATAACTGTGTGGTTGGGGGTCACCACTGCTGTGAACTATGTTCATTGTTAATAATAAAGCTGATTGGTCGACAGCTGTGCAGAAAGAGATTGGGAAGGCAGCCTGACATGAAGAATTCTGGGAAGAGGAATGGTGGAGTCAGAGAGTGGTTGGCAAACAAAGAGAAGCAAGATGAGAATATCGTGCTGAGAAAGATACCAAGCCACGTGGCTAAAGATAGTTAAGAATTAGAGTTAATTTAAGTGTAAGAGTTAGCTAGTAACAAGCCAGATTTGAAAACTAAGCATTTAGAAGTAATATAAGCTTCAGGGTGGTTATTTGAGAACTGGCAGACGGGAGCGAATCATCCGCCTTCACAGTGCACCATGAGGAACTGTATTAAAGGGTCGCAGCGTTAGGAACCTTGAGAACCACTACTGTCACTCATACCCGAGGTCTACTTACCTCTCCCAGGTCCAAAAGAAAGGATGGCCAAGCAGATCCTTCAGACAGTTCATTACATTTTCTCCAGGGGAAAACAGGCAACAAATGAAGTCCTTAGTCTCCTCGTCTGGAGACTTTTCTGCCACCTCTATATTGTTTTCAGCCGTCAGTGTCTCAAAGGGGATCTCACCTTTCATTACCACATAGAGGACCAGCCGTCCTAGGGCCTGCACGGAAGCCATAAATCAAGCCAAAATTGCAATGTGGTATCCTATTTGGGTAACCTTGGAAGATTTGGCAGTTAGTATCTTATTGTCAGTTTCATTGGTGAGAGATCTGCCTAGAAGATTAGTAAGAGGAATCTCTAGGTGTGTCTGAGATGGCATTCACAGAGATTACGATCATGAGGGCTCTGGCCTAATGATCCATGATGGATTCACACTGCCAGTAGACTTATATGTAAGTAGTGGGGCATTGGAAGGAGGGACCTATTTGGAAGAAGTGGTGCAGTGGGGGATTGTCCTGGTGTCTATACCTTGACCCGGTCCCTTCCAGTTGTGGTTGAGCTTTGCTTCCTGTCCAGGATGAGCTGGTCTATCAATTCCTCACATGCAGCCTAAGCTGAAACCTCTGAGACTGAACTCAAGTAAACCCTTCTTCCTTCAGGATCTCACAGTGACGCATAAGTAGTTAGTCCAGACATTGTGGAAATGGAGGATGGGAGGAATTTTAAGGAACCTCTGTGGTCCGTGATGTCATGTTAGCAATGAGACTCCGAATCTGTAGGGTTCTAGGTGAGAAAGGCAAAGCCCTGTGCACAAAGAGCTCTCAAGGCCACACATGGCCTACAGTTTAGATTCCTGAAAGACTATCCTGGTTCAGAGCCGATGTGATAGACTTGTTGGCGCAGGATTCTACCTAGGTCTCAGATGTTCTGACAGAATGTGGATAAGTCAAGGGAGGATGCATAAGGACACTTGCTCAGCTATGTTCATAAGAGCATTATTCATAATAGCCAGAACCTGGAGACAACCCAGACGCCCCTCAACCAAAGAATGAATGAAGAAAATGTGGTACATTTACACAATGGAATATTACTCAGAGGTGAAAAAACAATGATATCATGAAATTTGTGGGCAAATGGATGAAACTAGAAGAAAAAATCATCGTGAGTGAGGCAACCCAGACCCAACGACAAACACAGTGTGCACGCGCTCTTAAGTGGACAGTAGATGTGAAGCAAAAGATACCCCGGCTACCATCCACAAACCTAGAGAAACTAGGGAACAAAAGATACCCCGGCTACCATCCACAGTCCTAGAGAAACTAGGGAACAAGGAGGACACTACGAGGGATGCAAGGATCCCCTGGGAAGGGGAAATAGTTGAGATCTCCTGGGATGGGGGGGGGTATAGTGAAGAGGATGGGAACATGAGAGATTGTGATGGTCAAATTGGGGAAGGGATGGAGAGAAAAGACACGAGGGAGGTACCTTCATAGAGGGGGTGAGATTGGCATTGAGAGAGGCCTGGTGCAGGAAAGGCTCCCAGGGTCCACGGAGATGACCCCAGCTAGAGTTCCTGGCAGTGGTGGAGAGGGTGCCTGAACTGGCCTTCCCCTGGTCAGATTGATGACTACCCTGCCATCATAAAACCTTTTTCTAATGACTGATGAATCAGATGCATATGTCTATAGTCAGGCAAGGAAGGGGCTGAGCTCTAGGAGTCCAGTAGAAGAGAGGGAGAGGGCATTATGTAAGCTGGGGGTCAGGATCATTTGGGGAGGTCAGGATCATCATGGGGAGTTCATGGTCCTTAAAATGATAGCTAAAGAGCCTACATGGGACTGACCTTGACCCTCTGCATATGTGTGTGACAGTTGTGTAGCTTCTTCTGTTTGTGGGGCCCCTAGCAGTGGGATCAGGATCTACCCTGGTACATGAGCTTGCTTTTCTGGAACATATTTCCTATGATGGACCTGTTTAGTCTTAAAGCTTCTGCTGAGCTCTGTCTCTTTGGAGCTGAAGGCTGACTCCAACACTCGAGAAATGTCTGGAACCTCCATATCTACTTCATTGGTTCTCAGCAGGTAAGTTTGAATAGAGTTGAGAGGAAATTTCATTTGCTTTACTCTTAGGCAGAAAAATATTTCCAGAAGGAACCTGTGAGGTATTCAGAAATGTCTCCATGAAGTCTCTGAAGAAGAGGCACCCTCGAGTTAGTTACTTACTCAGCTGGTGAGGAAGAAGGAAACACAGATAAAGAAAGGGACCACAGTGAGAGGCAGCTCAGTGCCAACTAAGCTATTTCACCTTCTCCTCAGCCTGGTGAAAGTTCTCCTGAGGAAAGACACAGAAATGCCGCTGTGGGCAAGGGAGTGAGGACAGTGGACACCATGGAGGGAAGCCATGGGAAATCTGTCCTTCTGGGTTAAAATAGGAAGTTCCTTACCTGGCTCTAGGAAGTGGGGTGATGAATAAATAAGGAAGCAGAGAAAAGAAAAAGTTAACCAGGCCACAGAAATTACCTCCAAGTCTCTCTTGACTGCCAGTGGATCTCCCATGCACTGGACGCTCTTATCAAAATCTGCCAGGCGAATAGCTTTCCTGTCATCTAAGGGACAGTTTCAGAGGTGAATAAAAAAAAATATTCTCTGTGGTATGATAAATCATTCAAATAAATATGTAACATGATATTCAGTCTGTCATCTCTGAAGATCAATAATAATACTATTTACTCATGTCCAGCCTCATTTGTTCTATTAGTTATCTGTCAAGAGAAGGACACACATTTTTATTTTTTACAGGACAGACAGAAGGGAAAGATGAGGGTGAAGTTAACCAGCTGTCCACGTTCACAGCTCCTGGGACACAGTCCATGGGACTGCTGGCCATAGTTAAGGATACGGTCTATGGGGAACTAACAGCTAACCAACAGCTAACAATGAAGGTTCTGAGTCTAGGAATGTCTTGGCATCACTTTTCATTCAGTAAATGAATTCAGCCGCAAACTGCTCTGGTCTTTAGACCACCCTCAGAGGTCAGAAATGAGATGGTTCCTCTTGGGGTTCTTCTTCCTTTTAGAAGACTCCAATGAGTCCCCAGAAAGAGGAATGAAAGAATGATAGAAGGTGGGAATGAGATCTAAAGGTGAGTAAGTCAGGGAGTTAGCCCTCAAGAGGTGAGTCATGCTATCTCCATGACGATCAGAAATAAATCTCCATTCTTTACCAATCTCTTAGTCTGCCATGTTCTGTTGCAGCCACACATGAAAGACCACACAAGGCCTCACCTATTAAGATGTTTGGGGGCTGCAGATCCTGATGAGCGAATCCTTGCAAGTGTAGTCTTTGGACAGCCACAAAAATAGACTTTAGGACATTGCGGGAAAACTCATCTTCTCCGTTCTCCATGGGTTCCACTTTCTGTCGACCCAGGAACTCTTCCAATGTCCACTCACACAGGGACAGACACACATATAAACAGGCCTTACTGATCTCCCTTCCATAGAAAGTCACAAAGTTACTGTGGCCACGGCAGCCCTGCAGACAGGAGATTTCATTGCGTGCACGTGCGCTGTCCTCACGAAAGACCTTCACAGCCGCCTCTCGATTGTCATAGAACCCCAGGTAGATGCCCCCTTCAGAAGTGCTAGCAATTTTAAATTCGTTATCTAGAAAGATCTTGAGTTTACCAATCATGGGTCGATGCACTCTGTGAAGTCTTTTCAAGACTTCTCCCCAGCGTGAACTGTGAGGCAACCAGTCACCAGCAGGAGGGACACTTTGATCATTAGCTTCATAAAGGAGAAGAATCTGCATAATGGAAGTGTCATAATTCCGCCTGGCTATCCCAACAAGATCCCCACACCTGGTACTAGCTCCCTTAGCACATAGCAACTGGACGATTCTCTTCTGTTTGAGTTCAACAGCAAATTGCAGGGCCGTCTTGCCCTCATTATCTCTGTCGTCAATGTTTATGCCCTCCTGACCCAAGAGCATCTCCACCAAGCCTTTGTGTTTCCTTTCCACTGCCGCCATCAGGGGTGTCTTTCCCCCTTCTCCTCTCACATTGGCATCAGCCCCATGGTCGAGCAGAAGGCGAGTAATCTCCTCCACGTTTTCCCAGTCCTCTTCCTGCAGAGTACGGATCAAGGCATTTCTGCCCATGTTGTCCCGGGCATCGACCTCTGCCCCCATGTCATTGAGGAGAACACTCAAGGCTTCTGTGCGGCCATTTTCAGCAGCACTCATGAGAGCTGTGGCCCCTCCTTTCTTCAGTCGCCTTTTGTCCTCTGTTGTCTCCCGTCTCAAATTCACATTGGCTCCCCTATCAAAAAGGAATCTTAAGGCTTCTACTTTACCATACTCGGCAGCTTCCATGAAAGCTGTGAAGCCATTGAAGTCACACTCATTGACATTTGCTCCTTCAGAGAGGAATCTCTGGAGCAGTGTCACGTCTCCATGGATCCCAGCGATGATGAAGGGAGTGGCCCCATTCTTCTTCTTCCTATGAGGGTCAGCACCATGACGAAGCAGGACATCTACAATGTCTACCCTGCCAAGCTGCGCTGCATTGTGCAAAGGTGTCCAGCCCCCAATGTCTTCACAGACATTGACATCAGCCCCTCTGTCCAGCAATCGCTGGATTCTGTCAACATTTCCCTCTTTAGCAGCCTTAATCAGCAAAAGACTGTCCTCATCAGTGGTCCTCTGACTGCTTGAGGATGTGGCTCCATCCCGGGGAGTGTCGTGATCTGCGGTCTCCATGGTAGTCAATTCTAATGCCTAGAGTTTTCAGCCTTTTCCTTGAAATATGAACACTTGTATCTTTGGGATGCTATGAGAGTTTTGGGGTAGGAATTGGGCTTATTGTTCCATCTTCTGAGGTCTCCTCTGTAGACAAGAGAAGAGGTGACTTTGACTCAGAACTCAGCTATACTCATAAGGAGCCTTTACTAAACACATTTACTTGCTTAATTAGAAATTTCTAAGTTGTAGACTATTGTGAATTTATATAAATTTAAGATGAGGAAATTATTACTCCATAGTCCCCGGCCCCCAAAGCAACTGCTACCAATATTTATCATATGTGTATAGTGTTAAGTTCCAAACCTGGGACAAATAGCTGAGGTGCCTACTTAACTTATCAAAGAGGCCCTAGCAGCCAGGTTCTCCAGCATCACTCAGTCACTACCTGTTCCAGGATGTGGCTGGCAGACCCTGCTCTCTTCTTTGAACTCTAGCCCGTGGACTGACTGGGCTGTCCTTCCCGCAGGGGCTCTTTCTTACATGAGCCAGACACTTTGTTTACAGGCTCATTTTGTACCTTAAGCCTCCTGTCTGGTGCCCTGCTCCCCCTCTCTCCTCTCTTCCTTCCCCTCTACCTCTTCCCACATGATCCAGCTCAGCCTGGTCATGCCCACTCTGGACCCTCCCAGATGTCCCTGCTTTTACCTACACGCTCCCATTATCTACGATAAATTTTCTCCTCCACCAATCCTAGGAGCAGTCATGACCTTTTCTTTACTTATTATTTCTTTTTTTCATGCATACAGATTAATTTTCAGGCTAGGGTAAGGCTATGCTAAGTGACTCAGAACTTACATGCTTATTTTCATTTTCTAATCTTGAATATCTTAATATTTAAAATGACATTTTGAAAATTAAACAGTTTAATACAATTCTGAATGAAATGGTGGAAAATTTAGCTCATTTCATCTTGTTTTCCTCACACAGATTTCTTATGATAGACGCCCTAAAGCCTCATGACTCCTCTGAAAACTGCCTGCTTTCTTCAGTATTCTATAAACGTTCTTACCTAGCAATTGGCGGTTCCTGGGGCTGGGGGAGTGCGAGCAAGCTCCCTTAAGAAGAAAAGTGTATTTCTTTGTCTCTGTCCATCTGAATTTCTTCCTCCCAGGTGAGGCTGGTCACCTTACATGCGCTACTGTGTTCTCCACGCCAGTCCTCTTCACAACCCTGTGCGGTTTTATTGAGTTAGTAATGGGAAAAAGTGAATCACGGGTTTCCGGGTGTGCAACTTTTGACTTTCACTTCCGATTGCACACTCCTAAAACGCTGACTTGCAATATTGTTTCCTCAAAAGCAGACAACAATAAACAGGGATATAGGAGACAGTGAGTTAGGGAGTGTAGTAGGTACTGGGCACTGAATGAATGAGACAGTATATATTATGCCTCTTTGTGCATTTGCGTGTGTGTGTGTGTGTGTGTGTGTGTGTGTGTGTAACCCTCTCTCCTGACCAGCATCATTTAGGCCAGTGGCTTTATTAGGTTCTAGTGTTGGATCCAGTTCACTAATCCAGTTCAAGTCCTCAGTCAGCCCTTCTTAACATGAACATCTAAACAGCTGTGTCTGGTACAAACCACACAATGCCTCCCTCTCTGAGATCTACACTTGCCTTGTACTCTGACTACCAATTCCCGAAGTCACTGACCAAAGCTCTTATGCCCCCAGTCCTGACTAAACTGGCTGTGAGGTGGGCTGGTGCGAAGTAAGGAACAGAGGAGGAAAGCCAGCCTGGCATGGAGCCTGCAGCACACAAAGCCTGCTTTCACTTTCATTTTCTCCCCCGTCCTTCCAGAGCTGCCCCAGAAGCAGGGACCATAAATAAACAGCGTGTGGACAGTGACAGCCTCAGGAGGGAGGGCTCAGGATCACAGGGCTGCTGCCCAAACAGTCCAGGCTTTCCATCCCCACCCCCAACAGACCCTGAGAGAATAGGCAAGCCAGGGGATTCCTCAGGCCCTGCGGGCTCTCCTCCAGCCCACCTTACCTTCCAAAGTCAGACTCCCCAGAGATCCTTTCTTTTGGCGGCAGCAGCAGCAGCAGCAGCAGGGATCCTTTAAGACCGTCCCCTAGATGAACATTTCCTTGTAGCATGTCACTGAGTCAGCAGGGCGGAGCCAAGAGAGGAGTGAGAAAACGGAAGAACAGAAGTTGTACACACAGGGTCAGCCCAGACACAGCCCCAGAAATCTTTCTCACCCATAAAAGAAAACAAAGACTCTACCTTGAGCAAGCAGGACAGACTTGATAGGCATCAGGGCGCTCGGCTTTGAGATCATAGAAACCCACTTCACCCATCACTCTTGTATCTTCCCTGTTACCACAAATCCTGTGTTCTTGGAGGGAAACAAGGAAATAAAGACATAACCCACTATGCAGCCAGCAGGAGCAGGGCAGAAAGAGCATCTGTTGCCAGTGACGACTGGAAGCACTTGAGATGCAGCGGCTTATCCACAAACCTGAAGCTCCGCGTGGACGGAGCGTGTCCCTTAATGGGAACAGAGAAACCATAAGCAATCTTACTGGTAGTAGAGGACAAATACTGTGTGTATGGACAGGATGTGTGTGTTTGGGCAGGCTGGGGGAGGTCAGGAGACAACTGTGTGATCTGGGTTCTCTGCTTCCACATGCACGTGGGTTCCAGAGCTCTAAGTCAGGTTACAAGTCTTGTCTGGCAAGCACCTTTACCTGGTGAGCCCTTTATCTAGCCCCGTAAATAACTTGGTTTTTGAATAGCATAGAATACAATGTCCAGGTATGATGGTGTTCCAGGCAGTCCCTTTTTTCTATTGGCTTTGCAGCTGCTGTCTCCTAGAGCCTCAATACATCCTGCTGTTTCCAATCTCTCTTTGTGTGTGCTGTTTTACTAACTGCACAGATAATAAATAGTAACAAGGATGGCGGCGGTGGTGGTGGTTAAAATGGTGGTAATGATGGTTGAGAGTTGAGGTGTTGTTGTTGCTGTGGTCATGGTGGTGGTGGTTGATGTTTGCCTGGGGGCTTCATCACAGCTCCTACCATAAAACCCCTCCCCAGGGAGGATCAAGAAAGCCTGCCAACCAGTAACCCTTCCCCAGGGAAGGTCAAGACTACTCCCACAGGCTATTTAAACTGCACACAGCCCCCTCCAGAGAATGAATATGTGGTCTCCAGGTTTCACATGGTCTCCCCTTTCCTCTCTTTTCCTCTCCGTGCTTCCTGGGGTCACCCAGGAGCATTGCATTAAACATGGACGTCTTTTAATTTGGTTTAATTTGGTCTGGTTGGAATTATTTGTGTAGGAGGAGAGGCTTGTATAAAACGAAATACCTAAGCTGATTTTGTTGTTGTTGGTGGTGGTGGTAGTAGTTATGCTAATTACTTGAGTGTACTTCAGGAACTGTTCTGAGCACTTCACAGATACTAACTCAGAGAAGTAAATATTGCGATAGCTACTGGTCTTCACCCCATTTTACAGATAAGGAAAATGTAACTTGATGTGTTCTGGAGACTGGACTACATCATAGAGGACACAACTTCATTCTCGTTGAAGTCAGACAGGGAACAAAATCAGTTCAATCGTGTATTATATCTCATGGTGGAAAAACCCACAGGGAAAACTAAGGCAGACGTGGGAGGTTTCAGAGTACCGGAACGCGAGTCCTGGAGACCCAGGGCAGTCAGCAGAGTGTTTGCCTTGCAAGCACAAGACCTGAACTCAATGCCCAGAACTCACACTGAAAAGAAAGGAGATGAAGGGGTGCAATCCCCAGATCCTGGTTGATAAAGAATGGGTCAGGGTGGCCCAGTTACAACCCCACTGCTGGGGAGGCACAGACAGGCAGGTTCTCAGGGCTTGGACCAACCAACATGGTCCACTTGCTGCATTCTAGGCCAATAGGAGGTTTATGGTGCCTAAAGAATGACACCTGAGGTTATCTACTGCCCCCCCCACACACACACACAATGCCAGGCTGGGGATCTCCACAGAGCGGTTGGAGAAGATTGGACCTTTGTTCAGAAGGTGACATTTGAGCAAAGACTTGAGGAAGAGACAGAAGAACACATTACACAAACGCCTCAGAAGGAACTGTAGGTAGGTACGAAGGCCCTGAGGCAGGAACAATTTCTGGTATAATCACGAAACAGCTTAGAGGCCAGTGCAGCAGGAGTAGGAGGACAAGGGACGTGGAGTTTCACGTCATGTCAGGCCTGGGAGACCCTTGTAAGGACTTTGAATTCCATCCAGAGAAAGATGGCCACCAAAATTGGCGAGCTGGAGATGTTAAACTCTGTTTGGACTTTGGGTGTCTCTGTCCTTGAGTAATAAACCACAACCAAACTTAATTCATAGCTACAGAAAGCTTATGCCTGGACTTCTGGAACCGCTAGCTGGGCCTCAGGCAATGCGTGCAGCCAGGCTTCAGTTTCAGGTGGCTGTCTGGCAGACGTAGCCATAAAGAAGCATGCTGTCAGTATGCCTCGCTTCCATTTCCGTGCATGGGTGACAATTCTGGCTTCCTCTGTTGCTGTGGGAAGACACTGATTCAAATCAGCTTGGGAGAAATGGTTTATTTGCCTTATGGGTCGAAAGGATAAAAAAAAATGCAGCACATTGGGTACTTTATGAAGAGTCCAAGAATAAGAAAATAAAAATGTAGATTCCAGAAATAAAAATGTAGAAATAGCCGGGCGGTGGTGGCGCATGCCTTTAATCCCAGCACTCGGGAGGCAGAGGCAGGCGGATCTCTGTGAGTTCGAGGCCAGCCTGGTCTACAAGAGCTAGTTCCAGGACAGGAACCAAAAGCTACGGAGAAACCCTGTCTCGAAAAATCAAAAAAAAAAAATTTAGAAATAAAGAAATATAAAGTTATAAGTCTAGGAGAATGAGAGCAGCTTTCTCAGCAGATCAAGGATCAGTCATTCACAGGGAACTGTTTTCTCAGATGCTGACAAAGCCTCCATTAGCTTAGGTCCTTCCATTTTACAGCTGGCTGTTCTACTTACAAGGCCGGAGCTTCTCCCTGTAAACTGAAAGTAGTGTCCTGGCCATCCTTGATGAACGACAGATATGAACTGAGTTAACCTTTAGGAGACAGAGATACTGACCTCTGGGTTAGGCACTGTCTCCATTATGGGAAACTGGCACTGAAAGACCCCCGGTAGGGACCTTCCCTCAGGTGGAGACCCCGGACCCACAGACCAGGCCGAGACCACGAGTCGGATGCAAACTGCAAGAGGTTTATTAGGTAGACACAGGTACCTGCGGGCGGCAAAGTCTTTCGGAGGACTTGCGCGCCTGTAGACTGGGAGGAGGACTTTTTATAGGAAAGAGGGCAGCAAAAAGCAATTTACAGAAGCAGAAGCGTGGTTATCAGAATGAGGCGGGGGGGGGGTGGCATGAATGGTTTTCCTCTCCCAGCATGGATGTCTGGCAGCAGACATCCTGCTCTTATCTTATAGGTATCCTACTTTGAAGTCATCCTGCTTTGTAGATGTCCTATCTTATAGATATCCTGTTTTCCTCTCACGAGAGCAGGCTAGCTGCTGATCCTGAGAATCTTTCAAGCAAACAGGACGTTCTCCCGGGGAGCCTGCTAGCTGCGGGTTCTGAGGAGGGGGTCTGTAGGGTCTTTCATTCCCCCCTTTTCTTTTATCACAGAGTTAAATCTTTTACTCTAAGCAGTTAGGGAACCTCGGTTTCTTGTTGTTGTACCATATGATACTGATGGGTCAGCACTAGGGCCTGAATAACTGACAGCCTGTCTTTCATAAACTGGACCAAGCGGTTTAAGATGCAGGGCCCAAACAGGAGTATCAGAAGGAGGACAATCAATCAAGGGACCCATCAGAGGAGACAATAGAGTCGTAAACCAGGGAGACTTATTAAACCACCCTTCGAACCATCCCTGTTGTGATTCGAGCAGCTTTTGTGTCTGTCTTTACCTCTCTCTAAGCTTTGTCATAGTGTGGTTCGCATAGAAACAACATTCCTCTTTGAGTGCTGAGCATAACCCTCCCTCTTGTAAAAACAACATGTCTAGCCCCCTCCTGTTTTGTAGGGCTACCTCTGAGAGGGGGGGTTAATGACTCTTCAAGTGCGCTAACCGATTCTTCCAGTGCCTTGATATCAGTATGCATGGCTGCCTGAAGTTGTCTAAATTGGCTGGTCTCCATAATCTACCTCCTGGGGTGGCGTCCTGGACATTGGTAGCGGTAGCGATATCATAGCAAGGGCCACAAGCTTTTCCCCCGCAAGTCCAGGGTCCCCTTCCCGAGTACCCAGGCGTGGTTCCTCGTCTGAGCGTGATTAGATCCCAGATGGAGGAGGGTTTCCAGTAAGCCTCCCCCGTCGTTTCACAACCCCATTGGGCACAGTAACCGTCCCCCGGCCCTCCATGTCCCTTTTGTGTGTTTTGTCCTGGACAAACATAGAAGTCTTTGTTCCTGGTCCCATGTCGTCCCCCTCCACCCCCCGGGTGATGGCAGTCATATCCCGGGAATGTCGCCATCCCCAGTCTTAGTAGGGCCCATATAATGATCCAAGGGCCCCACGGGTAAGCCTTATCTTTAAGGGGTTTTGAGTGCGTTGGGCTCTCCATGCTGGGGTTGCGGCGGGCTCCATTTTGTCAGCTGTATGGGCGGCCTTAACGTGTGAGGCGTGGATCCAGGCTGTGATGCCGTCAACCTTTAGTGCCATTGGGGGTCAGAAGGACAGTGTAAGGGCCTTTCCACCGAGGTTCCAAGTTTTAGGTCTGGTGTCTGCGGACACAAACAGTATCTCCTATCTGGAAGGGATGCGGTTCCACCGGCTGGTTCAGTTGGTCTTGGTAAGCAGCGGCGAGTGGCCTCCAAACCTCTCTCTGCACAATCTGTAGACACCTGTAAATGAGCCTCCAGAGAAGGACTGTTAGCAAAATCGGCAATGTTTGAATTAAAGAAATTTATAAATGGGGAGGAGCCCCATATAGGATTTCAAAAGGAGTCAGTCCATGAGGCCCCAGGGTGTTGTGGGCCCTGTACAGGGCCAGTGGTAAGAGGAGCACCCAGTCTCTAGTGCCAGTTGCAAGCGTTAATTTGGATAAGGTCTCCTTAATTGTTCTATTCATGCATTCTACCTGTCCTGAACTTTGGGGTCTATACGCACAATGTAATTTCCATTCGACCCCTAGGAGTTTGGCCACCTACTGACTTACCTGGGAGACGAAGGCGGGCCCATTATCGGTGCCAAGACTTGAGGCATTCCGTACCTGGGAAATATTTCTTCCAAGAGCTTTTTGGTCACCACCTTTGAGGTTTCGTTTTTGGTGGGAAAGGCTTCTACCCATCCTGAAAAAGTGTCTATGAACACCAGGAGGTATCTGTACCCCTAGAGACCTGGCTTAACCTCTGTAAAGTCGATCTCCCAATGTACTCCGGGACAATGTCTCCGTGCCCGAACTCCTGGACCAAGCTTGATTCTGCCTGCATTTACCTGAGCGCAGGCTTGGCATTCATCAGTCACTTTTTGCAGGGCTCCGTCCCTGTTCAGGAGGTATTGGCCTGACTCCTGTCTGTCCAACAAGGTTTTCATCTTCTTTGGCCCCAAATGAGTCAATTTATGCAAGTAGTCTATTATTTTATAAGTATGTTTTGTTGGCATACCAATCTTTTCCTTGAAAACCCAATGTTGCTTTTCGGGGTCATATGTGGCCCCCATTTTCTTTAGGAGATCAATGTCCTCTTTACTATAGGGTAGCGAACTGGAGGCTTGGGCCTCTTCCGGGTTCGTCAAGGGGAGAGCTTGGGAGGTCTTGGTTGATTTTATAGCAATCTCTCAAGCAGCGTTATCTGCCAGCCTATTTCCCTTTTCCTCAGGGCTATGGCCTTTTTGATGCCCAGGGCAGTGCATAATACTTAATTTTGGGGGCAAAAATAAGGCTTTCAGGAGTGCCAGTATCTCAAGTTTGTTTTTAATTTCCTTTCCTTCTGAGGTCAGCAGCCCTCGTCTTCAATAAATTTCCCCATGTATGTGAGCCGTGGCGAATGCATATCGGCTATCCGTATAAACATTCAGTCTCTTACCTTCTGCCATCTGGAGTGCCTAGGTCAGAGCGATGAGTTCAGCCCTCTGGGCGGAGGTGCCTGCTGGTAAGGCTTCTGCCCAAACTACCTCAGTCTCTGTTGTCATTGCTGCCCCCGCCTTTCGTTTCCCATTTGCCAGGAAACTGCTGCCATCCGTATACCAAGTATAGTCAGCATCTCGGAGGGGTTGATTTGTCAGGTCCGGTCTGGTCCCGTGTGTTTCTGCGAGGATCTGGAGGCAGTCGTGGTGTTCCGGGTCCTCAGGCAGGGGGAGCAAGGTCGCGGGATTAAGAGCGACCACAGGTCCGAATTGCACCCGGTCCGCATTCAGGAGCAGGGCTTGGTAGTAAGTCATGCTGGCATTGGAGAGCCAGCGGTCTGGAGGCTGCTTGACCAAGGCTTCCACCGCATGGGGTGCCAGGATAGTCAGTGGCTGGCCCAGGGTTAGTTTACCCGCGTCTTTAGTGAGGACTGCGATTGCTGCTACCATTCGCAGACAGGGCGGCCACCCTGAAGAAACTGGGTTGAGTTTCTTTGAGAGATAAGCTACAGGACGCCTCCAAGGGCCCAGTTTTTGAGTTAGGACCCCTTTGACGTAACCCTGTCTCTCATCCACGAACAAGTCAAAGGGTTTGGTGATGTCAGGGAGGCCTAAAGCAGGGGAGGCTGGTAAGGCTTTCTTAATGTTTTTGAAAGCCCTCTGCTGTTCCTCTCCCCAATCAAACATTGTCCCTTGTTTAGTTAGAGGATACAAGGGTGCAGCCATCTCGGCAAACCCTGGGATCCAGAGGCGGCAGAATCCCGCTGTTCCCAGAAACTCTCGCAGCTGGCGGGGGTTCCGGGGGGCAGGGATGTTAGTGATAGTCTGTTTGCTCACCTCGGTCAGCCATCTCTGTCCATCTTTTAATTGATAACCTAGGTAAATGACTTGCTTCTGGCACATCTGAGCCTTCCTGGCTGATACCCGATATCCTAATTGTCCCAATGTCTGTAGGAGGGACTTTGTGCCCTCCTGACATTCTTTCTCTGAAGCGGCGCCAGAAGGAGGTCATCAACGTATTGGAGCAATGTCAGGGTGGGGTACTGGACCCGAAAGTCGCCAGGTCCCGGTGCAGAGCCTCATCAAAGAGGGTCGGGCTGTTCTTGAATCCCTGGGGGAGCCTAGTCCAGGTCAATTGACCCGAAAGACCAAGATCTGGGTCCTTCCATTCAAAGGCAAAAAGGGGCTGGCTCTCCGGATGCAGCCGCAAGCAGAAGAAGGCATCCTTTAAGTCTAATATGGTATACCAAACGTGGGATGGTGGCAGAGTGCTCAATAAGTTATAGGGGTTGGGGACCATGGGGTGCATGTCCTTCACCCTTTTGTTGACCTCCCTCAAATCCTGCCCTGGCCGGTAGTCCCCAGTCCCTGGTTTCTTTACTGGTAAAAGGGGGGTATTCCATGGTGACCGGCAGGGGATGAGAATGCCCTGGTCCAAGAGCCTCTTTTTTTGCAATAAGCACATTGGTCCCTGTCCATTTTGGCCCCCTTCCTTTCTCCCAGCCTACCTCCCTCTCTTTCTTGTCCTTGAACTACAGTGGCCAGCAGCCTGCTTAATTCTTTATTCTGTTTCATGTCTCTTTCCTCATTTATTGGTTGCTCCTCTGAATATACTTGTAAATTCTCCTTTCCTTCTCTCTTTCTTTGCCTCTTCAGCAGATCCTGTATTGTATACCCCTGCAGACCTTCCAGCCTCTGTAATTTACTTCTGATATCCGGACTGGACTGCCAAATAAAGGATATTGAAACACTAATGGCCTGCCCCGGTTCCCCGGGTCATAGGGAGTATACATTCTGTATGCTTCCTTAAACCTCTCTAAAAAGGCAGAGGGAGTTTTCTCATTCCCTTGTATCACTTGCTTTACCTGAGCCACATTAGTGGGGCGGCATGCTGCCCCTCGGAGACCCGCTATAAGCAGCTGGCGATAGAGGCGTAGGTGTCCCTTACCTGCAGCTGTGGTGAAGTCCCAATCAGGTCGCGTCAGAGGGAAGGCCTCGTCAATTTCGTTAGGCAAAAGGGTTGGGTGACCGTTGTCGCCTGGAACGTTTCTCCGAGCCTCCAAAAAGACTCTTTGCTCTTCCTCTGAGGTCAGCAGGGCTTGCAAGAGTTGCTGGCAATCATCCCAGGTGGGCTGGTGGGTGACTAAAATAGACTCGATTAGATTAGTCAGCGCCACTGGGTTTTTGGAAAAGGAAGGGTTATGCTGTTTCCAGTTATAGAGATCAGAAGCTGAGAATGGCCAGTACTGTTGCTGCCCATTCGGACCCTCTCAGAGGGGAAGGGCGTGGGAGGTGGAATCAGGCGGCGGCTCGCGTCTGTCCCTCTGTTGGCCAGCCATAGGTGAGAGGGCCGGGGATTCTTGTGGGGGCCCCTCGGCCATCGCCGCTTCAGGTCCCTCTGGGCTATCTGATCCTGCATATGGAGGAGGCTCAACATTTTACAGGGTGTGTCAAACTTTTCCAACTTCTATAAGCAGTTACAAATATCATCAGGTCAATTCCAGTAAGAGTACAATGACAGACATTGTTGTTACTAAATACCATCAGTTCCAGTCTCTGAGAAACAGTTAAAACCCCAATTTTCCCCCCTTCTTAAGTGAAGAGGGGTTGTTAACGATTGTCCCATGGTACCAGATTTAGACTCGAGCACAAACAGATATACAAAAACAAAGAACATATTTAAACACAAAAATCCAACAATCAGACACAAACAATATGGACGCTCAGCACGGCTTTGGCGCAAAACCGAAAGCAAAACTTCAGACGGAGACTGTGAAAAATCAGGCTCCGGCCACCTTTGGAATGTGGCCCGTCAGATGAGCACCGAAAAGGCTCCAGATTCAGACCCAAGTCAGCAAAGCAAGACTTTGGGATACAGATTGAGCTCCGGAAAAAGCTGCCACCTAATTCAGGGCTCCAGACACCCTTGGAACGTCTTCCAGGGCTGCGGGGTGGAAGTCCGAGCTCGTCAGCTCCTTCCTGGGCCCGCCAGATACAGAGCACCCAGATCTGAGTGTACAGAGTTAACAAAGCACAGAAACGACGCAGACACAGACTAACAAATCGGTGCTGGCCAGCTTACCTCCCGATGGTGGGTCGGTGGTCCCTGGGTGGGGGCCTTCAATTCCCGGCCAACGCACCAAATGAAAGACCCCCGGTAGGGACCTTCCCTCAGGTGGAGACCCCGGACCCACAGACCAGGCCGAGACCACGAGTCGGATGCAAACTGCAAGAGGTTTATTAGGTAGACACAGGTACCTGCGGGCGGCAAAGTCTTTCGGAGGACTTGCGCGCCTGTAGACTGGGAGGAGGACTTTTTATAGGAAAGAGGGCAGCAAAAAGCAATTTACAGAAGCAGAAGCGTGGTTATCAGAATGAGGCGGGGGGGGGTGTGGCATGAATGGTTTTCCTCTCCCAGCATGGATGTCTGGCAGCAGACATCCTGCTCTTATCTTATAGGTATCCTACTTTGAAGTCATCCTGCTTTGTAGATGTCCTATCTTATAGATATCCTGTTTTCCTCTCACGAGAGCAGGCTAGCTGCTGATCCTGAGAATCTTTCAAGCAAACAGGACGTTCTCCCGGGGAGCCTGCTAGCTGCGGGTTCTGAGGAGGGGGTCTGTAGGGTCTTTCAGCACTATTAAGAAGAGGCATGGGGCTCCAGTATACACTGCTTGGAGGTACCGGACAGACAGTGGACAGTGCAAACACTGTCTAATGAGCTCTGACAGTGGAGGTTGTAAAGTATGCAGTCTGTATCTGAGTTTTACCTTGAGACAGTGTGAAAAGCTTTCTGATATCTTCTCAGTTCCCAGTCTAAGAATCAATTAATTCTAATTTATCAACCTCTGGTATTACTAGCAGTCCCTTTTCTGACTAATTGCTAAAGACACCTGTTGGCATGATTACATGATCCTGACAGGTTTGGGTTGTGTCGGGTGATCTGGGGTACAAGGAAATAAAGATCCATGAGCAACTGGATGCTCTTGGGAAGCGGGAGAAATTTCATCATGGCTGCCTTCAGCATTGTTTTCTAGGAACTATACAGAACAAAGAGGAGCTAGACTAACAGCAGTCACTCAGGTCAGTCAGCAGAGGGCGACGTCAGCTACTTTTGTGGTGCCGAGTATCTTGCCTGTCTGGTGTTTGGTCCACATTACCAGTTTCCTTGTTTTTGCCTTGTCTCCCCACGGTCACGGGATGACTTCTCCAATTACTGCTGACCTTCTGAGAAAGCACTGTATACTGCCACTGCGCAGAGGGCTGCCAGGACTGTTTTGCTCCGGTCTGCGTTTTCTCTCATTTATAATTGAGGCACGATTGATACGCTGGAGAGTAAGTTCCATTTGCAAAAGAAGCCAGCCAGTCTGAACAGGTCACTTTGGAAAGCTAAGTATCATCTTCCTTCCAGAGAAGAGGTTTTCACTTTGTTTTGTTTTGTGTTTTGTTTGTTTGTGGGTTTTGTTTGGTTGGGTTTGTTTGTTTGTTTGTTTGTTTTGTTTTGTTTTTTCAAGACAGAGAAGAGTTTTAAAATCCCAGAGCACTTGCAGGTCTAACTGGTTTGTAAGAGGTGAGTCTGGCACACTGGTTTGTTACATTTTTTTTATTATTTATGATTTCCAAACCCTAATTCTAAAATTATTTGAGGCCACTTATAATAGAAAGCGTACATAGAATAAAACTCTGAATGGTTAATACATAAATAAGAGATTCTGTGAATAACAGAGGAAAACGACCATTGGATTCCAATAGAAAACTCAACCCTGGATCAAGACCAGGGCAGAGAGTTAAAGAGACCCTTGTAGGGAAAACACAATAATTTATCAGCTGCCACATCGCATGAGCCTGAGAGGCCCTTGGCACCAGCTGCCCCACTTGGGGATGGCTAAGTGTTGGGACAGAAGAGATTGCCATCTGATACACACTTTTCATACATTTTCTGTTATCCCAAAAGCTCTTTGAAGCCAATACTGTCTGTAGTCACATTTTATAATACCAAGTGAGAGTCTAAGAAACTGAGTAACTCACTGGTTAGTGAGCTGCAGGCATGAGATTAAAGTCAGCCGTACAGCTCTGAGCATGGCATCACGGTTTCAGTGAGGCCGTCCTGAGGATGGCACAGGGGATTAACAGAAAGGGAGAACTCTCCCTTAAATGAGAACTGGTTGTAAAAAAAATAAAAAATTAATCCACATATCCTTGCTTTGCTTGAAGTCGAAGTCAGCACCAGAGCTTGTGACATTAGTCTCAGGGATCACCTTGATTGGATCTGGTATTAGCAAAGAAACAAGCCTCTGGGCGGGTCTGTGAGAGCCTTTCCTAGAAGGTCTAACTGGTGGGTGAAGCCCCTCCCCTGGAGTGGGCAGCACCTCCTAGCTGCTGCCACAACTGGAGAGTTCAGACTTGGGAGGAGGCTCCCGGCAGGTGAGTGCAGCTACCCTGTGACATAGCCCCCCAACCCTTTGCACTTCTCACCCTTAGGACTGCACCCCAGATGTTTAACATCGGGTTTTCCTTTCTTCTTCAAAGCAGTTTGGATCCCTGGACCAATTGCGAGCACCCCACTCACATCAAACTACCTTGAGTCGGCACTTCGTAGTCCCTGGACACCTGAACGGTCTCTTCCAGACTGAGAAGTTAATTCGCAGCCCTGAAAGAACTGAGAAAATCTTGGCTTAACTCCTACACACACTGCGTTAATAATTCTAATTTCATCAAAATGCCATGTGTTTGCCAAAATGAATCAATAGATCAAACAAATTCTAGCTATTATATAGAATTCCACAGGAAAAAGCAAAACTTTATAAAAACAGTGGAAGTTCGGGCCGGAGATGTAGCTCAGCAGTTAAAAGTACATCTGCTCTTCCAGAGGACCCAAGTCCGGTTCTCAGCACCCACACTGGGTGGCTCACAGCCCCCTGAAATCACAGCTCCAGGGATCATACTCCTCTGGCCTCTTCAGGCGCCTGCATTCATGGGTACATAACCACACACATGAACACATAATTAAATATGTATTAACTATAGAAGTCAGACGAGCCTAAGAAAAAAGCCTCGTCATGGCCACAGGGGGGCAGCAGAGTGTAAACTACGAGCTGCTCTCCCTCAGCCATGGCAGCACCATTCTGTTCTGGCCTGGGTTTAGAGGGGACGTCGTGTTCTCTGTGACATGCCGGCCTAATTAGTGCCTACCACTGTCCATTTCCTCATCTGAGATCTTGGAATGCTCCGAGCAGCAGACAAGATATATAGAAAACTGGGGACAAAGGCATGCGTAAGTCAGGAGTCTGTAGTCTGGCAAAGGGAGGTGAAGACCCTTAGCAACGTTAAGGGATCTCCACGTTTTTATTTGGGCAAACATCTACAGCGGTATGAAACGGAGACACCGGGCCTCGTGACTAGCAAGATGGCCCAGCAGGTAAAGGTGCGTGCTGCCAAAGCTGAGTTCAACCCCCTGAACCCAAATGGTAGAAGCCAAGAGAGAACTCATGTAAATTGTCCTCTGACCTCCACACGTGTGTTGGTGGCATGCACGTGTGCAGAGCGAACACCACACACACACACACACACACCACGCTCCACAGTTTTGAGGACTTCTGTCTTGTTCCATCCTTGGTCATGGTTGTTCTGCCCCATCTCACACAGAGAGATGCCCCCACAGTGTAAGAAAGAGCTCACCACCTGCACCACACACACGCTCCTCCGTCCGGGAACTTGTAGAGTTATTGACTGGACCACATGAGGTCAAGGCCTGCCTGAGTGTTTGTGCCCATTTTTTAGCTATTTTTTTGTCGTTCGTTTGTTTGTTTTCTGAGACAGGGTTTCTCTGTGTAGCCCTGGTGGTCCTGGAACTTGATTTGTAGACCAGGCTGTCCTCAAACCCACAGAGATTTGCCTGCCTCTGCCTCCCGAGCGCTGGTATTAAAGGCGTGCACCACCACTGCCCGGCTGTTCCCGTATCCTTGCCTAGGCCCTCAATGTCAGAAACCCTCCTGCCATCACCCAAGCACCCTGGATCTAGGTGTAGGGTATAATTCTAAGAAGTCTCTGTCCCCAAGTATTTGAAGCTCTGATCACCCTGAGGACTTAAGGGAGGAATGAAAGTCAACAGTTTATCGGGATCTGTGTATAAACCGTTAACTATAACGCCTCATAAAAATACATGTGTCTCCTTTCGAATTGGGATCTCATTATGTGTGTATGTGTGTGTTTTGAGTCACCATGTGGTTGCTGGGAATTGAACTCAGGACCTTTGGAAGAGCAAGCAATGCTCTTAACCACTGGGCCATCTCTCCAGCCCTAAACTTTTTTTTTCCGATTAATTACGCATGCGCACATCACAAGCACATACACACACACACACGCACACACAGCCGGGACTCGAACTGGCGACCTCTGGCTCCGCGGGCGGCCCTCCCATCCTCTCGGCCAGCTCTCCGACCGGATCTCACTATGTAATTTAGGTTATTCTCAAACACAATCCTCTTGCCTCGTTCTCCTCAGAGCTGGCATACAGGCATTCACTGCTGTGTGCCTGGCAAGATCATCTTTTCGTTAGTGACAAACAGGAAACCGAGAGCAGGGTTTCAGGGATGAGGTGACCCAGACGGCAATGGGCAGAAGAGGCAGAGTCTGGCTGGTCCTTGTAGACTGCCCCCCCAAAGCTCAACCCTTGCATGCCTTCAGCCAGCTGTCCCATCCTGTTGTACCCCCAACCTACAGAATCCCCAGAGGCCTCTGACGTCACAGGCCCTCCCTACTTCCCTGGACCACCTTCTCAACCACACGGTTCTTGGAAACGGGATGGTATTCTTGTGTTTTATTTTCATTTCTTACAAGAACATGACACGCTCAAACAGAAAAACAGGGATTGTATACACCGCCGATAAAGGAACCCAGCTCCCTTGGTTAACAATAAATAAATATTAAAACAGTGGGGTGTCCCCCTCCCCCACAGCCCTCAGTGGTTCCCCAAGGCTTGCAGAGGTAGAGTCAGGTGGGGAGGAGGCACAGCCAGGCCAGAGCTCCAGCTGAGTTTCTCCAGTGGAGGCCAACAAGCCACAATAAATAACAACAGTGACAATATTAGCTGACAATCAGCACGACACAATGTAACAATATATTATACTTAAATACTGTTCTTCTGGAGAAGTTTCAAGTGCAGAGAGAACAATGCTGGCAATCTGGGTCTCCACTGCCAGTTTGGTCTCTGGTGCGGGAAGTCCCAACTTAGATTGTTTGTTCCGTAAGACCCAGAGGTGGTTAGTCAGGTTGATTTTCCCCAGCCCCCACCCTTCCAAGCAGCCCCCCAATACTCCCTGGCTTCCCTCCCAGAGCTATCTTGGTCCTTGGCCTACCTCTCCCCTAACTACAGTGGGCATCTCCTGTCTACAGGAAAGAAACACAGGCTCCCCTTCCACCAGGGGGCATCTCTTGTTCCCAGGCTCATAGCCACAAAGAGAATTGATTTGATTTCAGTGAGACTTTTAGGCTCCTCCCACGGATGAATTTTCTATGGCCCTTTCTCCCTCACTCAGTTGCTGGACCTAGGTGCTATCCCCGGTGTCTGAAGACTCTTCCACCCACCTCCCTCCTCTTTGACCTCATCTCCCAAGGCCATGCAGGGCTCAGTAAGGCCTTTTAGTCAGCCCTGTTCACAGGTGGACCCTGCTGCCACCGATAGGCCACAGAGAGCACCCAGTCTAGGGTCACACAAGCAAAGTGGCTTCTTTTCCAGGGCTCGTTACTGACCTGGAAAGGGACTCACAGGCCAGTTTTTTTGAGGTATAAAAATCTCATTTGGGGCAAGAATCATCCTGACTCATTGAAATCCCCATGAGACTACAAGAATGAACACAGGAATGTTAAGAAGCCTAAGCTAGGGGACCCTGGGTATCTCTGGGAAGGCAAGCACATAAGAGGGAGGTTCCCCTTTCATAGCTTTTTCTAGGCCCAGTCCAGGAACGAGGACATCAAGATGTGAGTGACCAAAGCCAACTGTCTTGCGGACAAACGGTTCTCTCCAGCTCCTGCTCTAAAGGTTTCCAACCGCCCCAGCATGCCTCTGGGCCCTGGTGGGAAGAACGGAACTGCTGTGCCACCTTCCCCAGAGCGCCCCACACAGCCCGCTTGTCAGCCCTCAGCCACAGGTCCTGGAAGTGAGGAGCTTCTCCCACACTGAGCCCACCGCAGTATCTGGGAAGAGGGAGTGCTTCACGCCCAGGACGCAGGAACGCATCCCTTCACTGTCCTCTGGCACTTGTCGGGCAGAACCAGCCTCCCACACAGGGCAGCTGCTTCAGGGACCGCTGACTCCACCTCTCTTCCTGCTGGTTTCTTTGCTGCTGTGGAGGCTCAAGTGTGTGAAGGCTCAGCTGGGCTGCTGCTGGATGTAGAGGTGGAGGAGGCGGCTGAGGTTTGGACAGCCAGGTCCCGGTAAGCAGGTGACTTGAGGAAGCGCGGATAGGAGTCCTTCTCCATCAGGGTGCGAGTCTTCCCCTGAGCCACGTCGAAGCAACTGGCAGTGGGGGCCTGAAGATTTATCCTTGTCAGCTCGCGGGTCTCATGGTCTATGTTCACCTGTGGGAAGCAAGGCAGGTGCAACGGTGAGGGAGCGAGCGGTACGGAGGGGCGGGGCCGAGAAGCCGAGGGGCAAGTGAGGTCGTGGAAAGAATACCAGACACTAAATAAAGACAGAGTCTCCCTTCTTAAATCTTTTTAAAAATTTATTTACTTTTATGTATTTGTATCTGCGTAAGTGTGTATGCCACACATGTGCAGAAGCCTCTGGAGACCTGAAGAGAGGATTGGATCCCCAGGACTGGAGTTAAAGGAGGTTGTGAGCTGCCATGCTCGTGATGGGATATAGGAGTTCTGGAGGTCTAGTGTGGGGTGGCCTATGTCCTCTGTGAGAGCAGCAAGGGCTCTTAACCACGGAGCCATCTCTCTAACCCCACCAGTTCCGGGACAGTTCACATAAGACCGAGGGGTTGGTCCTCTGAGCTCTCAGGATTAGCATGAGGTTGCGTCATGCAAAGTCAGAAGCTGTGTTCTGTCCTGCCAGAGCCCTGCTCCAAGCCACCACTTCCGTGCTGACCTATGCAGTAATTCCTACCTGCTTTTTCCTCCCCTCGCTCCCAGTCTGCTAACCTCGCAGCTGCTATACTGAGCCCACTCATTCATGGAACACCTCAGCTTCCTCCCCATGTCATTCAAAAAAAAAAAGCTAGGATGAGCACATCTGGCCAACAGCCACACGCATGACCTCATGTCCTACTGTCTCCCTGCTGTGCCCTGTGGCAGGATGTCCTTCCCTCTCTTGATCCTTACACCCCACCCCCTGCTTTGTGTGCTGTTTCACCCACTTCCTAACTCCCATTGTGTGCACTGTCCATACCCCACCCGGCTTATATTGAATTGGTTAACTGAGACCTTCTCCCATTAGAATATAATTCCATTAGAAATTTGTTTTGTTCATTGCTATATCCTCTGAGATCATAGAAGAGCCTTGTATGTAAGTGATACTTAAGAACTCTCTATAGATGATTGATGGGAAATATAGAAGCAGCCAGAAAACAAGATACAAAAACTTGGCATTGCTCAGGTATGCCCACCAGGTGGCGCCACTGCTACTGTGCCGATACCTCCAGGAGGGAAAGCTGAATCAAAAAAAAAAAAAAACAAAACAAAACTGTCCCCAAAGTGGGGAGGCAGGTAAGCCAGGTTACCCAAAGTTCTTGTTCCTCCAATTGATGTGCTGAGGTTCCCAAAAATAACTAATTTACAAATATAGGTATATAGACTTGCTGTCTTGTCCTGTGCCACCATGAGTCACAAAGCTAGTGTCTGGTCACTGAGGTCCTACCCTACCCCTCTGCAAACAAGACTGATGTACTGCAAAACCTACTTCTTCCCCCTCAGTGGCCCCCATTGGCCCTGATCTCTGTTGGGAAGAGGCAGGTCTGGGGGAGTCAAGGCCAGTGCCAGGACACTGACCTCTTTAGGGGCTTCGCTGCAAATGTACTCGTCAAAGATGCGGTGAGCCCTGGTGGCCAGTTTGGTGGCTGATCGGATCTTCTTGAACTCCTCGCAGGCCAGCCAGAACTCCAGATTCTCCTCGCTGAACTCTGTCTTTAGGAAAGCATGGAAGGCAGCCACTCCATCTGGTGGTGAGGGGGAGAGAGGAGACAGGTCAGACTAGGGGGCAGCTGGGAATAAAGGAAGGAAAGACAGCAACTGCCGCTAATGGCTCTATTTTTAGAAAGTAATTTTCCTGAACAAGGCTCTGCTTTGTGTTCTGAATGGAGGCTGACACACTGGGGGACTGGGATTATTATTACTACTACTATTATTTTGCCCATGGTTTTCAGCATCCCTGGAACAAGCTCCAAGCACGTGAGCACACACGTGCCTTCCACAGGCAGACAACAGGGTCCTACTTACTCTTGCTGCTCAGCAACAGATCAAAGGACTCTCTCCATCCCACAACATCTTCCGAGAAGATTCTGCCAAGAGAAGGGGAAAGAGCAGAGATTTTTAAATTAATTTTTTAAGTCAAAAAAGGCATCCTAGGCAGAAGCTGATGACTATCAGAACCAGCCCCTCAAATTCATACACAGAGTAGCAATGTTATGTAATAGGCAACTGGGCATCCAGCGGTTGATGCCAGGGGCCCTATAGTCCTCAGCCAGTATCCCTAAGTCTCCCTCTTCTGTAGCCAAAAATGATTCTATTCCCCAGATCCTTGGCTTTGATTTGCACACCTCTCCAACGAAGCTGGTGCTTCGCAGAAATTCTACTTACAACCCCAGAGCCTAGCACACCACCTGTACCGCTGGTGTTCAGTTAAAAGGGGGGTGGGGGGCTCTCGGGCATCCGCTGGGGTCGGCAAAACCCGGCCTCTGCCAACTGCTCCATGGAGCTGAGAAGCCACAGCACAGCAAAAACAGTCTCACTAAAATTTCCAGGGAGGGTGGTTAGGGACGCTAGCCTGTCTCCTCATTTTCCCTCTCAGGTTTCCTCCCATCTGGAACCCCAGGGCTGGCAAAAACAGGACTTACCTCTCTTTGCTGTGTTTACTGGCCCACTCGAACTTGTTAACACCACCAGTATCGGAGCTCACCTCCGATTTATGGAGAAAGATCCCCAGACGCGTCTTGAACTCTTTGGCTCTGAAAGACAAACCATGAACACGTAAGGATTCTGTTTGCTCTGCCAGCACAGAGAAGTTTGTGGCGGGGACAGCGGAGGAGTCCCACAAGAACTAACTCCACCACCCGTAGTTCAGTCTCAGAAGCTTGAGAATACCCGACCATTCCCCCCACCGCCCTAGAAGCTTTTCTCACTAGCGTCTTCAAAGTCTAGGCTACAACAGCAGCCCTCGAGTTGTGCCCTGATAGGTCTTAACACTTGGTGGAGGCTTTAAGGCACTGCAGTCGCTTCCCGCTGTCCCCTCTACCCAACTTTCCAAGCCTGCCTGTCGGTAGATTCAGGACTTTGTCGTCGGGACAGCTAAAAAAACTCACTCCTCTTACCTCTCCAGGCAGGAGTTGGGGAAGGTAGCCAGGGTGCGGCACATGGTTGCGGGCGCAGGACAGCAAGTCCTTAGGCCACCGGAGGGCGAAGAGGGAAAAGCGAGGCTGTTGCAAGTACCGGACTGTGTAGATGCGGTCCGTAGAAAAGCACGCGCCGGGACCACGACTGCCAAGAATTTTTATCCCCGAGGGGCGGGGCGGGGCCGGGAGTTACTGGCCAATAAGAAACTGGGGCCGAGTCTTGCGAGGGAGGAGGCGGGGCGGGGAGCCTGACAGGGCGGGGCGCGACTGGCAGCCCCCAGGACCTCCTTCCCAGCGCACGGGGCTGTCCCCACCCCGGAGGTCTGAGACTTAGGGTGCCAGGAGAGGAGGAAGGCTTGAAGACGAGACGCACACCCACAGATTGCCAGGGCAGAAAAAAGCCGCCGACCTCTAGTAAAAACAGGAAAAAACGATTCAGAAGTGTCAGAGAGGTTTTGTGGGGGTGGCGGGTCCCGGTGGCACTTTAAGAGATCACAGGAGAGACTGAGTTTCTAGGGTCACAGGGGACAGGAGCACAGGGTGCATCACAAGAAAAAGTACATCACCGTTATACTGAACTCTCTCAGGTCCGAAAAGGCACCATTCCATGTGTTCCGAAGTTGACGGGAGCTAAGTGAGCTATTCAGCCTACCGCCATCACCTCCATTTAGCAGATGAAAGATCAGAGAATCAGAAAACGAGAGACTTGGCAAAGATCAGAGTTGGAAACAGCAGGCATAAAGGAAAACATTTATTTAACACAATTATAACAGAAACCTTTGCAACTATGCTAAAAAGGTTTAATTGCTCTGAGTTCTATAGTTATAGGGTAAATATTAGTGCCTGGATTTATATTTGAAAGCAAAAAGCAAGCAGAAACAGCTCTGTAACTGGTGAGTGATCCTGAGGCTAAGCAGCTTCGAGTTCAGTGCCCCCATCTCTGAGCTAATGCTAATAAATATGAGCTGCTCCTCACCCTCCCATAAAGGCGCTGGTCTTCCCTATTGTCCCTCGGTTCCCTCTGAGGTCACATCTAAGAGACAGCAGCTGAGGTTAAGGGTAGATATTTGTGGGGTTTCAGATCCTGCTTCTCCCATATCCTGATGAGAGACCTTAGGCAAGCTTCATCTTTCCTAATGTTTCCCTTTCTTTGTGTCTAGGGTTTAGACAGCTCTACACTTATTTCATGAGGTGGTGTGGGGACTCAGGAAGGTTTCTGCTGCCTGGACTTCCCCAGGAACCATTCTTCAGCAATAGCACGTATTGTGGGGGGAGAACGGAACTGGGAGGGAAGACAGGCAGTAGACCAAACAATGAGAGTGATGTCATGCCATTTCAGAGAGACCCCCAGAGGGTCTTCAAGGGTGCTCTGGAGTTGTGTTGGACCTTTACAGATGTCTACTTCTGAAGCCAAATAACAGGTCCTAACCTTAACCATTTCTTGGATACTGCTGGGCTGAGATGGCCTGACCTGGCGCCAGGTGACTCCTCTGTCAAGAGCAACAACAAAGAGCATGCCACAGATGGTGGCCACAGCCCGGAGAAGGAGACCTGGGTGCCATGCCAAAGTTCTCACATCAACATGTAAGGTGGTTGGAGCAAGACTTAGCATGTGATCAGCTGTCTATAGGCCGGAATTCTAGACAGTCAGGAAAATGATGTTTTAGAATACAGATTTCCAGACTGAGGGGCCAGTGATAGTGACACTGGGATTCGTCTCTACTGCATGTACCGGCTCCTTGGGATCCTATTCCCTATGGACGTAAACCTTGCTTAACCTAGATGTAATAGGGAGGGCCTTGGACTTTCCACAAGGTGGGGTGCACTGCCCTCTCTTAGGATTGGAGGGGGTGGGGTGGGAGGGCTTGTGGAGGGAGACGGAGGGGAGTGGGAGGAGGGAAGAGAGTAGGAATTTGGAAAAAAAGTTTAAATAAAATTTTTAAAAAGCTTTAAAATTCAGAAGTATATTTCTAGCTACATTTTTATAAGCTTAAATGAAAATAAAAGTCCCATAACCAAAGAGAAAAAAAATAATACAGATTTCCATCTCATAGGGGTCATCTCCAGAGTTACAGTCTTCAGCAAGACCTGCTCTGTGCTCCGTGATGTAAAAGACTAAGGGAGGAGTGGGGGGAGTGGCCTGGAGAAGCAGCTCAGGGATGGAGCATTGTCTAGCATGCACAAGACCTTGGATTTGGTCCCCAGCAGAAGGATAAGGGGAAAAAATAGAGAAGAAAGAGACAAAGGAGACGTTCTGACTTGAGAGAGTTCCACTAGAAGGCTAAAAAAAGTGAAAGGGGGAAGCAGAGGGAAGGCGGGAGGGGAGGTCTATGAGCTAGCAGTTGTTGAGGAGGTTAAGACCATAGAGTCCAAAGTTAGACACAATGTGGGACAATTGGTCGAAAAGACTCCATCCTTAAGAGGTGACCTAGTTAGTCAATATGGTGTACTCTGGGCTGTTTGAAGCCTTTCCCAAGCTCCCACTTACTCAATGGGGAACCAAGACAGATAGGACCTGGCAGTCCCTCCCGTCACACTTCTAGTCAGGTGTAGTCCACACCACATCCACAGGCTCATCTCCTCAGCCTCAGCTCTTGGGGACTTCCTACCTCACAGCCCCAGGGCTAGACCAGTGCTGGGCCGCCAGGGTAGCACGCAGGCAGTGTGGGAGGAGACAGTGTGCCTTGTAGAGCGGATGGGCGTCTCAGGCCTTCAGTCCACATGGTGTGGTCCACCATCCAGCCTGCCAGGAGCACCTCCTACTTCCGAGGTTCAGGGTCTTGTTTTGCTAGGTGTTCCTCGTGCTCCTCAGACAGACTTTTATCACAGAGCTGCCAGGCCTAGATGTGTTAGCCACAGCACAGCCATGCTCCGTGTGACAAAGGGAGAGAAAAAGGTTACGGATGAATCAAACCCTAGTCTCACCTGCACTCTTGCCCGGATTTGAATCAGCCCAGACAGAGCCACGTGACAATAATACCGATTTCTGCAGACTCCTCCCATACTCCCTTGCCCCTTCTGCATTTCCTGTGAATAGGCCACAGGAGGCTTTTAATTTCCATTTTGCAGGCAACAAAACAGCAGTGCCCGAGGTGCCCTTCATTAAATGATCCAGACTGGAAAGAGCTGAAGCCAGGGCTGTCTCCAGACTCCTGAGCTAGCATGTTCTATTTGACAAAGCAAGCCCAGACAAAGGGAGTGATGCGCATGCGCAACGCTGAGAAAGGCAGATCTGAGAGCGCGCAGCTCCCTGCTGAAGATGGAGAGCCCTCCTCAGAGTTCAACCTGCCTCCCAGTTGCCATGGTTACCTCTCCAGTTTCCAGGCAGAAACTTTTTGAAGTTCACAATGTATCCCAAATTCTCTTCCCAGCAGGTCAGTTCCTATCTGTGATTTCAGAAATGCGGCTGACTCCACGGTTGCTGTGAATCTAGCTGGTTGAATTCGCTTGTGAATTGCACTGGCTTTGACAAAACCTGACCTCATTTTTTGCCCAGCATGTCTAGCACAGCTGCCATCCCTTTAATGGAGGGCGTGAAGACAACAGTTTTGTGGCCTGGGTCAGCTGGGATCAGCAATCTGGGCAAAGCTGAGGTCAAGATTAAATATCCCACAGTGCAGCTCTGCCCTCTTTTATTTCCATCAGCCCCTGTGGTACCCAAAACTACCCTGTCTGTGGTACCAGAAGTCCAGAGAGGAGTTTTTTCTATTGTAAATGGTGTGGTGGTGAATGACTGTAATCTCCTGACAGACACACACACACATAACCCCCCCACACACACACACACACACACACGAGATCCCCACAGTGCCCTGGATCCTCTAAATTGAAAAATCAGTCTCCCCATAAAAGTTTATTTAGAATTTACTGTATTCTCAAGTCAGTGGGGGAACAACAACTTGCTAGGCTCTTCCCTTACCATCAGGGTTTTATAATTTAGGAGCTAGGAAAATGGGTTGGTGGGTAAAGTGCCTGCTTCACAAACATGAAGACCTGAGTTTGGGTCCCTAACACCTACCTAAAAAGCCAGGTGCTGGCCACATGTCTGTAATCCCAGGGCTGGCAAGAAAGGGGTGCAAGGATGTACTGACAGAGACAGATGGGTCCCTGGGGCGTGTTGGCCAGCCGGTCTAGCTAAAACCCAGGTTTGCATTAGAAAACAAAAGTCCACCCCTGGAGGAATTAGGATGCTGGACTCATCCTTCTGTCCCGTGATTCTGTCTCCTGTATCCTCTCCCCGCCCACCCCGCTTATTTGCTTGGTCCATTCCTTTCTCACCGCTCACATTTTCCGCTTTTTGGCCCTTGCCCTTAGCTGCAGTGTCATCGCTGACTCTGGCTTTTTCTGCTTCCTTTCTTCCTGGTCCCTTGTGTCAACAATTCCCGAGTGTGGCTGTGGAAAGCCCCATTCCCTGCTTAATCCTTGGTCCCCCAATTAATCTCTGAACTCTGAAGTCCCTGGCAATCTTTCCCAGCCCACACTTCCCCATCCCCCTATTTGCTCCTAGAAGATCTGGCTCCCACTTGGGAGGGTGTCCAGGATTAGTGTCCCGTAGTCAGACCTTTAGCTTCCAAAGTCCTCAGGACAGGGATACATTGAGTCCTCCCTGCCCTCCAGGACCCTGGCCACTGCTAGATGGAGCCTGTCTCTCTGTGGTTATGCTTCCTGGGTTCTGGCATGTAGGTATGAGTCCTCATAACTACCAAGCATAGTTTTTATGGTTGAGCACATTTGAGTTTGTCTGCCAATCTATGCTGTCTTCCTAACACCAAGGTAGACCATCCACCTGCCTTCAGCTTCCTGAATTCCCATTGACTGCAGGGACCAGGTTTCCTGACCTCTCTTCCCTACGCAAACATACCTGACCACCACCCTGCAGTTGAAGTGATGCATTCCCTGGGAGACCGAGTCAGTCGGTGGCATCCACAACCCCACTTAATCCTAATATCTTTATTTCCAAACTGGGAGACTTACCTAAGAGTTTCCAAACACCTTCCTCTTCGTCATTGTGGCTCCCCACCCCTTTCCTCTTCTCTGTCACAAATGTCCCTCTTCCCTTCACCAAGACTCAGAGATGAACTTTAGAAAAATCTACATTTTCCTCGGGTAGGCATTTTCCAAGACCCTGAGAAGTCATTCAGAATGAAAGGATTCTAAAAAAGGGAAAATCTGAGACCTGGTATTTGCTAGTGACCAAGAAGCAGGGACAAGATCGCTGGTTCTAAGACGGGGAGCAGAGCTGGATTTCATCTTAGAACGGCTGAGGCCTTCAGATTCTGGGTGAGGCCATGTTTTGTGTCGTGCAGGAGCCAAGGCTTGAAGGAGCCTAATGCCTGTCTCCCTGAGGCTGGAGTAGAGGAAGATTGCCAACATCGCCCCTTCACCCTCCACCAACAGGAACTCCAAGTGGGGTGCAGTGCTCCCCGAGAAAATGGCCAACCGTCCATGGCTGTGCCAACAGCACCACAGAGATCCAGAGGGGGTGAGAAGGGAACACTGTTCAGCTCTCAAATTCCTGGGTAGCAGGACTTACGGAGGAATTTCCCATGATTCACTGCTTATGGCCCAGCCCAGAAACTCCGCAAATTAGACTAGGTGCTTTCTTAGCCTAAGATGATCACAGAGAGGCTTCGAACCCTGAATCTTGATGCCCTGTATGATATCCAACACAATATATGCTCAGTAAATACCAAGTCTATGAATAAACAAAGGAACAAATCCCACAGGCGCAGAGAATGGAATACCCTTAGAGAATCGCTCTCAACCCTGCCTCCCCTGGGGCTTTGAGTTGCAAGCATTCTCTGCTGAACTCACGCCAGGCAATTTTCTGGAAACAGGTCCCAGAAGGACTAGATTATGCAGTGAAATTCAATGCTCTGCCTGCCCCTAACATGAACCGCCACTGTAGTTTTTGGAGTCTCCTGGAGCCCAGCACACAGAGCCAAGCCTGGAGGAGGAGCAGACAGCAGAGCTGAGATTGAAAACAGGACATCAAGAACACCTGTGACCTGCACGGGCTCTCCTTCTCCCTCAATGCCCCTAGTACAAAACTCACAGCACATCCAGCTTCTTTCAGGAACCTGCATGGGCTCTTCTTCTCCCTCGATGCCCCTAGTACAAAACTCACTGCACATCTTGCTTCTTTCAGGTCTGGGGCGGTGGGAGTGGGGCGTCAGGCATTCCCGAGATGCCTGCATGAGGGTCCCAGGCAGCTCTGTGTTTAGTAGGATTTCAGTAGCACTACTGGGCTATCACACATTGGTACTCCAGACTCAGCCAAGACTGGACCCCAAATGTGTCCAAACGTCCAAACCCAAAACTATTCAATGTTGATCTGAGTGCCCCCACATTATCCTAAAACACTCCTAGACCTCAGCTGGGGCCTGAGGACCCCACGAACAGCAAGGCCCAGCACGTGAACATGAATGGCATTTTCTGACATAATGCCAGAGACACTGGAGGACTTTGCCGTGTCCTAGGAGTTGGGGACCTTTTGTGCCACATCCCCCCATTTTCGAGCCACCCTCCGTGAGCGCCCTTGGTGACAGGGCCAGTGGGATGTGGGCATGAGAAGGGCTGGTACAGAGGCTCCACACAGCCCCTGCACTAGTCATGATGCGGAGACAAGCTGTAAGCAAACGTGCCTCTCTCGATGCGCCCACGGCACCTGAGCAGAGGGAGAGAAAACGTGGATTGATGTGTGAGCAGCTGGGAGGCTGGGTCTGGTAGCTGGGGAGGGGAAGGGCGGGAGTGAGCAACAGGAACAGGTGGTCCTTTCACGAGCAAGAGCCCAGGCCCTCCGCCCCTGACACAGCAGCTGTCCCAGAAACAGGCCCAGGTGGACAGAGGGAGGAGCACGGCAGGGGGCCCATGATGTTCTGCAGAGAAAGAAATGAGCTTTCCATAATGGGCCCCACACATCTGAGCAGGGGCAACACGCGGGGAGCTGTGTGACTGAGCCTCTCTTCCCCACCCACCCACCCACCAGCAAGCAGCTGGCTCAGCTGCTCCCAGGCCACCAGGGAACCTTCTGGATCCAGAATCCCCGGTCTTCTCAAACTGCCTGGCTACAGGCAGAACAATGGTGAGCGCTGTGTCTGAGTTCTTCATGCCTGCTTCTCATAGTTCCACAAAATCCTGCCCCAACCTCCGAAGAAGGTACAGTGAGCATGGTTGACAGGAGGGGAAACTGAGGCACAGAGGGGTTAATTGGGGGACAAACAGAAGGACCAAGCTATGATCCCAGACCATATGATTCCACTGTCATTTTGGTCAGCTATTCACACTGAAGACTGCCCAACCCCCTTCTCTTATTGTTTTAGAAAGTTCTTTCTTGCCCTGAGTTCCAGAAAGACTCTTGCAATAAATGTTTCCTTTTACATATAGTTCCAACTAGTCTTCACTTCTCAGAAGGGCCGGTGGGAGCTGAAGAAAGAGGCTTTCAACTTCCTAAGTGCGGTATATAGAAGGGCAACCCTGTTCCTCCCAGGAGCTTTTAGCCCTGGGGCAACCCTGGTCATCATTCTAAAACATCCATCCCTCTAAACATGTCACGTCCCTCTGAAACCCTCGCCAAGAGTCTGGAATCTCACAGGCAAGGGCTCATCTAAGTGCTCATTATGGCCTGAGCGTTAGGTCTGCTCTGCTATCATCTCCCCATCTGTGCCCTCTGGATGGACACAGCCCAGGACTGTGAGCTGGACCCTCATCTTCCCTCCTACTCCGGCCTCCACCAGAGTCAACTGCCGTTGTTTCCAGCACAGAAAGCTCACGTGCCGGTGAGCCCCGCAGCTATGTTGGCCTCTACCAGAGTTCAGAGCCTGTGTTCCCACCTGAAAATTTGAATTCTTCACACTTAACCTAGCTGAAGCCAAGTCAGTGTCTTTGACCCCGCATCCCACATCCCACGTCACTGGATCAGTGGCGTTAATTCCTGACATTAGTGCCTCTGCTGGGCAGCTTCTGAAAGCCGTCTTTGGCTGTGGTGGCCCGTGCTTGTAAGCCCCATGTTCTGAAGGTGGAGACAAGGGAAGTTTAAGGCCGTCCTTGGCTATAGAGTGAGTTCAGGGACATACTGGGCTATATGAGACCTTATTTCAAAATAACAAAAGAAAGGAGAAGGGGGGTGAGAAAGAATGAGGGAGAGAAGGAGGGAGGGAGGAAAGGAGGAGAACAGGAAACAGGAGTGAATGAGGTATTTACATCCCCCCCACTACCACCACTTACTACCAATCTCCAGGATCTACCAGCTCTCCCCTGGCCTCTGGACTCTTCCCCTTTACCTGAGCTGCCACTGTCCCCAACCCCTTTAATCCCCTCCTTCTCCATCTTTCCCATCCAGCCCACTCTGTCACCAACATGTTGCCCTCTCTTTTCAAGGTCTCCAGTCTTTTCCACCTCCCCAGAGCCACACGGAAACTCCATTGTCAGAACAAACAATTCCTTCACAACTAGTCCATCAGTCATTCTTACTTCTTTTTCCAGCTGCCTTCATACCCCAGGTCCCGTGAGGTCATTCACCTGTTTGCATTTGCACAGAGCCCTGCCACTCCCTGGAGTCACCCTCCTCTTCTTCCCACTAAACTCCTATCCATCCGACCAGATCCTAACTCCAAATTCACCACTTCTGTTGTTCTCATTCTTAGATGTATGAAATGTTTAAGAGTGAATTCTGTTTGGTGTGTGTGTGTGTGTGTGTGCGCGCGCGCGCGCGCGTGCGTGCTCGCACATGCGCACAGGTGTGTACAGGTGTGTGCTTGTTGTGGTGCATGTGTGGAAACGACCTCTCATGTTGCTTCTCAGTTCCCACCTTGTTTGAGGCAGTGTGTCTTTGCCCTTTGTCATTGTGTCCACCAGGTTAGCTACCCCTAGGAGCTTGCAGGGGTTCTCCCGTCTCAGCCTGCAATCTCTCTGTGGGAACCATGGGATTACAGATATGTACCACTACTGCGCCTGGCTTTTTGACGTGAGGATTCAAACTCAGGTCTTCAGCTTGTACAATCAGTGCTTTCTCTACTTCATTTCAAATACTTCAGCTCCAGGTCTACATTATTGTAAGTCTATACCTGCTTTCCTACTTTTGAGAAAAAAAATAAAAGACCAATACGGAAATGGTGGGAGAGGGGCGTTGTGGAGTCTGAGTGATATACATCACAGCCGTCTATCTTCAACTTTTCTGTATGCTTGAGATTCTCTCTAATAAAAAGCTGGTGGAGGGCCGGGCGGTGGTGGCGCACGCCTTTAATCCCAGCACTCGGGAGGCAGAGGCAGGCGGATCTCTGTGAGTTCTAGACCAGCCTGGTCTACAAGAGCTTGTTCCAGGACAGGCTCCAAAACCACAGAGAAACCCTGTCTCGAAAAACCAAAAATAAATAAATAAATAAATAGCTGGTGGAAGACTTCTTTATTGCCCCCAGGCAATGCAATTCACCTGTCTCCCATTCCTTAACAGTAATTATGGGCTTAGAAACCATCCCCAGGTCATTTCCTCCCATGAGACTGAGAAACAAGCCAGAGGACCGTGACTCCGTCAGGGTTACCATACACCAGCTTTCCCTTGCTTCGTTCATGCGCAGGATAAACGGCTCTTCACTGAATAAGTTGTGAATGAAGTAACACACTATAAAACACGGGAAATCTACACTCTGTGATGGCTCCGTGATTAACTGGCTGTGTGACCAGGAGCAATCACTAAGCTTTCTGTGCCTCTTTTTTTTTTCATTATTAAACGGGAGCTAATAGTAGCTGTTTCCGCCAAAGAATGGGGGGGGGGGGGGAGAATGGTTGAAAGTACTCTGAGAAATAAACCTATGTGTCAACTTTATTTTTGTTATTAAAATGAGAAAGACTTTGTCCTGACCAATAAAAAATTCTGAGTCAGTGTGAGTGTGTCGAGGTGTTGGGGGGGAGGGCGCTACTTTCTTCCGTGAAGGATGGGAATTTCCACTCAGTAGTTCACTCCGGCAGCTTGGACCTCATTGTCTGTCAACCCTTGCCTTCACCGCCTTTCCTTTTCTCTAACCAAGAGACAACTGCTGGGAAACACAACTGGGGATCTTAAAATAGAGCAGCAGACATCCTCAGCTCCCAGCCTAGCGCGCGGTGGCCCTGTGGACTTTAAGCAGGACTCGGCAGTTGGCTCACATGGCCCTGTGCTCCGGAAGAGCCAGGCCATGGAAAAACTATCCACATTCCTTCCAGAAAAGGGCCATCATCATCCAGGATGCCTGTTTGACTTGGCTGCCAGTCAGAGGCCCTGTTGACTGAGATGCTCCCCCCTGATAGTCTTGTGCCTCGGGGGACCCAGCTCTCGGAAGGACCAGCTCTTCCGGGAAGCAGTAGCAGCCCTGCTGGAAGAATGAGGATACAAGAGGCCCCAGGACAGGGTAGAGGTGAGGGGTTCCAAACTCAGTTCTTTAGAAGGTATTTGGCTTTAGGTTGAGGTTCAGATATGAACTACTTATGTAAATAAAAACAGACGAATACACTGTGGAAAGATGGAGAACGGCCTTGAGGAGCGGACCCAACGGATCCTAAATTCCCTGACGGACAAACTTTCAACCTGACTCCTAGGGGAAAGATCACTACTTAAATGTGTGTTTCGGCGAGTTAGGCCGCAGAGAGAACAGAAAATCGTTCCCTCACCTGACTGCCAACTAATCCAACCAGGCATGAGTACGGTGCCGAGACTCCTTGGGTACGGGGTGCCTTTGATTCTCATAAACTACAGTGCATAGGAAATACTCTTACCCCGCTTTACTAACGGGAGCTGAGATTCACGCAGCCCCACCATCTCCCCGTGACCGAGCCAGGATCCGAAGCGGAGGCCACTAGCTACAGCTCCCGTAGGCCTCGCACACAGCTCTGCCAAGCAGCCGGCAGGCCCTGCCAGAATATAGCCGCCCCCCCACACTGACACACATTCTCACAGTGAAGTTGGGGCCGAAGAAGACTGGGGCAATCTCAAATATCATGATATGACGGATGTAGTGATGGATGCCATAAAGGAGGTAGAGTTGGAGAACCGCCGAAGGATCTGCTCTGAGGAGCACACGGACGGACTTTCTATGGTAAAGGGAGAAAGGCCTTTCTCGAACTCAAAGAGAAATATATACTAGTTTTGGGTACCCCACAAGATTTTCAGGGCGTTCCCGGAAACTGACAAGAACAAAGAGAGGCAGTTGAAAACCCCTAAAAAAAAATCACTTTGATAAGACCCAGCAGGTGCGGCTTTGGGCTAGACACTTAAGCCTCCTCCACAGCCACACAGAACTCCCCGGGCGGCCCACAGACTCTGCCGCCCCTAGAAACCGGATGCGGTAGCCACCACGGTCCACAAACTGGATCCTCCACCAGCCCTCCTCTTTGAGCTACCACCTCCTGATTCAAAGGCCCAGAGAGGTGTGTCTCATTGCAGTCCATGCTGCTGAGGCAAAGCTGAGAATCTGTGCTGGGCAGACACAGTTCCAGGTCAGACACAGCAGCAGGAATTCCCAGTTAACTGAGTATGCAGGCCAGGGCCAGGGGACAGATGATACTGAAAACCATGCACTCTACATTCATTCGTTCATTCATTCATTCATTCATTCATTCAGTGTGTGCATGGAGTATGTATGTGTGTGTGTGAGTGTGTGTGTCTGCCTGTCTGTGTTTGGGTGTGCTTGTGGAAGTCAGAGGACAATCTTGGATGTTAGACCTTACTATCTACCTTATTTGAAGTCAGGGTCCCTTTTTTTCGTCACTGCATATACCAGGCCAGCTGGCCTATGTGCTTCCAGACAGTCTCCTGCCTCTGCCTCTCCATTTGCTAAAGCACAGACAACAGCAATAGACAGGAGCGATATTGCTTTGGGCGGGTTCTGGAATTCAAACTCAGGCCCTCATCCTCACAGCAAGCACTTTACCCACTGAGCCAGCTCCCGGCCCTGCTTGTTTTCTGAGGTGGAGTCTTCCTATAGTTTCAGACTGAACTCAAACTCCTGATCCCGTCCGTCACCTTCAGCCTTCCAAATATGACCGTGAGCCACCACACGCCCTCGTTCACTTTGTACTAGACTATACCCATCCTCAGCATATGTACAGACCCAACCTATTTTGTCTAATGCAGTCCTTTCCCTTCTCCAGGTTTAATTGCAGCTTCTCATCCAATAAAAATAGTAGCTACTGATTTTGAGCACTTATTAGATGCAAATCCTTCAAGACACCACACTGCCTCCACGCTCTCCACTTTCTAGGGCTTTGGAAGACAAAGGAAGTGGCCCAGGCTCTCTGAACTAACAGGCAGAGCTGAAATACCAACTGTGCTGGATCATTTTCTGTCACCTTACACAAGCTAAAGTCATCTGAGAAGAGGGAACCGCAGCTAAGAAAATGCCTTCATAAGCGGGGCTGTAGGCAAGCCTGGAGAGCATTTTCTTCATTAGTGATTGACGGGGAGGGCCCAGTGTATTGTGGTGGTGCCACCCCAGGGCCGATGGTCTGGGGTTCTATAAGAAAGCGGACTGAGCAAGTCATGATGAGCAAGCCAGTGAGCAGCAGCCCTCCATGGCCTCTGCATCAGCTCCGGCCTCCAGGATCCTGCCCTGCTTGAGCTCCTGTCCTGACTTCTTTCGATGATGAACAGTGTTGTGGGAGTGTGAGCCAAACACCCCCCCTCAATTTGCCTTTGGCCGTGGTGTTTCATCGCAGCGATAGACACCCTAATTAGGACACTAACCCCAGTTTCTAATGCTCTCAGCATAGGCTCCCTCCCGAGGGGCTGACAGGAAAAGAAGGCCAAGCTGGCACACAGGAAGCGGGAACAACAGTCTGCTCCTCTGGATTTATGACCACAGACTCTATAGTCTTCCAGCCAGTCAACTGACATCTACTACTACAGTGGTCCAGCCTCCCAGACAGCTGCACTCCAAGGGTCCAGCAGCCACCTCCACCTGCTGAGACTGCACACTTGAAAACCTCCCTAAAGGCCCTCTGGGGTACACCCAGAGAGAATGTGACTCCCAGCTACTCGAGTCCATGACTGAATGTTCCACATTCTCCAGTTTTACCCACCATTGTTGATCTCCAGCTGTCACCGACCCTGGGCCCCCCAGCTTGACGCCTCCTTTGCCATTCCTTCCCTTCTTCCATCCAGCAAGATGGAAGCCAACAGTTAAGTGGACCATGGAAGTAGAATATTAATGGATTCTTAGGGGAAATCATTTTATAAAGTGGGGAAAAATGCTGTTTGAAACGAAAAATTATTCTCTAAAACATTTCCATCACGGATTGGATCTTTTCTTTTTGATTTTTATTAACAATGTTGCATGCAGAGTCAGCCACCTAGTAGTAATCAGTACTTTAAAATGAATAATTTGGTCAGAGACAATGGGGAGAAGAGAATGAATACTGATTTCTGGATATTTCCATGACTGGCTAATCATGGGCTAACAAGACTACCTCTTAGGACTCAGTTTCTCTCTTTGCAATATAGCATAGGGTCATTTGCATACTTCATGAGGCGGTGGTGAGATTTAAATTAAGCTGTCTGTTGAAGGCCCTGTGGGATCAGCAGAAGGTCTTATTAGAATGCAACCTGCAGGCACCTGTGAAGAGAGCTGACTCTCCCTGGGGTATTATTCCGAGGCTGGCCATCATCACTGGCCAAGTGCCCTCCCTGGGGCTGGGTTTCGTTCTTCCCAGCAGTGCCCAGGCTGAGCTGCTCCTAGCAAGGAAGGCTGGCGCAACATCCTTCACGCTTTGTCTAAGGCCAGAGCAAGACAGCAAGCAGATGGCTACAAGGCTGGCTGTGCTGTCCCCGGCTGCTGCTGCAAGTCAACACAGCAGTGTTTCCCCTGGCAGCAGACAGCTGCCGTGGTAGGTGTGAATCAAACGTGGAAACCTCTGGAGATTTGTCTTTTGCTTCAATGTGACACAATTTAGCAGAGTTGCTGAAAATACGGTGACACATTGCCTCAGCACGGAGGCTCTGAGGGCAGTGGAGGAGGGGAGTGTAGGCCGCTTCCCAGCAAAGTGTCCAGTCCTGTCAGCATCCTCCCGTGTGCCTACTTGCACCCACTCTATCTCTTTTACACTCAGACACTTAGCTAAGACCCTGACTAAATCTCCAGAAATGCTGAGACTCGGCCAAGAGACCTCCAGGCAGACCGGAAGTAAACCTTGTTCTCACCGGCTCTCAAAATTTCTTTCTCAGGAGGCAGAGGCAGGCAGACCTCTGTGAGTTTGAGACCAGCCTGGTCTGTGATATCAAGTTCCAGGTCAGCCAGGGCTACACAGGTCAGCCAGGGCTATATAGGACCTTGGTAAGACCCACTCTGAGGTGAATATGACTTGGGGCTGCTCTAGCCTAGAAATAGTGTAATGATATATTCTGTTTGATGACTACAGACTTCATAGACTACAATTGGATTCCATTTTATTTTACAATTGAAGTAGTTCATAATACGTTTTTTAATAAATTTAATTTTGAAGAATGTTATATTTATAAACTTCTCCAAAAGATAGAAGAAACAAAAATAGTGGTACAAGGACTTTCTGTATGGAGCTAAACGATGATGGAAAAATAGACTTCATATTTGAAAAAGCCCAAGATGAGCTACCATTGTAGGAGCCAGCCATGATAAGCTAAATATGAATAGATCACCCAAAGGAAGTTCTTTACTTCTAACCATTATCACCTGCCAGAGTTGAACTCAGCCATCCATAAGTTTAATAGAGGCCTGAGTCTCAGTAGTTTACCCTGAAGCAATACCTGGTTGTAGGAAGAACCACAAACTGAGATAACGTGAGCACCACCCAAGAACAGACCATCCAAAGGAAATGCCTAACATTCCAATCATTGTAGATAGGACCACCTGCCAGCACACATTCACCAGGACACCCCTAGACAAATGTCAGCCAATCAGGAGTCCTGAACCTTAGAAAACCCTCATCCCAACCTTTACTACTATAAAAACCCAACCCTAACTGAGCTCGGGGCTCTCCATTTATTCCAATACGTTGGACATGCAGAGAGACCGAGTTTGCAAACTTGCATAAAATGAAGTTTTTTGCTTTTACATACAGGACTTGGTCTCCTTGTTGGCTTTTGGGGGACTTTGCGGATTTGGGCATAACATCATAACTGAAACAGAATATAAAACATGGTTCTTCCACAAGTAAAGAACATATCCAAGCAATGATTTTAGTGAATGAAGTAGTTATCAATAACAAGTCAACATTAGCAAAGGATCATGCACTGTGACTCAGAACCGACAGGAGGCCTTGCCCTCTGCATCAGTGAAAACCCTTTCCTGCAGATGGTACCACTCTGTTTGTATATATCCCTCAATGTCTTATTCACTAAATATCCGTAGGCAATTTACTCTTTATAAAATGCATCTTAAGATGACTATATTTTATTGATAAACTGAACTCTACTAAGATGAAATGGTCCCCCAAAGGGAGTGGCACTGTTAGGAGGTGTGGACTTGTTAGAGGAAGTGTGTCACTGTGGGGGCGGGCTTTGAGGTCTCTTTTTTCTCAAGTTTCCCTCAGTGTGACATCCAGTCAGCTACCTGATGCCTGCACGATGTAGCACTCTCAGCTCCGGCACCAAGTCTGTCTGCACACTGCCACGCTCCCCTTCACGATCATAACGGACTGAAACTCTGAAACTATCAGCAAGCCACCCTCAATGAAATGTTTTCTTTATAAGAGTTGCCATGGTCATGGTGTCTCTTCACAGCAATAATAAGCCCTAACTAAGACAAAACCCAATGTGAAATGAGAGCATCAACTCCCCAAAAGTGTTGTGTTACCCCACGCGCACAGGCCATGGCACATGCCCACACTCACAAATGCATGCGCACACACAATAATGCTGATAAATGAACATTTTTTTAAAGAAGAAGTCTCCTTTCTAATAGGAATTCTGAAGGTGGAGTGAAGGAAATCAGAGCAGAGGACAGTAACAAAGAATTAAAGCAAAATGTACAACCCCGAAATGTCAAACGCCAGACTGACAAGGCCTATCAGGTGCGCTTACTGAATGTAGACGTCCTGCACTTACTGTATCATTGCACTTTTAGAAGCCTGAAATACAGAGGAGACCCTGAAGATCTGGAAGCCAGTAGCAAAGCGGAAGGAGGGGGAGACAGACAAGGGTGGGAGTCAGCATGACATCAAGAATGATCAAGAACGATGACACAGGAAGACAAGGCAGAGTAACAGCCAGACTTCGGGGAGGATCCTAAGCCAACCTAGTCAAGTAAAGCAAAGGATGAAGTGGGTTTGTTTGTTTGTTTGTTTGTTGTTACTCTTAGAAAAATCTTAAAGAGCTGAGGTTGTAGCTCCACTGACAGGGCTTACCTAGCATGCACAAATTTCTGGGTTAGATCACCCATTCCATATAACCCTGGAGTAACGGTGATGTCTCTCTGAACTTGGAGAGGTGGTGGCAAAAGGACCAGAAACTCAAGGTCAGCCTTGGCTACTCAGTGAGTTGGAACTCAGCCCTGCTTCTTAAAAATAAAAATAAATAAATCAATAAATGAATCTCAAAAGCAATTATCTCTCGTGCATTCCTTCTCAGAAACTACACTGGAAATCATGGTCTGTTGAAATAAGGCAATGAGCCAAGAAAGAGGGGGAGATGGAATCGGAGATGAGAGAGGTAAGAATTCTCAGAAACTCAGCAAAGGAAAGAGCAGAAAACTAGACAGCTGACGACGAAATCAACCATTTCCAAATATGGGGTCAGAGGGACTAAGATGGATGTCTGATACAGAAAATACACACCAGATGGGCTGTCAGCTATGGGAGCAGGGGTGGGGGGCAGGGGGGAGGTGGGGCAAAAGCTCTGAGATTCTTGGGACATGGGAGAGAGCTTAGGTGTTATAGACAAACAAATGCACAAAAAAAGAGACAATCGTTGGCTCCAGAAAAAAATTTATTAAGTGTTAGAATTAATGTATGATTAGAATGAATCACTTGGCTTCATAGTAAACAATATTTATGCAACTTATTTCAGAAAAACACAGGATAAGATAACAGGCCACCAAAGGCAGGAGGCATCAGGACATCAGACAGAGGCAAGTCCAGGATGGTGTTATATTAAGTGCAATTTATTAGTTACTTGAGGACTGAAGTGTGTTTGAACAGCAACAAAACAAGAAGATTCCCACGACCCAAGGCAGGAGGAAGGGGGTTTGCCACTAAGCAAGCCAGAGTCAACTAGAACCAACTAGAATATATCCCTGGCATGGGTGTTGTTTTCTCTCACCAGACACTGAGTGATCCATTGACCCCAAGCACTGGCTAAGCACTGGGGTTAAAAATGTCTAAGCAGGTCCTGCCTGCCCTTCTGGTGCTTAAGGGTCTAGAGAAAGAAATAGAAGATGCACCCATTAATAAGCATATGTTTATTAGATTTACTGTACTGTACCAGCAGTGATGTACAGATGGATAGATGCAAAGAGGGAGGGCCCATTTCTTTCTTTTCTTTTCTTCAGGGACTGGCGTTTGAGAAAGAGATTATCCATGTAGCCCTGACTGGCCTCGAACTCACAGAGTTCCACCTGCCTCTACCTCCTGAGTGCTAGGATTAAAGCCACCCACTGAGAGGGGCCATTTCTTAGAAGAGGTACCTGTGGATCTGTACAACCTGAGAAGGTCTGGGAACTTGGGAACATGTGAAGGCCCAGCTTGTTTTGCCATAGTGGCACACACACACTGGAAAGGCTAAGGCTAGAAGTTCATGCGTTTCCAGCCACGGTAAGTTCCAGGCCAGTTTGGATTGTGTCTCTAAAAATGTTTCTATTCCCCTCCAGCACCCACATGGATGCAGCAGAAGGGGATATCTCTGACGGTGTGTCCCCATCTCCTTGACTGAGTGAGCACATCCAAATGAAGCTGCGCCAATCCGCTGAGGAGTCTCAGTCACCTGAGACAGAGAGAATGGTTGCCTCTCAATTTCTTTGTGTTAAGACTGATCTGCAAAAAGGATGCTCCTGGCTAATTTTCATCATATGAATGAGAATAGAAGGAGGTCACGTGAATGGTGTGCAAAGAGAACCCTGGTGAGAAGAAGCAGGGCTCTGGGCACACTAGGACTCTCCTCAGTTTTTAACCCCCATTGGGCTGCAAACCCATCCAGTATGGATACTCCAGTATTCTGCCCAAAATCCCCTCTGTTAATGCTAATTTGAGTTGGATTTATGTCCAAATCAAAATTTCCCTAATAATACAAAGGCCACACGCACACTTCCCGCCCCCATTACAGCAGCAGGAGGAAAAAAAGTGTCTGTCCATGTTCCCTGGTCTGCTGAGACATTTGGCAAGCCTGAGCCTGGAAAAACCCAAAGGAGTCCCCAGAGTTGTCTCAAAATGTAATCTGGCTCTACACCCAGGGGCAGAACAGTGTCACCCCGCTGAGAGTGGGGACTGTGGGAGAAGATGAGGGAATGACAGGAACGGCTGAGGACCTAGGTTTCTTGCCTGCTGAGGAAGGCAGCCGTAGCTGGAGTTCATTGAAACTTGGAGTGCAGAACCTGCAGCAAGAAGGCGGAATGAGAGGCTTGGGAGAACCTGTCATCATGGCAAAAGGTAGGTCCTTCTTTGCCTCTGAGGCCAAGGGGATTAGACATGAAGGAAACTGGGCAAGGTACAAGGACAACCAAGCAAGTGGTGGCCTTTGCTGCCCACTGATTTTTGTCATTTTCTGCTTATTTTATATTAGGCAGCGACATCTTAAGTGAGGGGATGAAAGGTTTGTTTGTCAGGGATTCAGCCGTGGAGGTGAGTCACAGGATTATGGCATCTGCCTTCACTGCTCCTGTAGGCTCCAGAGCCTCCGATCTCCCTCTTTCAAAATTACAATTCTTGTTCCCCAGCAGGCAAGTAGCAGAAGTCATAGCCGGACTGGAAACTTGAGAAGATTCTGCAAAGGAAGATAACCTTAAAAGGAGAAGTTGAAGACCCCGCAACTACAGCCCCAGCTCCCCAGCTGTTGAGCACTGAAGTGCACAGCTGGATGGAAATTTGAGAAAGTGTCACCATGGAAGGGGATGTTGAAGGATAGGCAGCGTTTAGATATATGGGTACCAACCTCAGCTGGGCATGATGGCATGTCTGCCTTCCAAACACTTGAGAGGTTAAAGCAAGAGGATAGTGTATTCCAGGCTAAAATGAGTTCCAGGCCAGCCTGGCTTATGTAAAGAGACCTCGTCTCAAAAATAAATTTAAATAGAACAAATGCAGGGTTTGCAATGCTTAGTATCTAGTACTACTTTTCACTGCAGTCCTACTTCTTGATCCTACGGCAACAGGTACACGTGAACTGTTGCTTCATTGAATTAGAGTCCAGGCATCTGGAATAAATAAAGGCAAGGGATGAGAAAGGGTTGAGGTGTGTGGACAGGGGCCACAGATGGTCAAGCTGTTTGGGGGGAATAAAAAGTGCAGTAGGGGCCTGGAGAGCTGGTGCAGCAGCTAAAAGAGTCAACTGCTCTTCTAAAGGGCCAGAATTCTGTTCCCAGCACCCTCATTAAGTGGCTCACAATTGCCAGTAAGAATCCAGAGCCTTCTTCCAGTCTCTAAGGGCACCTGCACACGTATAGTGTATACACACAGACACACGTGCGCACACACACACACACACACACAGAAATAAACCTTTAAAATGTTCAGAAGATATCATGAACTACATGCCGAGGAAGAAATCATAGCCAGGGCTTTAACTCGTAGCTCCTGAGTGTTGAATTCCTCGAAGACAGAGCCGTAGACGGTGCCGTGATTTCATCTTCTCCCTCCTGGTGACAGGCTCAGGGCCTGAGGATGAGTAGGAGTGTATGTCCATGAAGGAAGAAAACCATCTTATTTTTTTTTTTTTTTTTTTTTTTTTTTTTTGGTTTTTCGAGACAGGGTTTCTCTGTGGAAAACCATCTTATTAACAAAGAGTTCACCACCGAGGTCCTTGAAATCAAACATTCCTTAATCCATTCATTTAGGATTCAGTGCGTAGAAGTTACAGTCTACAAAAAACTTTGAAAATGAAGTTGTCTCTGGTACTTTTCCTATTGCTGTGATCTGATACCCTGACAAAATTGACTTAAGGGAGGCTGAGAATATTTTGTCTCATGGTCCATCATGGTGGGGAACTCGGAATGGCAAGAGTTTGCGATGGCTGGCCACACTGCATGAAGTGGGGAGCAATGAATGCTTATGCTCGGGTAGGTCCTTCATTTTATGGAGTTCAGAGCCTAGGGAATGGTGCCACCCCTTTAGGGTGACACATCCGACCTCAATTAGCCTAAAAACAATAATCCTTCATGGACTTGGCCAGAGGGTAATTAATCCCTTACAGGTGTTCATGGAAGCTTGCCTCTTGGTGATGCTCGGTCTTGCCAAGTTGACCATGTTAAGCAGCATAGACGCCCACTGATACACTGAATACTTTGCTGGTGACTCCAGCTCTGACCGTAGCACGGTGGTTAAGGAGAACACTTCTTTCTGGTTCTTCGTTTTCACCTTAAAGAGCTGCCCTAAAGTTCTACCAACAGCGCTTCTCCCCAGCTCTCTCCCCTGGTTTAGCCATGTCCTATCCACACTCATGAACCCACCATCCCCATTGTCCTCTAAGTTTAGTGGAACTTCGAGGGAAACCTGCAATTTGAGCATCAAGTTCAATTCAGGAGAATTAGCAGATCCATTTGACATTATTATTTAACTCTCAGCCAAGCCTTCCAAAACAGCTTTTATGAGTAATCAGCTGGCATTCTCATCGCTATCTGTCTGATTCCCGTGCCGAAGGTTTAGAGGCCAAGCAGTGGGGGTGTTAGTTATCGGCTTCCTCAAACACCAGCTATTATTGTCCTGAAACTTTTTTAGCAGTGAAATGGATATGATAACAGTATCTGTCACATAGGCCACAAAAGATAATGTCCTAGAGTCCCACCTTACACAGGTCCCCTTGACCTCCTCTGACATTCACTTCCTGAAGAACATCTGCAGGAACAGATGCCGTTCTGTGTCCAGCACGGGCGTTCCATAAAGGCTAAAAATGTGGACGTGATAATCATAGCAACTCCCAGCAACTCGTTTATGTCTATAATATTTTTACAGAAAAATGCAATAAATTGTACATGGGTATTAGATATTTGATAAATTCTGACCTAAGTAAACATTAGTGAAATCAGGATATTCAAAGCAGTGAATACATACCGTATCCCAAAGATATTCTCTCTCTTCCCCTCTCCCACCCCTATCCCTGCCTTCCCACGTAAGTTTTTGAGGAATGGTACCATTATCACCGAAGAGGGAAAAAAATTTTAGACTAGAAGGGTGGGGGCCATTGTTCTGGTTAGATAATATCATGTGGCCTTGGACAGGCCTTGTGACCTTTCTGTGGTTCAATTTTCCTTCTAATAGGATCTACAGCACCTCACACACTCATTTACAGTGAGAAGCTTCAAAGGACACAGTGCTGTAACGCACGTCGATGTGGAAGTGGCCAAGTGGTGTTTAGCAATACTAGCCTGTCTTCTCCCCATTTAACATTTCATCTCTCTCTTCTTCCATCTGAGCAAAGAGCTGAGCTTGTGCCTTACATGGTCAAGAAAGTACTATACAGAATGAGAAAACAGAATCATCAAGCAGAACTTCCTGGTTTTGGACTTCCCAGACTCTATGACTTCAAAAGGTCCCATTTTTCAGAATGGCAAACTGAGGATGTGCCTGGGGGTAAAGGTGAAGCGAGCCCTTCCAAGCAGACCCTCTAACAGTCCTGTGTTGACAGTCTTCACCCCCTCCACCCTCCTGCTCACTCCTCTGGGACCTGAGCCTTTGGGGGATTCTCCAGGTGGCTGAACTTCTTTCGTCAGTGAGCTAGCCCCTTTCCTGTCCACCTCAACTTCGGGCCCAGGGTTGGCTTGTGTTCTTTCTGGTGAGTCATTTGGTATTTCCCTCATCAGCTGTCTGTCTCCCTGTAATGTTGTGGTTACAGATGTTATCTAGGTTCATTGAGCATCTCAGCAAGGGTTACTACCGCTATGATGAAACACCGCAATTAAAGCATCTGGGGAGGAGAGGGTTTATTCGGCTTCCTGCTTTCATGTCCACATGTCCACATTGCTTTCATCACTGAAGGAAGTCAGGACAGGAACTCACGCAGGGCAGGATCCTGGAGGCAGGAGCTGATGCAGAGGCCATGGAGGAGTGCTGCTCACTGGCTTGTTCATATGGCTTGCTCAACCTGCTTTCTTAAAGGACCCAGGCCACCAAGCCAGGTTTGGCACCACCCACAATGGACTGGGCCCTCCTCCATCAGTCACTGATTAAGAAAATGCCCTTAAAGGCTTGCCCACAGCCTGATCTTGAGGTGGCATTTTTCTCAATTGAGGCTTCTTCCTCTGAAGTGCCTATAACTTGGGTCAAGTTGACATAAAACTAGCCAGCACATTGAGACATTTATTCTGACATTTCTTATTTTATTTGTTAGCTGTAGTTTAACAGAAAAAGGAGCAAGAAAGATTTCAGCTCTGCTTTCCTCAAAATGGAAAACAATGCACTGGCAAAGAGTTCAGTGGGTAAAGGTGTTTACCACCATGCCTGATGACCTGAGTTTGATCCCCGAGACCTACAAGCTAAAAAAAAGAATCCACTCCCACAGGTTATCCTGACTTCCACACATACACATTGGCACGTGAACACCCACACACGTACACATGTGCGCACACACAAATTAACACAAAATAAATGCAGTAAGTTTTTTTATTAATGGGATCTAGTTAATTCTTTGCCTAGCAACTCTTTCAGTTGGTTTTATTTTGTTTGGAGAAGTTTTAGATTCACAGTAAAGTTGGGCAGAAAGACTAGAGACTTCGGATGTGTCCTCTGACCACACTGGTGCATACCCTCTGTGCACAGCAGACCCCTGCAGAGTGGTGCACCTGTTTCATCTGATGAGCCTGCACTGACCCAGCATCCTCATCCATGGCATGCAGTTTTACATCTGCTCACTCTTGATGGTGAACGTTCTGTGTGTTTCGAGCATTTGTAAGAATGTGCAGCCACCAAAGCAGCACCGTGGATAGTTTCACAGTTTCGTCCTATCCATCCTCGTAACCTCTGCAACCTCTGCAACCTGTGGAGAATACAACCCCCGTTTTCCCTTTCTTGTTACTTTCTTTAACCATTTTCATGTTTTGCCATTCCAGAAAATGACTATCTAATATTTTTATATTGTGATTATAAACTTACATGAGCAAATGCTCACATCCTTCCTTGTACCTTCGTGGTTCTGGCTGCTCTCTTCCCAATAGCCAGGAAGTGGAACCAGCCTAGATCCCCAGCAACAGAAAATGAGGTGGAATTTTATGCAGCCATAAAGAAAAATCAAGTCATGACGTTTGCAGGAACACAGTGCAAACAAAAAATCATTTTATTAAGTGAAATAAGATATACTGAGTCCAAAACCACAGAGAAACCCTGTCTCGAAAAACCAAAAAAAAAAAAAAAAAAAGATATACTGAGAAAGACAAATGTTTCCTGCTTTCTCTGAGAGAAAATTACATATGCATGTATGTATACATGTATGCATATGTTTAAGTATGTGAGAGATCTTAAGAAGGAAGGAAAAACTCATAAGGGAAGTGGGAAGTAGAGAGAGTAATAGAATATATGTGGTGGGAAGGCAGAAGGGAACTAAGTAGGGAGGGAGAAGACACGGAACTGGAGGTGGGAGGGTCCACAAGGGAGGGAAGTTGGGAGATGGATGATGGAAATCAAAATACATTGGCAGATATATGTATGTATGTATGTATACATATATACACACGTACACACATAAACACAAATAATCATTTGTAAAGGTTTAGTTCAAGGCATTCTGACAAATGCATTCACCCATGTCATGTGACACTAATAACATATGGAGAACTCCTGTCCTCTAGCTGGCTGGGTCCTTGTATCCCTTCTTAGTTTCCTGCAGCCAACGCCCTCCACCCTGAGTCAGACACCTACTTTTCTGATTATAACTAAACATGGAGTAGTGTCCCCGACCTAGAACCTCACTCAGCAGAGTCACACAGAAGGTGATCTTTCGGGCCGCACCCTCTTTCCCTCTGAGTGCTTCGTGCACTCATCCATGTCGAGCATCTGTCAGCAACACATCCTATATGCTGCTTATCGCATCCTATATGCTGCTTATCACATCCTATATGCTGCTTATCGCTGTCCTGCTTATTGTGTGATCCTGCCCACTGCACTGCTTCCAGTTTCAACAGTTGTGAACAAAGCCGTTATAAGTATTTGCATGTGTGCCTTTTTGACATTAACTTTTAGTTAGCTGGTAAAACAACAGGTTTCATTATGACATTGCCTACATGTTCCCCCTTGTTCACATTTGCCTCTCCCCCCAGACCTTGCTTCCTTCCCACAAAGCTCAGTCCCCTTGGGTTTTCATGTCACATGTGTATGTTTATATTTATATCTACTTACATTCTCCATGTGGGAGAAGATATGCGGTATCTTACGCCATCTCCCACTTGCCCCTACTGTCCCTCACTCTCTGACATTTCTCCTTTTGTAACTCCCTGCAGTTTATGTTATGTGAGTATTTGATTCTAGGTCCTGAATATGAGAGAAAGAGGGGTGTTCATCTCCATCTTTTTGAATCTGGCTTGTTTCCCTTGACATGAGGATCTCTCCGGTTTCATCGACTTTCCTGAAAATGGCATGATTTTGCTCTTTTGTGGCTAACTCCAACTCCACTGTGTCCACACCACACTGTCTCTACCCACCCTTTGTGATGCAGCTAGCTCTGACTCTACTGTGTCCACACACCACTTTATCTCCCCATCTCCTCTGTTGATGTGCATCCAGGCTTGTCTTATATCTTGGCTGCTATGAAGCATGCAGCAGCAAACCTTGCGTACATGACTTTTGGCAGCCAAGCATTGCCAGGGTAGCTGGGCCACAGTGTAAGGGTACATTTAGCTTTAAGGGAAATGTCCACACCTCTTTCTGAAGCACTTTGACCCATTTTGCACTCCTACCCTCTCTGTCTCTAATTTGAGGCCGTCCACACTCTTGCCAGCCCTCTGTGTGATCTAGTGAACTTACAGAGCCATCTCCCCGAGCGACTTGGATGATTTTTCCAAATATCCCTAGTCCCTGGGAGAGCTTCTCGGTTGGCTCCTCTTCATGTTGTCATTCGTCCTTCACAAATGTGGTAGGAGAGAATCACCATGGCCAGGCTGGTAGTAATGAGGGTTTGCTGGCTTGCTGGGAGTACTAACTGCAGCCCACTGGGAGAGCGCTTCCTGGCGAAGAGAAACACTAACCATCATTTGAAAACTAAGAAAAGAGTCTGTAAAGCTATCCTTAAAAAATTACATAACCATTGACATCTGTGGAAATCCGGCTGCATCCCTGTGACTTTAGTGCAATAGATAAAAATAATTTGGAGGAAGAAAGGGGATATGAAAAAAAGGTAGCAGGGAGTAACCAAAAAAGGAAAATGTACTCGGGGCTTGCTCTTTTTGAATCAATATCCTCAGAAGGGTATTGTGTCAAAGGCTTGATGCCTGTGTGGTCCTTTATTAATAAATGTGTCCTGAATGGACCCTGGCCTCTCAGTCTCTATTCTTCATTTTCTGGCTTGTGATGCAAGTAGACTTTCCCCCTACACTACTCCCATGATGAGCTGCCCTCAACCAAGATTCAAAGAAGGGGATCACATAGTCTTGAACTGGACCATTTAGGGTCATAAAAAAAAGCCTCTTCTTTTCATATATTAGTTGCTTTAAGTATTTTATTAAAGTAGCAAAAGCTGACTAATACAGGGACCCTTGGAACTGGCAAGGACACAGACTGTTTCAAATTCTGCCATCACAGCTTACCAAAACAAACGGTTGGCAAACTCTCTGATCTGCATCTCTCTGTTATTATGGACCAACTTTTAAATATGGCGCGTTGGCCGCTTAGATACATGCTTTTATGAAGCATCTGCTCAGATCGTCTGATCAAGGTTGCAAGCTGCTTTTTGTCTGTTTTTCTGGTGCGCTGTAAGAGTTCTAGATGGAAGTGTGTTGCCAGATGTGTGTGCAGCAAAAATCACTTCCTGACCTGGTTTTCTATCTATTTCAATGCTATCACTAAGTGGACAGGAGTTTCAAAGTTTGGTATAGTCTAACATTGACTCTTTCCTCCTGCCTTGTGTTTTTATGTCCTAAGACTCTTTGTCTATCCCCAAGAATACTTTGGAAGTATTCTCTTGCATCCTTCTGTAAACTATTCCTTTATAAACTGGGCTCTTTGAATCCTAGAAGGGCTGAGGGAAGAAAAGATGAGGTCTGCCAAACAGGACCCTTGACTTCATTTTTCTCCCCACCTCCTCTCTCTTCTTCTACCTGTGTGCCTCAGCTGACCCTGCCTTCTGCATTTTATGCATTGAGGATGCAGCTAAAGTTTCACTCCACGGGAAGACGTCCACTGCCCTCTTGACTACTCCACTGAACTGCCCAGCCATTGAAGACAGAAACCTGGCATGGGTTGTGTTGTTCTTCACATCATTGGCTACGCACAGGGTAAACACTCAAAGAAAAGAATTCATTGGAAAACCCAACCAAACACGGACCGAGCAGGGGAGCGATATTCAAGTTATCTGAGTGTTATATAAGATGCCATTCTGAGCATCCGATCTGGGTCAGGCCCCATGAAGGGAGACGGGCTCCCAGGGAGATGAGATCAGAGACCGTCACCTACAGCCACTTCATGGGCAGCAGGAAGAAAAGATCGCTTATACTTATGTAACCTTTCCTATTTATAATCCACTTTCATACATCTCATCTTTTTAAAAAAAAGAAAAAAAAAGAACTTCTACAGGTAAAAGGCCTTTCTCTACTCACTGACAAGCAAAAATACCTCCAAGAATTTCAAATATATAGAGCAATAGGGAAAGGGGAGGTGACAGGTACCAGTTCCAACTAGAACAGAATTTTGCCCCCTCAAGTGATGACGAATGAGGCCCGAAAGTCTACCTTTAGCCAAATCCCAACCGGGATATGAAAGATCACAGAAATTCATCTCTTCAGGGTGAGATTTTATCTCAGTCAAACACCAGTGAGACAGACAGTGTCCCTCTGCCCCTGGGACAGCAGAGTGACGGTTCAGTGATGACAAGGTTAGCACACATACGTCTCAGGGTCAAAATCCACAGACACCACCCCCACCTCCGAGAGAGACAGGCCAGTGTGACCCCAGACAGGATGTGGCACTTCCTGTCTGTGGCAGTCGGCAACTCCCACCTCCATCTGTTACCTCTGCCCCACTCCCCAGATTCTTCATTCACATTTTCACTGTTTATCTCTCTCCAACTGCACCTGACCTAAGAAGCTGTCACAGTTCTGTTTCTTGTCTGGAAAACGAGTATTAGTCAGTGTCTGAATATTAAGTTTTCCTTGGGTATACAGAAATTTAGCGCCATACCCAGCACGTTGTGTGTGTTCGGGGTTATCTCTATTTTGAAAAAAAACTAGCAGTGTTCACTCGGGCTTCCTGTCTGTCTCACAGGCCTAACCGGAATCTTGTTTCTGGGTCAGACAGAGTCATTCCTTAGGAAAAGGGGGTGCTTTTCTAAAACCAAGCACAAATTGTTGTTTGTTTCTAGTATTTGAGGCAGGGTGTCGCTGTACTAGTCAGGATGGCCTGGAACTGTGGGGTAGCAGAGACTGTCCTTGAATTCAAAACCCTTTCTCCTGCCTCCCAAGTCCTAGGGCTATGGGTATAAACCACAGTGCCTAGATTGACACGTAACAAGTTTAGAAGCCCCTCCCTCTGCCTCCCATCCCTTGAGTTCCCACGGCTGTTTTCCAATGACTCCTTCTCCCTTCCAGGCCTGTTCTGGTGTCTCTTCCTCTTTGATCTGACACACAGGTGGGAGGGGGTGGCACAGCCAGCATGCCTGGTCATGTCTGAACTGTGTGCAGCTAAGGAGCTTCCTCTGCCACCTAGGGCAGAACCTCACCCTTCATCCTTTAGATCCATTAGATCACAGATGCAACCTCAGATCACCTCCTTTGTCCACCTCCTGGACATCCCCATGCTGTTCTTCCTACTGCACAGGGGCGGACAGTACAGCACCCTCTGAGGGGCCTCCAAACGGACTCAAGGATCTCCAGACTCAAGAGCCGTGTTTTCTTTCTATCTCCTGGCTGAGCGCAGGGCAAACAGAAAATGAGTTAAGGGGACACCTAATGTCCGAAGGCTTCTGAATACTGCAGCTGCACTCTATGGAACTCTGTGATGTGGGAAAGGAAACTGTGGTCTCGGGAGGCAGAAGTAGAACAAGAGAGGAAGGAAATGGATGTGCACGAGTGTCTTGGGAGTCTGCCCTGAAGAATCAGTTGCATAATGATATTGATCAGTAATGGGGTCCCAGGGGCACCTCTGAGGGGCTCTAGGTTCTTGGGTACAGGAGTGACAAATTGAGCAGAGTAGGGTGGAAAGCAGCAGGGACAGTTTGTTAGAACAGCATACATTTCTAAGAAGGGAAGCGAGCCAAAGTAGAGACAAAAAGTTAGTGGTTCAGACAGCCCCTGCCACACATGGGTAGGATTTACATCACATGGCTGAGTCACTTTAACTGCACAGGACTTTCTTGTGTGTGTGCCCTCTGATGTGCAGTTCTAGGTACGGCTTCCTGCCTCACACAGCTCATTAACATCCTAAATCTCCACCCAGGGGCGTGCATTTTAATATTACAATGAGCTGAGTCACCTTGGAGAGACACTCTAGTGTGCCACCACTCCCGTGCTGGTGGCTTTTGGGATTTCTAGGCTTCCTCTTGGCCACCTAGTTTCTTGTTTTGTGCAGTGCTAATTTGTAAGGCTTAGTGCAAGGCCATCTGGACTTCACTTTCTACCCTTCTCTCCTTGGTGGGGACCAAGATAAAGTCACTACTTCCGGCGGGTTATTTCTTGAACTCCTGGTTGTCCAGCTTCGGGACCCCAGGAGGATGGGAGGCATTTTCTGTGGGATGCAATCCTGCAGTCACTACCACAGTGCACAAAACTGAGTGAATCTTCATAACTTTATTTAATACTGTCTGTACAATCATGCTTGAGTCTTCACTGTTCCTTCTCTCTCTCAGCCACTGGTTTTAACAATGTGATAGAGGCTTGAACCTCTGCCCAAGCATTAGAAAGTGGAGGGGAATTAGAGAGAAGCTCCTGGTCTCCTGGCCTGCTCTCCCCTGCCTCCCACCACCCAGCCCCAGCCATTCTCTTGTCCTCTTTAGGACTGTTGCACATAGATCAAGTCCTTAAACTATATTGTTGCCAGCATGATAGTCTAGGGCAGAGGCATGTGGATCTCTGTGAATCTGAAGTCAGTGTGGTCTACGTACTGAGTTCCAGGCTACATCGCCGAACCTTGTCTCAAAGCAAACAAACCAAGTATGTATGTATGTATGTATGTACAGTCTCACTGTCTTTAAATGTTAAGAAAATTTCTTTCTTTTTCATACATTGTCTTTCTAATGTTCATCTAGAGGGGCATAGAGTGTTGCTGGCCTCCATTTTTACAGCGGCATGATATTCCTGTAAAGGTTTTCATTGTTCTTGTGAGGGCTCCGTGGTGTAAAATGTCCAGTCTTTTGTTACTCGCAGCCGTGCCGCTGACATTTGGTGGCAAGCATAAACAAGAACACCTCTGAGGTTACTAAGTCCACTTAACAAATGAAATGGAGTCTCAGAAAGATTCCTGGAAGTTTTCAATAACACACAGCAAGCAAACAGCCAGAATCAAGATTTCCACTCAAGACTGCTCTAGGGAGAGCAGAGGAAAAACAGAGTGGGATTTCACCCCCCCCCCCAGAATCACGAGGAGACCTTCATACCTCCAAGTTGTTATGCCCAAATCCGCGAAGTCCCCACAAAAGCCAACAATGAGACCGAGTCCCGTATGTAAAAGCAAAGAGCCTTTATTTTAATCAAGTTTGCAAACTTGGTCTCTCCGCATGTCCAGCGTATTGGAATAACCGGAGAGCCCTGAGTTTGATTAGAATTGGGTTTTTATAGTAGTAAAAGTGGGGGTGAGGGGTTTCTGAGGTTCAGGATCCCTGATTGGCTGACATTTGTCTAGGGATGTCTTAGTGAATGTGCATTGGCGGGTGATCCTATCTACAGCGGTTGGAATGTTAGGCTTTTCCTTTGAATGGTCTGCTCCTGAATGGTCTGCTCCTGGGCGGTGGTTAGTGGTCGGTGGTCAGTGGTCGGTGGTCGGGTCCTGCAACCAGGTATTGCCTCAGGGTAAACTACTGAGACTCAGGCCTCTTATTAAATTTATCGAGGGCTGGGTTCTATTCTGGCAGGTGATAACGGTTGGAAATGAAGAACTTCCTTTGGGTGACCTATCCGTACTTAGCTTATCATGGCTAATAAGACTCTAGTCTTATTCTGAAATAAGAACTCATTTTTGCTGGCAATGCTGAGCACTTAGTATGCCTGCTTACTGTGCCTTGATCTCTACAGGGCCTGGAGACCCTGCTTTGGTCTTGATGAAAAATCCCGTGGCCCTTTAATCTGCAGAGCTGAGCCCTTCCCTACCAAACAACCCCTATTGGGATTGGGGAGCAGTCTGCTCCCAGGGTATTGTCTCCTCCCTCAGATCAGATGAGAAGCTCCCACACTTCCCTGGCAGGTGCCTCTCCCCCAGAGTACGTTGACCCAGAGTCAGAGCCTTAGCCTTCCTGGTTGCTCCTGCTTTGCCCATTATACCCACATCTACCCCATACACAGGCTACCCAGGGTGAGGCCACCCACAGAGCCATTTAACTGCCCATAAGTGAGTGCAAGACCATGCCCTGGGCGCATGCAACAGGAAGGGAAAACAAGACCACAGCTGCCCTGTGATGTCAGGGCTGGGGCAGATGGGCATTCAAATAAAAATTAGAATTACCAGGCAAATATGCCCTAGGCAGGCCAGCTGTTGCTGCTCTGTGGCTGGCAGGCTTCCTGGATCCGCATATTGTCTCTGCAGAGTCTATGCAGTCCCTCCCAAGACAGGCCCGAGGCTCAGGCAGGAGCCTCACTTTTTCCCAAGAGGGCGGATCAGTGCTCACAGGCTGGATCGCAGTGGAATTTGCGGCAGCAGAGGTTCCCAGCCTTCCTAATGCTGCAACCCTTTAAAGCAGTTCCTCAATGTGGTGACCCCCAACCACAAAAGTATTTCGTTGCTGCTTCCTAACTGTAATTTTGCTGTTGTTATGAATCAGGATGCAACTATTGTCGCCCCCCCCCACCCCACCCCCCCCCCCACCCCCCCCCCCCCCCCCCCCCGCGCGCGCTCTGAGGTCGTGACCCACAGGTTGAGAATGACTGTGTTCGGTGTTTTGAAGTAAGATTAGAGGGGAGAGTGCAGGGTCAGCTTGGAAACCCATCTAGTGTCTAAGTCCCACGGGTGGAGAGTGAGGGATCTCATCTTTGCGCCGGAAGGGTTGTCCAGGGTTACCGCTCATCTTCAGGAGAACGAAGAAGACAGGAATCATGTGACCTGCCAAGGTCCTGGGCAACAGGTCTGCCAACCAAGGAGTATGTATCAGTGTAGTTGGAGCAGCGGGCTGTGTCCCACCTGGCTCCCAGCCGCCTGGCTAGCTTTACACCCAAAATAATTACACGGAAACTGTATTCTTTTAAACACTGCTTGGCCCATTAGCTCTAGCCTCTTATTGGCTAGCTCTTACATATTGATCTAACCCATTTTTAATATTCTGTGTAGCTCCACGAGCTGGTGGTTTACCAGGGAGGATCTTAACCTGCGTCTGTCTGGAGTGCATGGCGACTGACTGACTCGGCTTCTTTCTCCCAGCATTTTGATCTGTTTTTTTTTTTTTCCTACCTAATTTTCTGTTCTATCAAAGGCCAAGCAGTTTTTTTATTAGTTAACCAATGAAAGCAACAGATAGATACAAGACCCACCTCCATCATATCAGCCTTGACTCGGGTCCTGAGAGACTTCAGACTCCAGGTAGAGAGAATGACAACGGCTGAAAGTTCTAGCACACGCTCAGCCCTCTTACAGAGAAAATGCTGTTCTAGAGAGGCCTGGACCTTTTCTTCAGGAAGGCTCTGCCTATGTTGGGAGCCAGGGTACCGATGGGGAGGCAGAGTCTGCCATCCCAGCTGCCACTCACTAGGGAACTTGGTTAACCCTTCTGAGCCCCGGAAGATTCACACCTGTAGCAGCAAAACTTAAATGAGATGTTGTCTGTCCCCAGTGTCCCTACACCAGGAATGGAATCGTGCCCCTCCCCCTCCCCAATGGCTTCTCTACGGGATTATAGGAAGTGTTACTTCTGTGCCCCTGACCTGTTTCTCTCCTCTGTGGATGGGTGGCAGATGTGTAGGCAATTCTACAGCTTCAGAGGACATCTCCTGACTCTTCCAACCACACCCAACCTGTGCGCACAAGCAGGCACCCAGGGGTGGCTTTGCCCAGCTGCCACTAAGTACAGGCTGTAGTCCTATAAATGGGCGGGGATGGCAATCTAATGGTCTGAGATGCCTTCCCTGGCCTCTGTCCAGCCTGGAAATGCTCCCTTCTGTCCCTAAACACTGCAGAGAACAGGGGCAGGTGCCAGCGAGACAAAAAGGCCCTCAAGGATGGATGGCTGTCATAATGCTAAGCGGGTGTGGGGGGGAGGGCGGGTATGTGTGGTTGGGGGGTGGCGTGTGTAGCATGTGTGGTGTGTGTGGCTGTCGTAGGATTTTAGGTGAAGCGGAGAGATAGCATACCACAAACGACACGCTGGGCTCGCCTCAAGAAGTTACTGATCCAGACAGGAGGCACTGAGCATGGCATGGTGCCTCTCCCATCTCCTTTATGTTAGAATCCAGGCTTCCAGCTCCTACTCAAAAGAGGGATTAGCCCAGGCCAGTGCGCAAGTGGCCAACAGCTGCTCCCTCAACAAAGCAAGCTTGTCTCAGTGGCTGCAAGCCCTCTGTGTGAGAATGCTTCCTGCAGCCTGAGACAAGTCCCTCGACAGAGCTGCCTGCAAAAGGCCACTTAGCAGTGAGAGGAACAGGGTTCCCCAGCTCTGCTATACCCACGCGCTCAGTCCCTATTCCTTCAGGTTGCTTTATCTCAGACGTGGCAGCCCCTGAGGGGAGTATGCAAGGCTATTTACCCTTGACTGCTTTAGGATCGGATCCTCCCTGAGTCTGTCCCCTTGCTCTTTCTCGAAGGCCAAGGCTGCAGAGAGAGCAAGTTGACTTCTGAGTCTTGCCCTTAGTCACCTCCCTAGGGGCCACTCCCCGACTTCGCAGTTTTCCGTTATCCATATATACTGGGATGTGAGCATGCTCATGATACACAAGCTCCCAGAAGCCTAGCTGGAGATCCCACATCCTAGCCCCTCACCCCACTTCCTTGTCATCTCCTGGGAGATGCTACCAATCACTCCTTGAGGAGTTGCCAGGTTTTAATGATCCTTGCTCACTGGTTACGAACGGCCTAACAATACCCTTACTGGAAAACCCCGGACATGTTCATTTTTAAAACATGTCACTGAAATCACTTCCTTTCACATCCCAGCGAGTGTAAGTCGGAAGGGGCTCCATTCCCATTCATCCCAGAGCAGTTTACACTGTGGGCTGTGCTTCTCCAGACAGAGGCTACAAGTCAAAGGTATAGCTGGATTACTGCTGGGATACATTAGGTAAGAACATGCTGTCCATGCCTGATCAGTAGATCTGATGCAAGGAGGCTGTTTTCTTTAGCTCTGCCAACTCAAACATCCAGTTAATCTGTTTGCGTTTGGGGTGGTGGGTTGAAGAGCTAGATGACAAGTGTCCAGTCCGGCGTATCTTACTTGCAGAACACGGCACCCTCTTAAATGAAGAGGCCTTGGCAGAGGTCCTGGGTTTTTCTGCACGCACAGTTCCATCACCTACCTCAGCTGCCCAACTGCCAGCTGCCTCAGGACAGGTTCTGATCCCAGGGAAGGGTAAGGGACCCAGTCTTACTATGCCTGCACACCAGGACCAGGAACTCCAATACTCAGAGGTACAATTCTTTAAGCACTTCCCCAATACCTGGTCTTGCTCCAGGTGGCTTCAAGAAATTACCCATGATTCTTGTGGCTACCCTGCCAGGAAATGTATAGGGCCCCCTTTTGCTAATAAGAAAAGCAAGGCCAGGAGAGGCTAAGTACCTTCCCCAGGGTCCTAGACAGTATCAGTATTCGGTCTCCTGCCTCTCTGGATCAGAACCCTCTGCACTTTCCCACCAGCTGCCTCTGGGGAGAGCCAGCCCCCATGTGTGCCCACAAGGCTAATATTAACACCTGAGAGATGGAGATCGTGTTTTAGTTTGCACACCGGGAACATGCCTTTCCACAGCGGATGAGCGAGATGAGCCACATGTCCTCAGGTTGTGGACAGGGCTGTGACTCAGCCTCCCTAAAAAGAATGTTGTGCCCTTGATGTGCCCTGGGAGACAGACTGGTGGACTCATGGAGACAGTACAAAGGGCAGGGCGGGCACAAATCTAACTCAATGACTGCATCTGCCCTCGTTGCCAGAGAACAGCCTGGCACATAATTGGCCAATCCTCCTGCAGGCAGGCTTTGCAACAGGTCTTTTGACCATGGTTGTTTCCCACCAGGAGACCAAAAGACAGAGAAGTCAGTGCACACTGGTGTAGACTTATCTGTCCCCTCCCGCCAGCAGCTTAGCTCACCCCAGGCTCCCCACAGGACCTCTGCTGCACTTGCACCAGCTCGACCCACCGCACCCCCTGAGGAACCTCCTGTTCTCACTGGGATGTTGACTCTGGATTTAGACTGCCAGAATGCTAAAGCCCACTTCTGCCAAATCTGCCCTGTGTGATCTTGGGGATATCCTATAATAACCTGTCTGTGCTTCTGTGTTCCCTTTCGTTCTCAGGGCTGACAACAGCAGCTACCTGATAGTGGCCTGAATTGATTTCTCCTAAATTTACAATGGTGACGCTTAACCCCTAGGACCTCAGAATTTGGAGACAGGACTTTAAAGAGGTGAGGACATTAAAGTGATGGGACAAGGACACATCTCTGATCCGCTATGGCAGCTGTCACTGTGAGATGGGGGAAAGACTCCAGGAGTTCCTTGGCTCTTGAGGACTTTCCACTTCATAAGCATTGGCACCAGATGAATGTAAGTAATTTCATACTTTAAGTATGACAAATAAAAGAGAATGCTTGGAAGTCAAGAGCCCTCCCCAGGGGCCTGTACAGGGGCAGCACTGAGTCTCTGGCGTTGTCTAGATCCAAACCCCCTGTGCTCTCCCATCAGCTACCTCTGGAGAGAGCTAGCCCCTGCAGGTGCCCACATGCTGGCATTGGTGCCTGAAGGAGGGCTAGGGACGTGACTGAAGCCCGCATCTCAGGGATATATGTCCTCCCAGTAGCAAGCAAATGGCCCTCGGCAAGTCCAGGAGGGATGCCTCAGTGGAAACCAGCCTAGAAGCAGCTCAATCCCAAAATTTTAGCTCCAGAATTATGAGACAATAAAGTTCTGTTGTCTCAGACAGGCCGTCCGTGGTATTTTGTTTCAACAGTCCTACAAACTAATCTGCTGTCTCATAGAACAATTGCAGGGACCCAGCTAGAAGAAGAATCTAAACCACCGGGCTAAACTCTTGACCCCCAGTTCTTTCCTTTTATCTTCCTGGTTTGTAAACATGCAGCCACCTACGTTCATCTGGCAGGTGTCAATGCTTGTAAAGTGGAAGGAACATCCTGTGAGTTCCAAGGAGTTCCAGGTCTTAGAGTTCTTGCCTCCACCCTAAACTATAAACTGTGAAGTAGTGCCTCCCTTAAACACTTGTGGATTCAACGTTCTTTCAGTAAATATTCAGGGACTAGAGTAGGCACTGAGGAATAGAGCCTCTGCCCTTGGGGAGTCTAATGTAGTAGCCACAAAGAGATGACACATTGATTTTGTAACAGCATTGGTTTCCCGTGGGTTTCTTTCATTATTATTTATTACTGTCGTGTTGTGAGAACTCATGGTTAGTGTGGGGGGCACACCAGCCAGGGTGTGCATTTGGAAGCCAAAGGACAACTTTGGACTGGTTTTCTCCTTGCACCTTTACACAGGTTCCGGGGATGGAAGTTCGCCACCAGGCTTGCACAGCAATCGCCTTTGCCTCCTAAACTGGCCTTGGTTCTCTTTCATATTCAAACAAGAAGCACAGGAGTTACAAAAGGAGAACAGTGCTGGCTCGAGATTTCTGATGATTTCCGATTAAGAGAAAGCTCCATTTAACCGACGCACACTGTGCTTGCTGCACGCCACGCTGTTCTGCTGACTACTCACTGATCAGAGCTGAGCCGCAGCTCTGTTATCTCAGTTTCACAAGTGAGAATTTCCCCAGGCTCGTACACCTTGCAAGAGTTAAAGTTGGGATTCCAATCCTGATATTTTAGCATCAGAATCCAAACCCCTCGGAAGAGCGGAAGAGCGTGTAGCTGTGACCCTATCAAAGGCAGTTCTGAGAAGTGGCCTTTCCCATCTAGCTACTGTGGCCTGGGATGTGGGCTCTGTGCTATGGGGTGAGGCATAGACAGGTGGGATTTGGGTCTTTTTATAAAATGGTTTCTTTCCACTATTGCAACTCAGAAGTAGGGTCTAGAACTTGGCCAAACAGGGGGTGGTACAAGAGGCGTCCAGTTCATTGTCCTGTGGTGTTTTCTCATAGCAGCTCCGTGTTCACCAGCTAAAGCATGACCGGCTAAGCATGCTTCCCACAGAAGCCTCTCTCCTAAGGGCCTCCTTTGCCTCTGGCAATGACTCTCATTTAGTAGATGTAGGACTTATTTTTCCCTCAGATACCATGTGTTAGGAAACTCCTGGTGTTGCCTCCAAGTCCCTTACATGTGCAAGAGCTTTCTGTCAGAGTTCAGAAGAGCACTCAGATGCAAAAGCCGGTTCCAAACCAAGTAACCATTAAGGGAAGGAGTGAAAAGCCTGTGAGAGAGTTCCAGAGCAGAAGACCACAGGTAGGAGAGACTTGGTGAAGCTTTATGGAGGAAGCTGTTGAGAGCTGTTATTCTCACCATGCCCCATCCCCAGAAGGAAGAGGAGGAAGAGAGGAAAAGGGTGCCTAGCTCTCTCCTCACCCCTAGTAGGGAGCAGGTCCCATGGTCCCTTGAAGAGCCTGGCAAGTGCCCCTGACACTTGAAGCCCAGAAATGGGGGTCTGATTTCAACCCAGAAAGTCAGTGATGTCTGTGTCATGCTGATTAAGGAGCCTGGCTGCCAGACAAAGCCCACTTCCTGCTTTGTCAGGCCTAAGTATTCCCAGAGGATCAGTGGTAAACATCTTCCGTGAAGGCCAGCACAGGGTCATCCTGTGACCTGTGGAAGAAGGCAGACCACAGGGGGCCACCAAACCACAGGGCACAGCCCAGGAAGAAGCAGGTACAGCCAGAGTGGGGAAGTCACTCTCATTGATGGTGCTGTAAGGGGTGTCCCCAGAGACACAGGGTCACCAGTGAACTAGGACACACCAGAATCCATTCGGGCCTAGAGCTCACAGCCCAGGCTAGATGGCAGCCACACCAGACGTGAGAACTTTGTCCTTTACCTCCTTTATCTCTTCTTCTGTCCCCCACCCCAACCACCACCTCCACCCTCTCCTGAAGACGGGAGATGGAGATCTCAGTTGCCAATAAGAGGAGTAGAAAGGGAAACAGGGAAAAGAGGAAGCCGTCACATATCTTCCTGGGGAGGGCTCCACTCTACAGCTGCCCTGCCATCATTCCTGATCTGCACATTGGGATCTGAGGGCACCGTTTGCATAATAATCCCTTTGTCATTTAGCCCGGAAAGTTTTTACCTTTGAAGAAAAATCTACTTTCCACTAAAGCCAGACCTTGTCTGGTCTGATCTTAATTTAATTTCAATTTATTTGGATTATCAAAGTCTCATGTAGCTCCATCTTTTCGCCCCACCTGAAGAATAAGTCCTTGCCGGCAGAGCCAGTGTCTCATTCTCCCTCTGTCCCCTCAGCAGGACCTGAGCACCAGGCACAAAGGGTTGATGACTAACGCCACACCCTCTAGGGACTCGCCACTGCACAAAGCAAGCTCCAAGCCACAAGCAATGTGAGCCCACTGCGCTCTCAGACAGCCCCAGCTGAACAGACCCAAGCTATCCCCAGTCTTTTCTCTCCCTGCGTTTCCAAGCCGTGGGTGGCACAAATAAAAATACCACCTGGCATTTGTATAGCACTTCACAGTTTCAAAGTCACCCTCAGAACCACCCCCCTCCGCGGCCCCAGACCATTCTCAACCAACCCGTGTCTAGCCACACCCATGCTGTTCCTGGTGGCCAGCCCCGTGCCAGCCTCCGCAGGCGAGGGCCACATGCTCCCCCTGGGGAATCCATGTGTTGTGTGAAGAGTTGCCTCATAAAGAGTCAGATGGCCAGAAATGTGGGCAGAGAGCGAAGGGCCACTTGTTCAGGTTTTGTTTATTATGTTCTCACAGCCGGTGTATAGTAAAGCTGAATGCTGAATGTTTCCACTTTACATGGTGATGAAACAACTCAGTGCAGACTCCGTCAGCCAAGCGGTCGGTGTGGCAGATGAGTTGCTATAAACCTGTTGTGCTCCGTGAGTGACCAGCTAAGGCTACCGCGGTCAGTGCACATGCGGAACCTAGTCGCCTTTTTCTAACCTGGCAGAGGGGAGGGAGAGGAGGGGTTAAGTTCAAGAAATGGACAGTTGATTGAGAGGACTCTAAACCGGAAACCTGGTGAGGCCTTTAGTCCCATCCTGGGGTCTCCCTTTGTAGGCTCACAGCATCTCGTCGGCTCCTTGAGAAGCCACAGGGACAGAAAGCCATCTCTCCTTTTGGCTTCTCCCTCCTCAGTCTCGTGCCAAGTGACATGGTGGCACAGGCTCCCAGGGTCAGGAGTAATGACTGCACCACCTCTGTTCTAACTAGATGGGTATGGATTTAAGAAGAGCTGACACTTGGTGGATTGAAGGCAAGGGCGGGAAATCGCAGCTCCTCTGCAGGGTCGGCGGAGTTCTAGGGTTGTCCTTGCTAGAAGACCATCCTGCCTATGAATGTGTCTCTTTTCAGCTTTCCCTCTGGGACACGGAGATGCAACTACCATGCTAGTAGCTGGGGGCTCTCCTGCCCTGTCCCTTTTCCTCAGGTGCCCCCTTGCCCATCCTCCCCCAGCTCTCACGCAGAGAGTTTCTCCATTGTCCGGGGCTTGGGGCCCCTGTCCAGGACAAGCACCTGGGCGGAGCGTTCACTTTTCACAGCTTTGTTTTCTCAGAGCAGCGAGGTCTGGGAAAGCACCAGAAAATAGAGCCAACTAGCAGCCTAACCAAATGGGACTAAAGAGAAAAAGTTCAGGGCTTGAAGGGGGGAAAACACACCTTACTGCGGTCTCAGAAAAGCTTCCCAGATTTGATCCTCCCCGGGAAGAAACACCTCCACAGAGGAACTTGGAAGCCATTGTATCCTGATCATCACTACGAAGACACTCCTCACTCACAACCCGTATTTCCACTACCCTACTCAGAGACACAGTCTGACACAAAAGGACTAGACATAAAGAGTCTACAGAAACAAACAAGGTTAGGGTTCATGAGACAAGCCTGGAGGAAGCACTGTGAAAAGGGCAGGGGAAGCCCGGCAAAACAGCTCTCAGCCCAGCGCCCTTCCTATTCTCCACCTTGGCGAACATGACATACTACCAATTAGTACATGTAGCGTAAACCCAAACATGCCCTCAGAGGAACAAGTCAGACTGAGAGGCGCAAAGCAACCCCCCTCAAGAGTCAGCTGCCAAGCAGACAAGGGGTGCTGGTCATTTGCCTTTTGCCTTCAGGCCTTGCCCCACTGCTGTGTTTTACCCTTCAGTTCTGCTCCTCTTCATTCCGTAGGTAGCTGTTTCCTGACCACATCCGCACATTGGAACTGCTAGTGGAACATTTAAAAACTACCGCCACCTGGCTCCTACTAAACCTCTCTGATTTAACTATTCTAAGTCTAGTGAGCAGCAAGGTTGAGAACCACCAGCTTGGGTCATCTTTGTCCAGTGCCCACAGGCCATCACAAACTCAGAACTCTTTTTTTTTTAAATGTTGCTTTATGAGTTCCTTCTCTAAATCTATAGGATCAGCATCTCTGAGTGTGGAACCTGGGAATTAGCATTTGTAAGGGGCTTTCAAGGTGATCCCTATTATTCAAGCTCATGTTTAATAATAAATACAGAGGATTAACCCCCATTCCATCCAGAGTGCCCAAGCTGTCAATGACTGAGATCGACTTAGTCCACAAGAGCCACAGCAAACCACAAACCAGAACCAAAGTAAGTGAATTCAGCGGAACCAGTACGCCACTCAGGGATGGAGAGCTGTGTCCTGCTGCTGCCGCGGGGACTTGCCTGAGTTCGGGGCCAGTCATCAGCACATTCTGTATGACCGGAGCAAAGGAAGACATTAAATGGAAGTGGCATCTGTGATGACAAGCTGGGGAGGTGCATGAGGCTCGTGGGGGAAGAGATGAGGGGCGGGGACTGGGAGACACAGGAGTTCAGAGATGAGGTATGCTCGGATATTGCTCTAGATGTTGTAAACATTTCTGTTTCATCACAAACCAAAATCTGGGCTGGCATGACCAAAGCGGCTAAGAGGAGGTAACAGAGCGAGAAACTCGGTGCTTTCTGTGAGAAGCTGGGGAGCTAGGACATGTGAAAAGCTGCCCACATGGGAAGATCATGTCTGCAGTGTACAACCTAAGACTCACAATTCTCTTTCTCTCTCTCTCTCTCTCTCTCTCTCTCTCTCTCTCTCTCGTACACACACACACACACACACAAATAGAACAATCTCTACTCCTCTACAAAGACACAGACTCATGTGCCCTTGTCTAGCTACAGAATTCAGGATACCCAAACTTGGTCCTTTGTACCTCCCACGTGGGAAGGTGTCACTGGGGTGTCGTGACATCACCATCTGCAGCCTTCATTCCACCAATAGTTGGCAAGAACTCTAGCCCCAAATGAGGGTGCCACACAATGCATGTGGGGCCTTTTTGCATAAAGGTAGCACAAGTGGTGAGAAGCCCCTCCCCCAGGACATCTCCATCACTGCAGGTCCAATTTCTATGCACCTCATACCGGACAGTAGCATTGGCAGCAGATGCTCACTTCATATGTAAACAATGTTTTAAATACCCTGTTAGAGAATTTAATCATTACATTAACTCTGGCAGCTTTAGCTAAGAATATTTGTATATCAGGGTGGGAAAATCTATGTGACCTAACTAGGAACGCCATCTGAAGCTTCATAGTTCTTACTGTGCCTGCCATGGGTCTCTTCAGTGTGGGGCCTAGGAAACAGGTGTTTTTTTTTATCTCTCCTTGAGGTTCACACACAGACACCAACACCCACTCACAGATGACACTGTGCCACTCGGAGGGCAGTTGGCACTAACACAATGTGACTTCTTAGCCTTGTCTGCTACTACCAAGGAAGGAACTGATTCTCCAAGACCAGAATTCAAACTCTAGAATATCCCAGAAGGGCTAGGTTCCCACAAAAGCAGAGTGTCAGCCCAGCCTTCCTCCACCTGCTATCCAGGGCAGCCTGGCCATGGACTATTTCATTCGCTCAAGCTGAAAAGTTTGTGGTTCTTTCGTGAACCCACGTTGACTAGCTGTGGATTATCCCAAGTAGTGCCTCCGCCAACAATCTCTGTGATCCAGTCCACCAGCAGCTTCCTGGCCCGTCTTCCATTTCCTGGTCAGATTTCTCCCGGATTACCGCAGAGATTCCATGCTGCTCCTGGCTCTTCCAAGAAAGTGTATCCTGATGCACTTCCAAGATATCCCAGGGTACACACAAGCCTTGTAGGAAAGTTTCCACAGCCTGGTATTCACAGTGATCTTTCCAGTTCGTGTTTAGTCCCAAAAGCCAGACCAAGAAGGCAGCTACTTCTCAATAGCCAAGAGTGGACCCTTTCTAAGGAAGTGTGCTCAGGAAAACAGCTGCAAGGGGAGTGTCAGCCTAGGATCCCATTATCCCCCATCGTGGTCACATGGCCTACATGGAAGAAGGAGGTTGCGTGGCAGGAGAGCACTAGGAAAGCTGTCATGCTGTGGGAATTCACCTCCCTTCGCCAAACTGCCCTAGAGATCAGGGACGTGTGACACCATGGGGAGGTGAGAGCACAGAATGCGTTAGGCAACAGACAGGTTCTACAGAGGCTCATTGCACAGAAGTTCGCCGATGCTACATTCCCTGGTCACTCCACTTCTAGAAAAGTTCTCGATAAATTGGGGAAGATTCCCGAGGTCTCTCTTTCAAAAGGACAGCTCCATTCAGAAGTCATGGGGGGAGTCTCCCTAGACCCTCTCTAGAGCTCCAAGTGTAGGGAAGTTCATTGAATTCCTTAGGCTAAGCAGGGACCCCAGACTCCTCCCATAGTGGTCCTGTGGAGATGGAAGACACGGTCAACTCCAGGGAATACGTCCTTTGTCAGAGGTCACCTGTCAATGGTGCTAGGAATCTGAAATTCCAAGAGACCTCTCTTCTAAACTGTGAGGTCCGGGTACTCAGGTTGGACCACCGGTTCGTGACCGCGAATCCCAGGTGAGAACCTGAGTCTTCTAGCTACTCCTCCCTTGGGTAGAGGACCAGGTGAAGATCAGCAATCCTGCTGGAGAGGGCATGGTGTGGAGGTGATGGGAATTGCGTTTGCATTATTTACAAATAGCCCAGCACAGTGAATCTGCCTTCTCAGTAGAGATGATGGAAGGCGTATGAAGGGCCAGGTACTGGCCCACCCAGAGATGGATGTCAGCAGCGCTGCTACCTCTAACCAAAACATAAATCTGGGTAAATGGAAGAGCGTCCCAGCTCCAGAAGCTGGGTCATACTTTGGAACAGCCCTTCATTCCCTGGTCACCCCCAGCCTCCCACCTCAAGCCCCAGCGCCTTTGAACACTTAGGGCGTTTCACATTAGAATATGGTCTTGGCAGCAAGGGGAAGGGAAAGCCAACGACTTCCAAGAGTCCCCATCTGAGGTCTAACTGAGCCTTCTCTGACTTTGGGACAGCAGATCTAAGTACATTTTGGACCTCAGGAACCTGGGGTAAGAGTCTTTCTCCATGAGGCTGTGTACTTTGCCCTGTGCTTGGTCAAAACAAGTCAGGGATGGTTCCTGCATGTTCTTCCTCGTCGCTTCTCGGGTCTGAAAATCAATATTCACCTGGAGATACAAACAGAGAGAGCAAGGTCACAGACCTCCGGAGGCCAAGGCACCTACTAGACAATGGGCCCAAGCTACGGAACAACCACCAATGGTGGTATTTCACAATTTTAGGGTCATGGATGCTTCTCAAACTGATTTTATGGGGTTTGTTCCTTGGGATTCCAGCAGGAGTCTGAAGTCCAAACAGTCTTAAATTGAAAATAAGGTGAGTGAAGAGAAGAGAGACCAGCTGGGTTTGGTGACATAAGCTTTTAATCCCAGCACTTAGGAGGCAGAGGCAGGAGGATCTCTGTGAGTTTGAGGTCAGCCTGGTCTGCATAGTGAGTTCTAGGACAGCCAGTATCATGTAAAGAGACCATGTCTAATAATAATAATAATAATAATGATAATAATATAGAGACTACAAAGTTTATCTAAAGTAGGTGGATTAGTACTAGAACCATGGCAATAATCCTCAAAATGACAGATCCTAATCAAGAATCTTCATACCACAGTAAGTTGAGTCTCAAGCCAGTTGTTAATGAAGGTTCCCCTAAACTTTCTCATTCTTTTTTTTTAAAAAAATTTATTTATTTATTTATTTATTTATTTATTTATTTATTATGTATACAATGTTTTGTCTGTTTGTATGTATGCAGGCCAGAAGAGGGCACCAGACCTCATTACAGATGGTTGTGAGCCACCATGTGGTTGCTGGGAATTGAACTCAGGACCTTTGGAAGAGCAGGCAAAGCTCTTAACCACTGAGCCATCTCTCCAGCCCTTCCCTCTCATTCTTAACCACCAAAATACAAATAGCAACCCACTCATCAATTAAACCCTTCCCTAGGGGAACGCCATATTAAAACTCAGAATGGTTATATATAATTATAATACAGCAATGAAAGTGACTATAAATATTTGTTGATGAGCAATGGCAAACACTCAGTAGGTGCTTTATCTCTAACACTTAGAGTAGCCTTGAAAGGTGCATGGCATTATCCTCTCTTACACTGGGGAAAATGAGACTCAGGGAGATTGAATGAATTCAGGATGATCGCACATAGTGGCAGGACTGAGACGGCTAGCAAAATCCTTCAAAAGAGGGTTCTTACTCCCTTTTGCTATGCTGCCCTTAAAAACTTTTTATTGCATGTTTGTTTGTTAGGGGACAGGTCAGAGGACAATTTGCACGAATCATTTCTCTCCTCTATCACGTGGGTTCTGGAGATCAGACTCAGGTCACCTGACTTGGCAGCAGGTGTCTTTACTCAGTGAGTTATTTCAGCCGCCCCTGCGCTGATTTTAATAGGAAAACAGACACGGGCTCCAGGGAATTTACCCTTGTGGAATCATTGCGGCAACACAGCCTGGGTAACACATGTCGGGCAGACAGCAAAAACACTCCTAATGTGGCTCCTTTCCTGAAAAGTCTGGTCTTTCACCCCTCCAAAGCTACCCCTTTCTCATCAGCTCCACCAGATTTGGGAGGCCCACTGGGGCAGGAGGAAATCCTGGGGACTTGGCTCAGGTGCCCTCCAAGACCTCAGGGGACAGTTGCTATGCCCAACACACCTCCCGTGGAGCCTGCACATCCACGAACTCTTCAAAGATCCTGTGGGCCTTGGAGACCAGCTTTGCAGTCGACCTGGTCTTCTTGAACTCCTCACAGGCCAGCCAGAACTCCAGGTTCTCCTCGCTGAACTCTGTCTTCAGGAAGGCACGGAAGGCCGCCACCCCATCTACAGATGCGGAGAAGAGGTGACAAAGCAGACAGGGAGAAAGAAGCTTAAGACCAAAGAATGCAGATGAGGGAGAAACAGCACTATTGTGATGTTGTCCTCACTGTCCAAATCTGCTGCTCCCCCTCCCCCCGTGACGCATAGCTACCCTCAGAGCAAGCAGTGCATCTTGTCCAAGGACCAGCATGAAGTATCAGACAGAAGTGTTTAAAATCCCATAGTAATGACAGCGGTGGGTATGCTCTGTCACTTCTGACAAACTCTGCCATCCATCGATGCAGAGCTGGCTGAGGTCTGCAGGTGAGCCTGGATTGCTCTTCAGGCCAAGATGAGAGGCATTGTTCATTCTCTGCCCTAAGCCAAGTCCACACCAGAGAGAAAACATGGGCCATTGTAAGACCAGCTGGACAGGAATATAGATGTCTCAGGCCAACCCTTTTCCGCTATCAGAAACACATCCAACAGGAGTTTAGCCCGTAATACAGTCTTTTGCGAGTATATATAGCACTCTCTGTCTTTTAGAAAACACTTGAGGACATGTATCTTGTGTTTCAGTCTATTTGTTTTTGCTTTGAAATTTGCCTATCAAATTAGATTTTTAAAAAGTTTTTAAAATTACGCGTGCGTGTGTGTGTATGTGTGTGCATGTGTGTGCGTGTGTGCATGTGTGTGCGTGTGTGCATGTGCGTGCGTGTGTGTGCATGTGTGTGCGTGTGTGTGCATGTGTGTGTGCATGTGTGTATGTGTGTGTGCATGTGTGCGTGTGTGTGTAGGTCAAAGGACGACTTGCATGAGACAATTCTCTCCTTTCCCGTGTGGGTCCTGGACATGGTCCTCAGGTATTCAGGCTTGGTGAAACAGGTGCATTTACCTGCTAAACCTCTCACTGACCCAGAGTATAGGCTTTAATTGAGGTTGATAATAATTTTTCTGCCTATTTATCTAATGGCTAATGCAATCTTTCCTCTTACTAGTCAACGTCATAGTACTGCCAAACAGTGTTTTAAGTTCACACCGATGGGCGGGGCGGGAAATGACAGCTATTATGGGCTGCGCTTCCAACCGTGCTTTATTTGAAAAAGTTTGCAGTCAGCTGTTCTAACTCTTGGTGTGATGACAATGACAGCTTTCCAGAAAGGGTCCCCAAAGTGAAGAGCACCCTAGAATAAGGTGCCAAACTGGAAGGGAAAAAATGATTCAATGACCATTTTTATGTTTTTTGTAAAATTTATGTTACCATTTTTGGTACTGGGCATTAAACCAAATCCTCTAGCATACTATGCGAGTGATCTACCACTGAGGTGGCTGGCATTTCTCCTCCTTGCTACTTTGTTGTTGGCCTTTAATTTAACTCCATAACCCAAGCAGGGTTCGAACTTGTAATTTTGCCTCAGCTTCCTGAGTGAGGCCTGGCTGAGAGGACAGGCTTGCACAACTAATCCTAATCCTAGCTCAACCACCCCACCCGCTCTCTTTGTGTGTGTGTGTGTGTGTGTGCGCTGGTGAACACGCCTGTGAATGGGCATACTGGGGCCAGAACAGAAGGCTGGGTGTCTTGAGAGAGGGTCTCTCACTGAGGCTGAAGTTTGTTTCACCTAAGTTGACTCCTAAGGCCAGCAAGCTCTCAGGAATCAAGTGTCTTTCCTCACCAATTCTAAGACTACAGGCATGTGCAGTCAGGGTGGACCTGTAACGTGAGTGCTGGGGATTTGAACTCAGGCTGTCAACAAAGAAAGCAGTCTTACCTACTAAGCTGTCTCCCAGGCACCAGCGCTTTGTAATTCTATGTCATCAATGACATGGGCACCTGGAAATCACTGGTATATGCCAGGAGAGGGCACTAGCCAAGGCGACTCGGTGGACTGGTGGTGCATTTTTAATGTTTTTATTATTATCATTATTGTTATGTGTGTTTGTATGATATGTACAGGGGTAATGTGTAATGTGTCATGTGGTAGTCAGAGGACAACTTTGTGGAGTCAGTTTTCTTCATCCACTTGTATGTGGGTTCTGGGGATGGAACTTAGGTCATTAGGTTTGTACTGCAAGCGCCTTTACCCACTGAGCCATCTTACTGGCCCTAAAATGCTTATTCTAAAACATTTTTATTTCTCCTGATTAAAAAAAAATCATTTTACATCTTTGCTTTCTTCTGTTTATATTTATTCATTTAGACAGAGATCTATTACATTGTAGCCTAGGCCTTTTTCAAACTTGCCATCCTCCTGAGTGCTGGGGCTACCACCACGCCTTGCCCTAAGTAGGTATTTCAGTGTCCACAGTAGAACAGTAGTCACAGAAGCTACAACCGGGACTAGAGAAAGAAAAGCATTTCCCTGGGGCTCCCAGAGCTAAGCTTTGAATCATAGGTTTAAGCGTGGAGGCTGTCTTAAAGTGCTTAAGGAAATGAAGGTGGCTTTGCGATTTATCATCCCATCCTGGAAGTTTCTGAGCTGAAGGACACCATTGTCCACTGCATTGGAAAGCTGGCTTAAGTCACAGTGCCACAGGCCAGGACATACCCAGTGGAGAGAGCAAAATATAACGTAAGGCTCCTTCACACTAGGCAGGATGGAAACAAAAATCTCCCTGTGCCAGAGAAGGAAGGAGTAACATGATTTAGGTTCCAGAGAGAGATGTTCTGGGTACCTCCCATGCCCACTCAGACATAAGTCAAACCCCTTCAAGAAAACAGCAGGAACACAGCAAGCTAGGAATCCAAGAGGTGAAACGGTGAGTAGCAATGGTCAGGTCTGAGAATCACTCACACGGTTGGATATGGATCTCAGACTGTTCTCTTCAAGATGCTGTCTGTGGCCCAAGCTACAGGCAAAAGTTGGATGGGATACATCAGAGAACCATCATAAAATCACTGCCCATTAGCATGCTGTAGGTGCTCTCTTTGGGGCCCCTCCCACATTCTATGCCCTCAAGTTCCCCACGGAGGAGACATGAATGTTTTCCCATACTGCTCTGCAGTAAACTCAGATTTGTTTACAAGTGTGTGCACCAGGAGACACTGTTTACAAGTCTCCTAGCATCAATGACCTTAAGAGCCCAGAAGGGGTGGGTCAGCAAGGGAGGACTCTGAGCAGAGACCTCCGGTGGACACAGGAAGACCCAAGGACCACAGAGTCTCCCCATATGCCCCCATATTTTTCCCTGAAGGGATGATGATGATGATGATTGGTTTTTTGAGACTAGGTTTCTCTGTGTAGCTTTGGAGTCTGTCCCGGAACACAGTCTATAGACCAGGCTGTCCTCGAACTCATAGAGATCCATCTACCTCTGCCTTCTGAGTGCTAGATTAAATGGGTACGCTACCACCACCTGGCTGAGATTATTTTTCTTAATAAAATTATTTTAAATGAGCATAAAAACATGGAAATCATAGATGATAATGAGATGATACTTGTTCTATACATTGTATAATATTTAAATCAAACATTTAAATACCCTTTCTTGGTGGTAAAATTTTTCAAAATACTTTTAACTTTTAAAAATGTCTAACACATTTGTTTTGTTCTGGTTTAGAGAGGGAGTCTCCCTTTTTAGCTCAGGCTGACCTGGAACCTACTATGTTCCCATACCAGCCTCAAACTAATGGCAATCCTCCTGCCTCACCTTCGAAAGTGCTGGAATTACAAGTGTGAGCCATCATGTCTGACTGGATAAGACATTGTTATATACAGTCCCCCTGCTGTGTCCTTGTGCCCCAGAACTTCTTGCTCCTTTGTAACTACACCTTCTGATCAACCCTTCAGGTCCCTCTCTTCCTCCCTTCCTGTTCTTCACAGCCCCCGGGTACTACTTTGCATCTCAACAAGATCTCTTGTCACAGACAGGCAGAGTTGTGTGATATTTGCCTCATCCTCACATTTCCCACTGCAGCCAGAGAAAGAGGTGAACATGGAAGACTTCAACTGCACATTTATCTAGCCCAGTGGTTCTCAACCTTCCTAACGCTGTGACCCCCATGTTGTGGTGACCCCCAACCATAACATGATTTTCATTGCTTCTTCATAACTGTAATCTTGCTGTTATGAATGAAATGTAAATATAGGTGTTTTCTGGGTGTCTTGGGTGACCCTGTGAAAGGGCCACGACCCACAGGTCGAGAACCACTCGTCTAGAAGAGCTGGGATGTGACTCAGAGGAGCCTGTGACTCTTTTTAAGCCAGAGAGAACTAAATTCCTTAAATGGGAGAATTCAAGTTTGCTGCTTTGTTTTCCTCTAAACAAAAACAGATGCTTGAGAATCCAGTAAATGTAGCTGCAGATAAGGAATGTTACATTTCTGCTTTCCTGCATGCTATTGGCAATAGCTCTCTGTTAAGGGAAATCTATACAGCCCCAGCTCTCTAAGGCACAGTCCTCCTCTCCAACTCAGAAAGCTCACACCTGCAGTGTGGTCCCTGATGTGGTTCTCCTCCTTCCAGCTTTCGGAGGATATGGAAGCTGGGAAGCAACTTGCCTGGCCTCATTCCTGACAACACACGGCATTACAGAGTAAGGTCATTAACTCCCAGACCACTGGAATAACAACTTTTTTTGTATTTTTGTTGATCGTGTGTCCACCCTGCTGGGTGACCCAGCCATTCCACCAGGGGCAGGGAGCAGACACAATGAGGTATTGTGCACACCGTGGACTCCACAGGAGCAGTTGTCTCTGCTTCCTGAGTAGGGATGCGATGTGATCAGCCACCTCACCCTTCTGACGGCATGACTTCCCACCATGCTAGGCTACGCCCTCAAACCGTAAGTCCAAACAGACCCTTCCTTAAGATGCCTTTGCCAGATACTTTGTTCAGCAATAAGGGAAGTGACCAATATGCCATCAAAAGGTAGATTGAGACGAAAAGAAGACATAATTGTGACAATTACGATGTGGTGGATGAGTTATATGACAGGAAAGGACGCGGTGCCGAGAAGGGACCCGAAGTCAGCACCTGAGCCAAGTCTGAGGAGGGAAGGAAGGCCTGCAAGGAGAAGCTCCTCAACTGCCGGGGGAAGTGAAGGTAAAGGAAGCAGCACGAAAGAAGGAAGGGGGTGATGGAGAAGATAGTGACAGGAAGACAGAGGCATGGGCACAAAGGCGAGAGCTTTCAAGACACTCGTTAGAGTATTGGGAAAACGCTCTAGAAAGATCGGTCGGTGATAGGAAAACAGATCCAATTTACTGGGCCTGCCTTTCAGACAGGCATACACAGAGAGACCGGTGGAAGAGCCAGAGATGGGCCTGCCTTTAAGACAGCATACACAGAGAGACCGGTGAAAGGGCCAGAGAGATGAGGGGCTTGCACAGCACTGCAGAAGGCCAGGAGAGAGAGCTCTGCACGGAGGAGGAAGTGGCCGCTGCATGCAATGCCTGTCAATCTAGACAGAGAGTGAGAAAGTGAGAAGGTCCACTGGACGCAACTATTGTTGTGAACAATATGCGAGGTGTGATGCAGCCCCTGCATGTTTTCTTGATGTGGGATTCCCCTCTGTATGCTGTGAATATCACTGGTTAATAAAGGAACTGATTTGGGCCTATAACAGAGCTATAGGGGAACAGAACTGGGGGGGGGGGAGGACAAACTGAATGTTGGGAGAAAGAAAGGCAGAGTCAGAGAGAAGCCATGGAGCTGTCGCTGGAGACAGACGCGCTGAAACTTTGCTGGTAGGCCAAGACCTCGTGGTGATGCACAGATTAATGAAAATGGGTTAAATTAAGATGTAAGAGTTAGCCAATAGGAAGCTAGAGCAGCTAGGAACAAACAAACAAGTGGCCCCTCCTCCAACAAATTCTCTCCCTCTAACATTTTCTTCTCTTCATCTCAATCTACCTTTTGATTGGTTACTTTTCTTATTGCTTATTTGCAAAGTATCTGGCAAAAGCATCCTAAGGAAGGGTCCGTCACGAGGAAGTCATGACATCAGAGGTGTGAGTGGCTGATGGTATTGCATCAGCTGTGTGCTGTGGTAGGGACAGCGGTGAATGGAGAAGAGGAAGTGGGAAGCATTCGCTCAGATATGTCTGGCAACAGAAAGGAAAGCACACAGCACAGCTAAAGGGAACCAGGAGACCAAAGTTTCTCTTTGCTTTCGAGACAGTTTTGAATTTTAAATTCTGGTATGAACAGGAAAGATGTGTTGAGGAAGAGGAAGTTCAAGAAAGGCTTGAAAGGTGGACAAAGTGGCTGAGCCCAGAGTTATGATGGTGAGAGAGACGAACGAGGGAGAGCACAGGGCGGCCTCTGTTTTACAGTGGGAAGCAGCAGGATTCCCATCTGGTAGCAGTTGTGGGAGGTGATGGGGCTATGAGAGGAAGAGTTTTTATTTTTATTCATTTAGGAGTTGGGTCACAGAACTTTACTTACTGTATCTCAGGCTTTTTGTCTAAGATCTACAATTTCTCTGCACCACAGTGCTGATCGGTAATAGATATCATTTCTTCATTCATTCATAGCCTATCTTCCCCAGCTGTGCCTTAGACTAGATGTGGTGGTACCCACCTGTAATCTCGTAATCCCAGCACAAGAGAGGCGGAGGCGGAACAATCAGGGCAATGTCATGCTCAGCTACATGGTGAGTTCGAGACCAGCCTGAACTAAAGGAAGTAAGAGGAGGAGAGAGGAAAAGGAAGGAGGAGTTGAGAGAAGGGGAAGGGGAAAAGCAAAAATAAGCTAAAACTTAGAGAAGTTGAATAAACGGACCAACTGCATAGCTGGTAAGAACCAAGATTCCTTACCAGGTCCACCTGATTCCAAAGCAAGATCTTTCCGGAGGTGTATGCAGGAAGGAAAAGGGGGATAAAGGGAGAACTCAGAGAGCAAAGGCTGGTATTGGGGAAGGCAGATTTTAGAGACTGAGAAGAAGTGGGGGAGCTTTTCTTCCTTAAGGAAGAGAGTAAACAAACAAAACACTGGGGGATGAAGACAGAAACAGCCAGCGATGGGGCACAGTCGAGATGCATCAAACAGGACAGCCTTGCTCTTTACTAATTTGGGGAATGAGGCTACACTCAAGTACTAGGCTTTGAGCTGTGGCAAATAAATCAAATAAAATCGCCACCTGACAGAACTTTCCAGCCAGTCGAATGTAACAAGCATTAGGGAATAATGTCAAATAATGGATTATGTCATCATAAGTGCAGCCTGTGTTAAAGGGGAGATACCTAGGAGAGAGGAAGGAAGAGACTCAGAACAGCCGACTACCTTGGGGAAAGTGAATGCACAACAGAAAAGAGAAACATTCCTGAAGGCTTGGGCATTGGTTCCTGGAGACAGTTTACCTGCACAAAGAAGAGCGCAAGAACTTTCAGTTTAGGGATGGATCCATCCTTCAAGGAGTGGACCCTTCAGTCCAGGCTGCGGAATAGACCCTGACCTTAGAGAGCATCAATTTCGGAGCTGGCAGTTAGAACAAAGAAAGGCAGAAGAGCCAAAGGAGCTTAAAAACAATACACATCTTAAAATACTCCCTGCAGGCATTTGCTGGGTGCTTACTTGACCACACCAAGTTCTTTCTGAGCCTTACAGAATTTTTTCCTCATGGTAGATCCATGGCATATATCTTGATTTTTTTTACCACTTGAGAGGAAAGAAAAACAAAGGTTGGGGAAGGTAAATAACTTACCATAGTCATGTGATTAGTTAGCGACAAGAATGTCAAGTTAAGAAGTAAATATTAGGGGCTGGAGAGATGACTTAGCAGTTGAGAGCACTTGCTGCTCTGGCTGAGGACTTAGGTTTGATTCCCATCAGTGATCTACATGATGGCTTTCAACCGTCTGTAACTCCAGTTCTAGAAGATCTGACTTCCTTTTCTGACTTCTTGTACCAGACACACACGTGATGAACACACATACATGAAGGCAAACATTCATACACATAAAATAAAACAGATGTAAAATAAAGAAAAAGACACCATTAGTATATGTGTGGGTGGGCTGTTTCCAGACCTGTAGGACTTGGGGCCTAAGAACAGCTTAGGTGAGATAGGGAGGAGCCCCATGCAAGGCCAGACATGGAGCAACAGGGAACATTGTGGATGGAATATTCTTCTGAGTCATAGCAGAGGGTAGAGTGGAAAAAAAACAAAGAAAGTCAGTTAGGTAGAGAAGTGTCTAATTCAAAGAACAACACATAGAAACAAAGACGAGTGCAGGCCTCAGATTTGGTGAATTGCCCTGCAAGAACTGAAGCAGCTACACAGGTTGGAAACTTGAAGGGTTGTGTGTGGTAAACTCACAGGCCGCTCGGCAGCACCCGCGGTTTCCAAGGCAGTCTGCCAAAGATCACCAAGCCTATCCCCAAGTAGAGGCAGCATAGGCCTCACTTGAGAACACCAATTCCGAGCACAGCCAAGCCCACACTCTGTATGACCTTGCACAGCACATCCAGCTCGGCTGGTCTCATCATCCTCACTGCGGAAGGAAGGGTAGGCTGGAAGACCTTTCCCAGGTAGAGTTACTGCTCTGTTCCACATCAGCTTAGACCTGTCCTCATCAGACGTGACACTTAGCCAACTAAAAGAAAATGGCCCCCAAAGGGAGTGGCACTATTGGGAGGTGTGGCCTTGCTGGAGGAAGTGTGTCACTGTGGGGTGGGCTTTATTGTCTCTTTTACTCAAGCTTCCCTCAGTGTGACTGTCCGTTCGACTTGTTGTTGTCTCTGAATCAAGATGTAGCACTCTCTGCTCCAGCGCCACGTCTGCCTGCACGCCATTATGCTCCCTGCAATGATGATAATAGACTGAACCTCTGTAAGGGAGCACCCCAACGACATATTTTCCTTTGTAAGAGTTTCCATGGCCATGGTGTCTCTTCATAGCAATAAAACCCTAACTAAGACACAGCGCTCTTGCTTCTGATTCACCTTGTCCCCATCCCTGACACCATCACTGCCACACAGAGAGGACTCACTCCAGGTCTGGTCATCTTAACTTCATGAAGTCAATGCATCATTACATCAGTGTAGTTCAGAAGGAGTTCTTGGACTAGAGAGATGGCTCCATCTATGAAGTACTTGCTGCACAAGAGTAAGGACCTGCATTCGGGCCCTCAGACTCTGTGTAAGGCAAAACAAAAAGCTGGCTGATCGGCCCCGCCTACTAGATAAGTTCTATGTCAATGAGAGACTCTGTCCCTGACCAAAGACACATGACCTCCTATTGCATGTGCACACATGTGCATGTGCATTTACACACATATGCAGAGAGAGAGAGAGAGAACATGGGCTCTGGTTTTGAATCCCACGTGACCTTAGAAAAGTACCCTACCATCTTGAAGCACAAGACAGAAATTTTGTCTATGAAATGAAATCCATGCCAGGACTCACTACATTGAACTATTGGCAGATCAAATGAAGCAATTCATTCAAAAATGCCTAGTACTCATTAGGAGCAGTCAATAGTGCTAGTCCTTAGAGAGGTTTGCTTTACAAAAACAATGTGGGATCTGATAGAATTGTCTCTGTTCACTGAGTCAGTAAAGGAAGGAAAACAGATTTGCCTACACATCTGGGTGACCTCAGAGGCCACTCTTCCCAACCTAACAATCACTTTCTCCAAAGAGGAGATAAATGGCAACCCCAGTCAGGCAAACATACTGAGCATATGTGTGTCACAGCCCTGCAAAGGTGCCATTTGGCTCGCAGACTTGGGGCTTGTCCAGCTGGAGGACACCTCCCATCACCTTTTCCATGGTGAGAACTGAGCCTATTAGGTAGCACCAAGAACCTGGAATCTACCTAAATTCTTTCCATCCTGCAGCACGGACTGTCAGCCTCTAGAGGTTCTCCCCTTGCAAGAGGGCTAACCTGTTCTCAACATGCCATTGTGCCTTCCCAGGCTACTTTCCCAGCCTTTAGCCGGGGACCACAAGTGTCCTAAGAAATATACTGTGCTCTCTCAAGCTTCAAACCGATTGGCTGCCTGCAGTTCAGGGTGAGATCAGAGGGAACCAGGCACTTTGAAGTTGTCAGAGATTCCAAGGGAGAGTCTGAGGGGCCAGGAAAAGGGAGAGACCGGCCCTGTTCCCATGGACTCTCCTGGTATCTGGCCCTGAAAAGCAACAAGAACAGATTGCAGCAAAGATGCTTCAACAACAATCACAAAAGCACCCGTCTGCACCTGCCTTCAGCCCTTTTTCTTAACTCACCCACGCCTTTCAGCCACAGCCTCCCCCTACCCTTTGTATGCTCCCAGAGCAGGCGCCCCTGCAGGCGGGCCATGGAGGGTCACTGAGTTAAGAGAGGTTCCACCCTGAAACAATAGGGGTTGTGAGGAAGGAGGAGCTCCGCTGCTTCAGGAGCTCCGCCTCCTGCCGGGAGCAGATGGTTGGAGGCAGCCCCAGCCTTGGTGTAGACCACTAACTTGCTCCAGGCCTGGTCTGCACCTCTCACTGAGGTGACCCAGAGAGTAAATTACTGGGGGACCGAAACAGTCAGACATGTGTCTTCTCTTTGGCTTCTTTCCTCCCTGCCGAGCCTCTTCCCAGCAAGTTTTTCTTCTGTTCCTCCGCACCTTTCCCCAGCTCCTCTCCTGTCTCTTGTCTGTTACCATTTTTCTCCCCTATCTGTCCATCATTCACTTTCCCTCCAGCAGAACCCTCTTCTCTGCCTTCTGTTTGTCCACAAACTGTAGTTTTTTGTTTTTTCGAAATGCAGAGCATTGGTTTATGGCTGAACAGCTTAGCAGCATCTGCTGTTATCTCTAGGGGTGGCCTTGTTTGCCTTAGCAGTGCTGCGGATGCTAGGGCCTGCATACTCTGCACACTAGCTGTGGAAGACTGGAGCTCCGGTTTAGAACCCTTCCCCCAGAACCTTACCCCTGAGCTCCCACACATTTGGGGTAACTTGTCTCCAACCCCTGAGGCTATGGTGTCCTGGCTCTGACCACAGAAGCTGGTATGAGCTAGTGTGTGGAGAGGTGTGGCCTCTCTGCTCTTCGGATGTGCAACTGGGAAATGCAGGTACCACCAGCTCCTCCTCCGCAGGACTGAGAGTCACGTGATGAGTTCATACACACGAGTGACATGCAGACCCTGACTGGCAAACAGAGAGTGCTTGATGCATGTTGATGAGCGCTATTTCCATGTTCTGGTGGGATCATGATCCAGAACTCAATGGATAATGCCAAATGCAGTCCTGGCCACTTAAAGGCAGTGGACGGGCAGTGCACAGTTCAGGAAAATAGGAGGGGAGTGGGCGTAGTAGGGGGAGGGGAGTGGGGGGAGGGAAGTGGGGGAAGCTTTTCCTCCTAGTAGTTTTATTTGCATCTCACTTGGGTTTTCTTTGGAGAACCCTCCCAGGAGTCAAGGCTCTGAAAACAGCCTAAAGTTTTTGAGATTGGTGCCTAGCCAGGAGCAGGAAGGGACAGGCATGTGTCCAGGATTCCTGGAACAGTGGGCAGGATATTGGTGTCCTTTTGAACAGCCACAGAACCTCCAAGAACATGCCGTGGCCGCACATGCTGCCGGCTGCTGGCTTTCTCCCTCGGGTTCTTTCATGCAGAGTGCTTACATAAGGGGAGAAATTGGGTCACAATGAATGAGCGGTGCAGCTGGTGCAGCAGGGAGGGTGGCTTAGGTAACAGTTCAAGGTCCAGCAGGCCCGATTTAGCTGGCATCGAGGGTAGACCTGAGCCTCGCTCGGTTCCCAGGCTTGGGAAAACACAAAAGGACCAGAAAAAAAAATATCTGAAAGCTCTGTGTTTACCAAAGGGCCCTCTCAAAGACTAGCACCCTCGTGCATTCCTGATCAATGGGAGAAAATAACCCAGTGAATAGGACCCCCAGTTAAGGAGAAGACAGGAACAGAAAAATGTTCCTACAAGGCAAGGTGAGCCAAATCCTGTTTGACTCAGAAACAGGCCACTGACTTGAATTCTGTAGTAAGGGCAGCATCTTCCTCTGTGTCACCTGGGAGATAAAGGTTTTGAAGCAAATTACTATGTCTAATCAAGGCTTATGGAGGGATTTTACTCCAGGAACAAACTATTGCCACTTATATTTAGTGGCAAGTAATATGTGTCCAATTATGTCTCATACCTGTGATTACTGATTTCCTTAAATGATCTCTGCTCGGACATATAAACTCGTGTGTGTGTGTGTGTGTGTGTGTGTGTGTGTGTGTGTGTGTATGTGTATCATGATGGCTTATTATAGTAGGACTGTAAGTCTGTGTGTCAGAAAGGACCTGAGAGACACTGTGATGACGCCCTATCCAGGACACAAAGAGGCAGTGACATTCTGAGGCTATGTAGCTTCCTATTCCTAAGATGCGGGAGCAGAAGGAAGGAGACTCTGGGCTATCCCAGAGCTCTTATCCCCAATAAAGAAGTTCTATAAACCTCCCAGATACTAGTTCATAGCCTAAAAGATCTCCAAATTCAGTACGAAAGAATATTTCTCAGTTGAATTGAATAGAAGGATATTGCCAGGACTCTCAAAGCAGAGAACACATTCTATTTTACCTACTAAGCTTTTCAAAACCACACTCTCAGTGGATTCTCCTACATTCATCAAGGGAGGTGGGTAGAAAGACCTGAGGGGATCCCAAAAGCTCAGTTGAGTAAGGGGAAACATGCCTGGGGTCTCTCACTCTTCCCTGATCTGTGGCTTCAAGCTGTCTATGGGATTAGGAAGCTCACATTAGCTCAGGCACACACATGGGATGCACAAAATGCATATTTTCTCAGGGCAGTTAATGTGTTAAAGCAAAAACAACAAAGCAGCTATGCCTCGTCCAGTCCCCCATGCTCCAGTCACTCCACTTAGCATTTGGGACAGCGACTGCATTGAGTTCCTGCACCGCACACTCATTCTCCTTTCACAGCGGAGGGGAAGTGACGTTCATTGAGAGTAGGTGATTGGCATAAGGTCACATCACTGAAAAGTGACAGAATGGGTGCTGGGAACTTGTACAGCTGCTTCTGTTCAGACCTTTTACACGCACTTACGAGCTGCCTATAGCCCTGCAGTCCTCCCAGCAAGGATACACGCAGCCCCTATGTTCCCAGGTACAGCATACAGCAATGTTGACATCAGGACAAGGAAACGGAGACATGTCTTTCCTATCCAGCTCTACTTCACACATCTGTCTCTAACTCAGCCTCTGTTTTTTTGCAACACCCAAAGACACATTTTTGTTTGCTTGTTTGTTTGTTTTCTTTTTCTTCTCCTTTTTTCCCCCTACTTGTGAAAACCTCCACACCACACACGTGGAATCCGTGACACTAATATGCCATGAAAGGGTGCTGCCTGAGGATTTGAGGCCCTCCGTGCAATACAAAATACCCTGTTTCTCCAAAAGCCTAGGCCACTCGCCCCCCCAGAACTCTGTCCTTTCCTGTTTTGCACAGTTGTGCTTGAAGACAGCTTCTGGTGCCTCCACGGAGCTCCCCATTGTAGGGAAAACACACCCCAGTCTCAAGCCCCAGGAACTCTGACTCCCCAGGTTTCAGATAAGATCCCAAACTGTCCATTTCCTGCATACTCCCCCAAGGGCTTCTGCTGCCTTCCTTGGTTCACACTTTAAGACATTTCTAGACTTTTCTGGCTTAGAGACAGCATATGAGGAGAGCTGTATGGTGAGTGGAAGCCTATTTGTTCCAGAGTTAAAGATCACCTAGAATACTCTTGAGTGTTACACAAGTTGGTCATTTAGTTTCTATATGATGGTTTGTTTGGGATCTTTTGCTTAGTGGCTGTGTGACCAGTTCAACTTATTATGTGTTTTTATATCTCAGCCGTCATCTGATGGGGGCTAAGTTTAAACAGTGAAGTCTTCTCCACTGGTCTTGGTTTGCAGAGACAGGCAATGCCATGACTGTGAAAGGACTCTCAGTGGCCTATTTCCCCTAACGGAGCATTCCCTGGGCCCCATGGGGCCAAGTGAACAGAAGCCTTTCTCCAGGTTCCACACAAGCTATCAAACAAGAGTGCCTGCCACATTCAATGCCCAGAGGGAAGTGCTGGGTGGTCCAGATGGGAGTGAGTATAAAAGTGAGAGAGAAAGAGAGAGAGAGAGAGAGAGAGAGAGAGAGAGAGAGAGAGAGAGAGAGAGAGAGAGAGGAAACAGGCAGCCTGAAGGTATACTTAAAACTGTAACTCAACTTCTATGTCCAAAGGGGGGGGGGGACCAAAGGTAGGAAGGATGTGGGAGCAAGACAAAGACAAAAGGAGGGGGTAAACAGAATGAAAAGGAGAAAGGGGTGGGGAGAAGAGGACAGAGAGGGAGGGAGAGAAGGAAGGAAATAAGGGAAGGAAAAGCAGAAAGAGAATATTTCTTCAGAGCTCAGGGCTAAATATCCCTCTAAAAGCAGGACAGACAAGCACATGCCTGAACTTCATGAAAAATAAAACAAAAGATAAGCACACTGCTTTTCCTGTCTTCCAGCTGCCTAGCAGATCTCCCACAAATTAGGAGGCTTGGTTCTGTTGGGTGTAAGCTTCAGTGCAGAAAGGCTTCTGGGCATGCGAACAGACACAGACACACAACACACACACACAAACACACACACACACACCACACACGTTCACATCCCCCTTCAGGGCAGACTACATGCACGATTCAGATATCGAGTCTAATTGTAATTGGATGAACAGGGAAAAGCTTCCAAATGAGCACCTATTAGACATCCTTCTCGCTAATGAAGTCATCAGCTGTGTCAATTTCAGGTGCGTTTGTTAGCGTCTAAGAAAAGCACTTAGCAAGTGATTAGCTCTCAGGCCTCCATGAGAGCTTTTCCTCTGCACTCATCTGTAAACAAATACAATGGGAAATAAAGACAACTCTAAATATTTTCCACCATTTTTTTTTTAATTCTAGGGTTTTGAAGATAGCAAAGTTGCCTTCTTTTGCCTGAGATTTGAGACCATGTAGTGCTCGAAAGAAAAAAACAGGTGCTTTGGTCCCCCTTCTGGCTGCTGGAGCCATTTCAGCTGAAAAGCTCTCTTACATAACCCTCCAGGCAGTGCCTAGGCAAACCACCTGCCACAGGTGATTGGCTATCACCTAGCCTCACGTCTGCTCCAGAGAGCACCCTGGGACAAAGGTAGAACTAAATCCAGCCTCTGTCACCTCCTGCTCCAGCTCCTTTGTTGGACAAGTGAGGAATCTGATTTCCTAAATAGCCAAGGTTCCCATGAAGGTCACCTAAGCATCCAAGAGTAAACCAGTAACAAAATCAGGCCCATAGATCTGACTACCAGCTAATATTCTGCCCTTCAGCATCCACAAGCCTGCTCCACGACTGCTGGAAACCGTCCTCCCCGACCAATAGGACTTCTGACACTGAGGAGAGCAGCAGGGAAAGTCAGAATTGTGTTTGCAATCCCAAGCCCGTCTGCTGTGTGATAAGAACACTAGTTTTCTCCTTGCCTTATCTGTGAGCTCACCTGACTTCTCAAAGACCTTCATTCTCCATCAGAGACAGACCGCAGCTTCTTTCGCCTGTGCTCCCCCTCCACAGCTGCACAGAATCTGTGCATAGTGAATAAGCACATCTTTGAGAAATAAATAAGCATTAAGAGCAGATGCTCCAGAGGTCGAGAATGGTGAAAAAAATAATTACCTGATCCCATGAAATGAAAAAAAGCTGGGAAGGACAGAGACCTTGGTGTGAAGAACAACAGAAAAGCAGGTTCCAGACTAACACCCACGGTTCTGGGTCCCAGTCATTCAGAAACTCTGTACTCTTTACTCCTTGGGGTAGCACATGTCTTAATCAGAAGCTCTGCACACATCCCATTAGTGCTGTCAAGGACAGGCACATGTGAAATCCCACTGGAGAAGTTTAATCAAGCCTGACTGACTCGCGGTACCAACCCAACTTAATTAGACTCTTAGAACATTGTCAGCATCTTTTAAGGTGGCCTGGGTTCCAATTGCCTTGCAGCCCTCACAGGGGAATAGATGCCCAAATCCTAAAAGTTTCAAGTTCCTCTACCAGTTACCCTAAATATCCTTTTCTTCCTAAGAACTCTCATGCCACAGGTTTTTTATTTCTATATTAAACAGAAATAAAAGCAGAACCTCAGACTCCAAGAAGGATTAGAGAACTTCAGAGTTCAAAAAGCCTGGATTTTTTGTTTGTTTGTTTGTTTGGAGGTTTGGGGGAGGTTTTTTGGTAGTACTTTGACAAATTAGCAAATTGGTGCCAGCTGTGACCCGTTATTGGGATTCCCATCTTGGGGGAATGTTACAGCATTCTGGGAAACACTTCCGTGACAGGAGGACCAAACGGCTGCAGATCCAAGAGTCACAGAATCAAGCAGATAAAACTGAATCTCTAGATCTCACACTGACTTAATGTTAACAACTGGATACAAAATTCACTGTCAAGGTATTCATTTTTGCATTTAATAGATAAATGTATCATTAAAGAAAAAAAAAGAACCCACGGTATCATTACATTGCATCTTGAGGAAAGAGCCCAGAGTGCTGGCTGTGTCCACTTGGTTAGTTTCCTGTCTGTAGGAGGCAGTGAACAAGCAGGCATCTCTAACCCCATTTTAGAATGAGGAAACCGCCTCAGGGATTTGAACTGAGTGAATCAATGTGAGGCTGAAATAGAAACCAAACTTTAGGATGACCTTGAATCAAAGCCAGCCAGAAGATATAAAGTGACAGCGACACTTGTTCGGCAGAATATGACTCCCAAAAAATAATCAATAACCTGGTTTTTAGGAAAGCATTACCATCCAATTCTAAATATCGTATATATGTCACTACCTTGGCAAATTCACTATGCAAGCTTGCTATTGGGGCATGACGGTTTGGTACATATGCTGTATCCCCACACTGAATTATTTTCCTGCCTAAGTAGATTCCATGGAATACCAAAGTCACAATTTTTTATAGTATGCACTTATTCTTAGATATTGCAGTTTATTTTAAAATCTATTCAAAAGAATTTGTTTAGCTGGAGAGATGGCTCAGTTGGCAAAGCGCTTGCGGTGCCACCATGAAGACCTGGATTTGGATCCCCAGCACCCACATAGAAAGATAAGTGCAATGTGCATGCTCCTGGAAAGGGGAGACTAGAAGGTTCCTAGAACTCCTTGACCAGCTAGTCCGGCCTCATTGGTAGGCCCTGAGTTTATTGAAAGACCATCTCAATAAAATAAGGTGGATAGCTGACAAAATGGCTCAGCAGGTAAGGGCATTTGCAACCAAGCCTGACACTTGAATTCAAACTTCAAGACCCTCACAGTAGAAGCAGAGAACCAACTTCTGGAAGTTATCTGCTGACCTCACCAGGTACACTGAGGCATGCATGAGCCCATACCCTCCCACACACTAGATAGATAGAAAGATAGATAGATAGATAGATAGATAGATAGATAGATAGATAGATAGATAGATGATAGGTAAGTATATGATAGATAGATAGATGATAGATAGATAGATAGATAGATAGATAGATAGATAGATAATAGGTAGGTAGGTAGGTAGGTAGATAGATAGATAGATAGATAGATAATAGGTAGATAGATAGATAGATAGATAGATAATAGGTAGATAGATAGATAGATAATAGGTAGATAGATAGATAGATAGATAGATAGATAGATAGATAGATAGATAGATAGATATTATAAATAAAGTAGAGAATGGTAGAAGACGATACCTGACAGCAACCTCTGGCCTCCTCACACATGCACAAATGTGCGTACACACACCTGTGCACACAGGTTCATGCACATGCAAATGCATACTTGCATATACCCCTCCATGAATGAAGTATTTGCTGATTTGTTTATTAACAACAAGAGGCAAAGTCAGAGGAAGCAATGTCATCAAATTAAAAGCCAAATCACTTCTCGTTTTCAGATGATGATGAAGATGACCATGACACAATGCTGAGGATTGAACCTGGAGCCTCCCACACGCTAAGCAAGTACTGAACCCCCAAGCCACCTTCCCAAACCTGGACAAGTAAAATCACATTTAATGGCGTCTGCTGAAAACCAAGGGACTCCAGCATGACTGCCCAAGTATCTAGTAACCAAGACGGGTCGACAGTGAAAGCCAAGATCTCAATCCCACCCACAGCCTTCAACTTAATTGTCCAGAAACACATCCCCCGATTAAATAGGAACAACACAGCAAAATGCAAGCAGCCCTTCTGCTCCCAGATCTCACACTGATGTGACGAATTGAGGAGGAACACCGAATGTCTGTCTGCAGCCTTCCTGTCTCCTCAGAACACCCCCTCTCTGCTTCCCGCCCCTGCCCTGCCACTTCCATGCGCTTAATGCCGCAGGGATTTCAAAGCCCAACAAATTTGGACTTGCTCATGATAAGAAAAAAAAAGAGCTGAAGCATTGAGTAATGATAAACTGCCCTCTAAACACTGCAATATGCACAACTCTTCCTGCCTTTGCAGGAAACAAAAGACACAACAGCTGAACAGAGAGGAAATAGAAGAGGAGGAGGGAGGGCAAAGCCATGTTCTAGCCAGGAAGTGGGGGCACAATACAGCTGAGATTGTCATCCCTTGAGATAAAGAGTGAAATCCTGTCAATCCAAGGGATTGCTAAAATACACAGAATACTCACTTGACTAAGTAGCCCAGTGATTTGGAGGAAGAGAATCAGTTCCCTGTGTGAGATCTAGCCTGGTTCTTCTCATTCAGGTCGGTCCATAACTCCCATTACCTAAGCTGACTTCTGTCTCATTAACATTGCTGATTGGCCAGTCACAGTGAGACTGTGCTTGGAAGGTGGTGGGTGAAAGCAGGAGAAGCCAGAGTTCTTGGCTCTCTAACGTGTTTGAAGCCAGCCTAAGTTATAAAAGACCCCAGCTCAAAAACAGGATTGAAGAGGGTTGAACCCAGAGTCTCACAGACATTAGGAAAGTATTCAACCACTGAGTTACCTTCCTGGCCCTCCACCATGCCTACAGAAATATCTAATAACGAAGACGGGTCAACAGTGAGAGCATAGATCTGATAAATAAAAAGTAATATAGTATAATGTAATGTAATATAAAATAATAATTAAGAGCCTTGGGTCTCTATGGTTTGAATACAGTCTAACCCCACTACATTAAAAATGCGTTTGCTTGTCTCTTTGCTCTTCCTGCTGGGTACAGGATTCTAGAGGGCTGGGGTCTCAGCAGAGTGTACTGAGCCCAGGAGGAGTTCGCTGCATATTTTGCCACATGGATGATTTGCTCCAGCATGATGTGACCTGATTTCTACTTACACTTATGAGAGAGGAGCACATCGAAGGAATCTGCCCACCTCGTCGCTTCTTCTGTGGAGAGTCTCCTAGGAAGCAACAGCATCTCTCTGAGTATTTCTGACATCTCCTCTCCCCCAGCCACCCCTCAGATTTGCCCAGGATTCCTCAGATTGGTGGAGAGCAAATACATGCCATACCTGGGTCTCTGCGATTCTGCTGTAAATTGGTACTTTCCAAGTAATAGTTGGGGAAATCTCCAAGGGGGGTGGTCTATAGCTGAGTGGCAAAGTGCTTACCTAGCACGAATGAGGTTCTGGGTTTTGTCCCCCAATACCAGAGAAAAGAATCGCCCTGGATGGGAGTTCAGAGAATCCCGTATATTACTCTTGGTCTGAACAATAAAAGTATATAGAGCTGTGTAATTTCGAGATGTCAGGGTGATGGGGTGGGGGGCGGGGCTAGTCTTGGAGATAAAAGAGGCTCAGCTTACCTCTTACTGTCACCTCAAATTCGTCACCCCTTGGAATGGAGACAACGATGCCCCTTTCAGAGGTGAGTGAGGTTGAAACAAGGTGACATTTGTGACATCATTGAATACAGTGTCTGCACAGACTAGGTGCAGAATCTGGGCAGTCTGAATCTAAGCGTATTTTTAGAATAACTTTGGATGTTTATAGACGGGCAAGTAAGCAGAATAAAGAACTGTACTGTACTTCCCCACCCACTGCTTTGGACACTGATGGTGATACTGTTTCTCAGGAGGATGAGGGCTCCCACCTGATGTCACCAAGCTATGCCTTCCTGTCACTCACGTGCAGTGGTAGGAAAGGAGCTGCCAAGAGACCAGAGCATATCGTCTTGTGGGTGATCTGCTCAAAAACTCACTAAAGACAAAAGGTCCCAGAGACATCCCGCAGTATGGGTACCCAGGAATGCAAGGCAGCCACACTACTCACTTGAGAGCACGGTTGGGTTTGTCGGGAAGGATGGCCGTGAAGTCGCTACAAGAGTCTGATTTGTGTGACAGGCACCCCAGTCGAGTCCTCATACCTTTGTTCCTGCAGCAGATATGGAGGCAGAAAGAAGGAGGCTGTCGTGATCACAACTGCCAGGTCTATAAAAGACATCTGGACCCGCCGCCCTCCCCACCCCAGGTGGCTCCTGAAGAGTCAATCAGCTGGACTAGAGGCAAGGGCTGTGCTCATGCCCTGTGTCACTATAGGCATAGTGATAATAGGTGTGGGGCCCTTCCTCTGCCCTTCTCGGAGAGGCTGAAGGTCTTTTAAAACTGACATGAGTTTGAGGCCAGCCTGGTCTACAAGAGCTAGTTCCAGGACAGGAACCAAAAGCTACGGAGAAACCCTGTCTCGAAAAATAAAAAAAAAAAAAAAAAAAAAAAAAAAAAAAAAAAAAAAACCTGGCAGGCAAGTTGATGATAAGTCAGTGGAGGTCACTAGCCTGGGAGAATTTCTAAATGAGGATTCTCTGTAGGGAGTGAAAACACAGTGACAGGATCGCAATCCACAATTTTGCTCTCCCAATAGAAGGGCAAAGAGCAGCAATCCCAAACTACAGGGCCATGAAAGCAGGGTCTTCACACAGAAGAGAGGGGAACCTCAAAAGGCAGGGGTGCACAGCAGAGCGAGTCCTAACACACAGTGTGGAAATTCAAGGAAAGTCCATTCCCAATCGGCTTCTCTCGGCTCACCTCACCAAGACAGGCTATGTGTGAATGGGTGGCTATGGACCGTGGGGATTGAAGGGTGACAGACAACGTCAACAGGGAACCCAGTGTCCCCTGTGACAGTTCTTCTGCATGCTTCACTTGCCCTGTTTACCCTCAGCCGGGGGCTGGCACACTACAGTCCTATGAGGTACCTGTGTACACAGTTCCATAGGAACACAACACCCCATTTGTTTACATACTGTCTAAAGATGCCTTCAACTTCAAGGGCAAGGTTTAAGCAGTTGCAACATTGATCACACAGCTTACAAAGCTGAAAATATTTACTCTTAGGCTCAATGCAAAGGAAGTTTGCTAACCTTTGACCTTTAAACATGACCATTCCTCACATTAAGGGCAAAAGTAAGTGGAGGGGGGAAAAGGTATAATCAGACCAGGGCCTCAGTCTGGCTTACAAGAGAAATTGCCATGCGTGCCACGGTAGATATTGTCATGGAATAGCCCTACGACACGGCATTCTCACAAGCTGACAGCAAGTCCTTCTGGCCTTGCTTCCTGTCCCTATTTTTCACAAACCCTAAAACTAGATACGGGAGTCAGAGGCCATCCAATTCAATCACTGCCCTTGACTTCAAATGGATTTCCATTCCCCGGCCTGTTCATTGTCTTTGTTCACAGAAATCTTATCTGGCGTTTGTCTATGGAGATGGTATTGTGCTGGGCAGGGATGGACATTTGTATTCTGCAGCACATCTCCACAGAGCCCCTGAGAGCTGAAGCATCCAAGGTTCCAGAGATACCCTCTCCTGCAGGAAACCACGCTGCCTGTACCTCTCTTCCCAGGCAGGTTGCACTGTGCCTCCATCTATCTCGTGGCATTTTCAAGACAGTTGCTACACTCATTCTCTCTCCTGAAACAGAGCATCTTATGTGTCTGTTCACTCTTCCAAATCACAGGGTACCCAGCACCAGGCCATTCAAGCATCTGATTAAAAGCCCTTTGAATCATCACTACTGTGGATTCAGGCAAAGGTCCTGCTCAGGCTACACCACAGGTCAGGCCCCAGCCTGCAGCCCACTCGGTGCCTTAAGATCATCAGTCATAAAAACAGTCAAGCCACTGACTACCCTCAAGAGCCACACGCAGGACTCTTGGAAAGTGGCAAATCCACACAAGCTTTTGTATGCCAAGGTTTGGCACAGGCTAGTTGCCCTCAAGACAACTCTGAGCCATTCAAATAGTTCACAAAAGCAAGTTTACTTTGGAACAAAATGGTTTTCTATCTTTCTAGTTAAGACTTGAGTCATAATCTGCTTAGGTGGAAAATGATAGGAGCAGACACAGGAGTGAAAGGCTAAGAGATGGAACTGAGGGAGGGAGGAAGGAAAAGATGAAGGAGGGAGGGAAGGGAGGGAGGAAGAGAAGAAAGGGGAAAGAGAAAAGGGGGAGGATCATTTTCTCATCTGCCTTTTCTCTATAAACCCCTGTCCCAGTAACTCACAGAGTTTCATTCTACCAAGTCAACAAGAGGGCACGGAGCTAAGGCAGATCCCACTTTGCAAGAAGCGCAAAGGCAAGACTACTGCCCTGTGCACTGGAGGTCCAGTAGAACTAGCAAAGAGGACACCCAGAGCTTAACAGTTGGGCCAGGCCCAAACAGCACGACAGGTGAGAGACCAGAAGGTGGCAAAGAAGAGAGGGGCAGGGACAAGAATCCATTACCTGCGTGGCATCAGCAAGGCAGCCATACAGGCATCCGCTTACAGTTACCCCTTGGGCTGGTTTGCAGGGACGTCAGAGCAGGAAATAAGACTGCGGGGTTCAAGGGTTTACCCTCTCTGGTCCTCTCACCTAAAATCAAAGAGTCTGCTGTAAGAGGGTTCACCCTCTCACATCTGTCTGTAAGATACACCATTCCACTGGCTCTCCACAGTCAGAGTACTTCCCCACAGCACCCACAAATGTCGGCTTGTTCACAGCAAGGGTAGCCAATCAAAGACAGGCAGAAACAAATAGCAGGAGGCTTCACATTGCTGGCTGCTGGTCAGGAATTCCTACTTCCCCAACCACTGGCTGTCAAAATTGGGACATGCACCCTTAGGGAGGCATGGGCTTGGCAAGCCAAAAATTACTGTTCTCTTTATCTTACTAGACTGATGCCCAAGTGACCAGTCCAGAAGGGACCACAGAAGAGAGGCCAACACTTGCTCCAAAATAATCTGATTGGATGCTGCTCTGGCTCCCACCTCCCTCCAAGGGCACCTGTCCCAGGTGGAAATGAGCCAGGGATGGAGGAAAAGGGAGCAAGGAGGGGGGCTGAAGGGACTTGGAGGTGAGCCACCAGACACCCTCACCACTGGGCATGCTCCTGGGCAGGGATCCCAAACACGGGGTACAGCGATGAATATGCAAGTCACTCTTCAGAGCTCATAAGGAGGTGAGCCTTCCTCGGCCTGGCCCATTCTTGGCAGGGAAGACTTGGGGATGGAGGAAGAAGATGTGGAGGCTGAAGGCTGATTGGCTTGGAGCTGCTCCTTCCCATGAGTGTCACTGGCAGGGTTTCAGACCATTGTTCCCACAAAAGAGCGCTGATAGGAAGAACTGCCTACCTATCCATAAAAGGTTCCCTTGGGGAACCCTGCCACCAAACGTAGGATCCATTTTAAAAAAGGAACCTAATTTAGATAGATAAGACTCCTGTGTGATTGCGCCATTTAAATTGTCTTGGTATTACCCTGAACATTTCACAAACACTTTCTTAAAATCGCTTGCAGAATAATTCTACCATTAACAAAATAGAAGGATGACTTTATTAACACTGAAAAGAAGACAGAAAACGGGGGGCGGGGAATCAGGTTTTTATGTAAAGGTTCATCCCAGTGGGTCATGTTCCCTGACAACAGGGGACATTTTCTTAATCACTGCCCTAAGTGGGTGAGCACCTGCTTTTCAGAAGTCAGCCATCAAGGCCCTTTCCAGCTCTCAGGGTCTCCAGAAAGCATGTCCGGGCACCTACGCCTCATTTCCTCTTGCTTATAAAAACCTGTCCCCAGGGTAGGAAGAAGATCTTGCCAGGGGCCTCTATTATTCTGCAGCTGAGCGGGTCAGAGCTCACTCCCCTTATACATCACAGGCAAGGTCATTCAGGGCAGGGGACCCCTGGGCTCTGCCCCTGCTTGTGGCTCTTCCCTCCCTTTCCTGCGGCCACCCCATCCTGGCTTGCTGGTGCTATCCAGTTGTCTCCTCCCCCGCCCCCAGCACCTCCAAAATCACCCCTTGAGTGAGGTCAGTTTTTGATTCCCTAAATGAAAACGCACAGGATACTCTGCCCCAGCTGCCTTGTCCGCTCCAGGATCCAGAACCCTTGGGGCTCTTTTCTTACTTAGCTTTAGACAGACTTATAAGGGACAGATAAGGGGTCACCCAGAGCCTGGAAAGTTCAACAGTGTGACGCGATCCCTCTCCATAGTATCCTTGGAAGTGGGCACCAAGTCACAAGTGACTGGAGCCGACAGGGTAGAAAAAGATGACATTCAAGGTGGGGGGGTGGGGTAATAAGTACAAAAAAAAGATTTATAAAGAGGAGAGAAATTAAGCTCAGCGGGGAGAAAGCAATCAATATGCATGAAGAGGCAGGTTAATTAAATATGTATAATACGACCAGTTTTCCGACACCCCAGCGAGGAAGGAGAAAGGCAGCGCCAATACTTACTGCCGTTGACCGGTCCTCATGGCCTGCGGGTCTTTGCCAAGTGGATGGTCAGAGAGGCTGCGGGTTAAGGCGCTCTGAGGAAAGAGTAGATCTCTCTTTTAGCCGTGAAATCCTTGGCAGGTGAAAGGCATGTTTGCAGGGACGCATAGGTTCACGCATGCATACACATATACATAAGCATGCATGCACAACACACCTCCCACCACTTGAGCCAGGCAGCAAGCGGCCCCAAAAGCTCTCCTCTCTGCTTGTCACATCCAGTAAATACTGAAGCAGCCTACACCCAGCAGACGGCGGCTCAGCTCCCGGGCACAGTCTGCACGCCCATCTTTATTGGCAGGACACAGGAGATGCCCCCAAGCAGAGCTGACCTGGCACGCATCCTGCGCCTTCCTCCTTCGGCCTCACTAACCTGCAGCTCCTTTGGCTGCAGCTCAGGGAGAAGTCTCTCCCCAGCCCACAGCAGCTGCTCTGCCCCCCAGCCAAGAGTAGGTATTAACTCTTTTCAGGCCACCAAGTAGCTGAAAATCCGGGGAAGGGTGCCTTTCTAATGAGCTCCGCTGCCGCCTGGGAGGCTGGAGGCTGGTGGCTGCGCTGGGGAGCAGGGAGCATAAAGATCTTGCCCCAGACAGCTGCTGACAGCAGGAGCCAAGCCGAATCAAATCTCCTAATGAGCCAGGAGGAGGGGGCCTGTCTTGCTGGGTGTGATGTGATGTGATAAATGCAGAGAGCGAGAAAGCTACGGGGCAGGTCGCACATCTAAATTCCACCCCCTTTCTCCCAATTCTATTGCACTGCGCTCCCAAGCCAAACCACACAGCCCTGAAATTACTCCTCTCTGCCAAGTCTCAGCTGTCCCCTTCCTCGACGAGGAACCTCTCCCCCTAATCCATTCCCACCCCACCCCCCACCCCACCAGGACCAACCACACCGCTCCCCACTCCTTAAGGAGAGATTCCCGCCTCCTCTGCCTCCTGGAACGTGCAGATTTCCAACCCTATGCTCCTGCCTCTCACCTGGTTTTTCCTACAGTAGAAACTCACCTCTCTTTCCTCATCCATCACCTAGCAACTTCCCCCCGACTTGCATTTGTGATGGAGTGAGACTTTTTCCTTTGTTCTGCCCGATCTGCTCATCATCTCTGTTTCTATCTTTCTTCCTCCCTCAATATTATTTCCAAACCTCTATACCCACAGAGATCTTCACACTGTCTGCCGCTGTTCCAGAAGGAAGATTCTTCCTGTTTGTCCTAGTTCTCCGAAAGTGGTACCCAGACTGGCAGTCTGAGCATCACCTGGGAATGTGTTGGGCACGCTACTGCTCAGGCTCCATGCAGAGACCTTTGGTGACAGAAACTACGAGTGTCGCCCAGCTTGCCCAGGGATTCTGATGCACACTGAAGTTTGCGTATTCCTCTGGGCTAAAGCTTGCCTTCTCTTTTTCATTACACTCTCAGTCTCTATGGCTGTTCGCATGTTGGTTCAGGAACAAGCTCCAAATACACCTGGCCTTTGCGGCAAGTTATTTCTCAAGCCAGAAGTTAGAAAATGTTTCCATAGAAAGTAGAGACTTTGTAACAAAGGTAATGGATTCCATTTATTTGACTTGTTCAATGTTGGGGACTGAACCAGGGCTTTACCTATGCTAGGCAAGTGCTCTTCCATTTAGCTATATTCCCAGCCCCTCTTCTTACTCTTATTTTTTTTTTCTTTTCCAGACAGGAGCTCCTTAAGTTGCTTAGAATGACTTTCAACTCACTCTGTAGCCCAGGCAGAAACTGCTACCCTTCTATCTTAGCCTCCTAAATAGCTAGGATTGTGGGCCTGTGCTTTCAGGTCTAGCTCCTTTAACATGTATTACATGTTTAAAGCAAAACTAGGTTTGTGCTACAGCACCCACAAGGCTGAAGCGGTAAGATCAAGAGTTCAAGGACAGCCTGCACTACCTGCACCTTCACAGATCCAGTATAAAACATTTTCATTTCTCGTCATTCAACAATTCTGCATAATATGATCAGGAAGCTTATTATCCCCAGAAAACTGAGGCTAAAGGTGATAAAGTTCCTTTTCTAAAGTGGTACAATACAGAATGGCAGCATAAGAACCAAAATTTGTGTCTTATGACTCTGACAGGGGAGCTCTTTGCTCCTATGTCATGCTGGGCCATGGTCTCTCTGAGCATATCTTTTGGTGTATGACCCTTGTTCTGACAGTGAAATTAATGTGCTGTAATCATTCACTGCCTGGTGCTAGGATGAAATAGAAATCCTGCCCCCACAGTGACTCACTCTGTCTCTCGCTCCCTCTCTAATAATGCCCATAGCGTCCCTCCGTTAGATAGAGGTGCCTTCATGTTACCAAGCGAAATGTCTTCAAACACCATGCTAGCTAGAATTCAGAGTCAAGCTGAAAGATTTTTTTCACTTCCTAGATCCTTCCCTGGTGTTTTGTGCCATAAGAAAAAAAATTTCATGGATAAATACTTCTCTTACCCAAGATATGTTTACACCCTAAGGGGAAGTCCACAAAGCTAATGTCTAAGGATTGTTTTGTATGTGCTAAACACTGTGCCCAGCATTGCACTTGAGTTAATTTAGTGCTCACAGCAAATTTTCAAAGCCAACATCTTTATCAGCCCCCCTTTCAGGTGGAAAAACAGAGACAAGTCACTCATAAATAGCAGAACTGTTTTCTGGCATCTACTTTGGTGCTGCCATGCCCCTCCCTCTTACACGAAACAGATGTCATTAGCAGACTCTTCCTCACCCGGGCTAATATGGGGCACAGGTTTTCCCAGAGTTTTGTGTTGTCTGATACACTAGGGAATGGCTATGAAGCTGCTGAAGGACCTGAGTCTGGGGCAGGAGCTGTTCAATACTAACCAGACATCAGAGTCTTCCATCAGCCTTAGAAATAATGTGCTCTCGAAAGGCAGTAAGTCAATTGTTCAGGGAAAAGCACCATAATAAACAAATCTTAAAGGAAAGGGTGAAATGGAAAGAACAGAAGGGGATGGAGAACGTTAGGAAAAGAAGACAGTAAAACTTGTCTGAAAGTTTCTACCAAAATACTCCTAGGCACTAATATGGAACCTTAGACTGCCCAGTCTGAGAAGTGCAAACCTAATGCAGTCTGTCTATGGGAAGACTCCACCAGAAGTTCCCAAAGAACTCCAGAGGGAAATGGGGTGTCATTTCAGCACCAGGAAGGCTGAGACAGAAGAAGCACATTTGAGGCCAGTCTGGGTACAGAGGAAGACCCTGTCTTAAGACACAACAACAAAATCTCCAGGGTAAACCTTAAGCTGACTCCAACGTCGAGCATCCTACCTTGGGTTTCTTTCCTGGATGAATGGGGCAGGAAAGGACAAAAACTGTAGTGTTCTAGAAGGCCAGAATCTACTCAATTAGACTCCATGTTCCTCTTAGGCTTAGAGCCATGACTGGAATGTCAAGCTTTTGTGGCTACTGCTCTGGACTCCCTGGCTGAAAACTGGCCCCAGCTCCTGCTTTTTCCCAGCAAAGGTGACCAGCCCTGATTTGGCTCCATAGGCAATGCAGCGACCCTTCTGCTCTTTCCATTTTAAAGCAGTCCCTTTGGGAACCATCTTTCCAGGCACAGATCAGCCTGCACCCCTTTGAAATTAGAGCTGCACCAGCAGGGCTCTGCTGGACAGCTCCAGGAACCCCAAGCCCACAGACTCCAGGTAGCCCCCAACAACCTCGTCCTCAGCCCTCCCTTCCTTCCCACAGGGCTCCCTGTGTTTGCTCATGACATCATTGCATCCTCATCCCTGGGGTAACAAGTGCAGATATTTCTGGCATCTTCTTCATTCCTCTTGCTAAATTGGTGTTTCAATCTGATCATCGTGTTTCTGAATTATTCCTTAGCTTCATTCCCTCCCAGCCACTGGCACAGAGGTTATTCAGCTCCCAGGGCAGATCTCCCTGCCCAACTCCTCCCCCCGCACCCACAAACCTCAGTTACCCACTGAACAGACACCATAAGCAGATCATCTATATAATAATCTTTGATGGGCTCAGTTGCAGCTCCCCTGTTTGCCTGACAATGAGCCGGTCCTGCTTCTCTGTCTGGTTTTATTGCTCTCTCAAAAACGTACGTACACGCCCATGCACCTGCTCCCTCCGTTCAGATCCTGCCCCGCATCTGCGTCTTAACTCCCAGCTCCTTTGCCAACCCCTTTACCTCTGATCTGAAATCTCTCCTTCTGAGCTCTTTCAGAAGGACTTCAATTAGAGGAGCTGCTCTATCCCAGTCCCACCACCTTGCAGTATGATTTTGACAGCTTGAATCACAATCGAGTTGATCCATTTCATTTGTGGTTTCCAATCCTCCCAAATTGATTTCCACTCCTGAAAGACGGCCTCTCTGACTGACTCCCTGGGCTTCCAACTCTCATCGCTTCATGCGGAGTGAGTGTATGACACTCTGGCTAACTCTCATTTATGAGTTTTTTTAAATGTTTTGATTTTATTTACTTATTTGGAGGGAGGTGGTAGGCATGTACCATAGTACACATGTGAAGGTCAGAGGGTAATTTGCAGGAGTTCATACTTTCCTTCCATCATGTGGGTCCTAAGAATCAAACTCAGGTCATCTAGGTTGGTGACAAGTGACATCTTGCCAGCCCTTATGTTGAATTCTTGAAAAAAGGCAAAAGAAAAATCACCAAGCCATCCTTATGGAGAAAATGTGTTAAGACTTCTGCAGTCTCCCGATCAGGAGTGAAGTCCACAGAATACTAATAGCTTCAGGGGACAGTAGCATGGGGACAGTGGCACAGGTACAGAGGGCTTTAATAAACTATCCCAACAGCCCGATCCGTGCAGGGCAGAATTAATCAGGAGCAAAGGGGGCACCTGGCATTGCCATACAGGCCTGAGAGTATAATTAAATTGATGATAAAAGGAATTAAAATCTGCACTATAATATTTTAAAAAGCCACGATAGAAGAAGAGGTTTATTGCCAAATGCCCCCTGTGTATTTATTTAATCAACATGCCACCTCAGATAGCACCACATTCAGAGCTTTTAATAAAAGTCATTTGGATATCAGATTTGGATTCTGGTCAGCACGCTGAAGCTCTTCCACAAATCTTTTAAAAGCAATTTCCACTGCTCGGCTTCCCGGTAACAGTAGAAACCTGGATCAACATATGCTGCATTGATTTGGGGTTTCCATGGAGACTGGAAGGACACAGGGAAGGGCAGGACAGAAAGAGGACACCTGACCCAAAATTCTACTTTAGAACAACAACAAAAACAAGCATCTCATGCTCATTCCTCTGAGCACTAGCAGCCCCCCTTCCTATCAGTTCAAGCATCCAGATACTTAATTTGTAATAACCTTCCTGGGCTCCCATAAGGGACATCATGGGGTCAGGGAGAAGGGTCAGTAGCTCACGCTAAGAACCCATGAGGTTTGCAGGAAAACATGGGCATACAGAACAAAGGACCAGAGGACATCACTCTTGTTAACTGGTTCTGCAACACTAACAGCCTGCACTAGTTCCGTGATCACCAACTAACAAGAGCAAGAACTCATGAACTTTAATTTATTCTCTGACCCAGGCTTAGTGGTACTGACCCATAAGCCCAGCCCAGGGGAAGGGGAGACAAGAAGACCAGGAGCTAAACTTCCTCCCCATACCCTTCACACTCCCCAAAATTCTCATTGTAAAACTCTGATGAACACGCCTGCCTGTTTATTTTCCAGGGTGAATATAAAAAGTAAGTGAAAAATTCTGTGGGTGCTTTGTAAGTTCCAGCACATCTTCTGTTATTATACTGGGGGGGGTGGGTCGTGGCTTTCTTTTTGAATAGAACTTTGCCAGTGAGTCAGTATATACCAAAAGAAAGGTAGGACGATGAGTTGGGGAGATGATAGAGAACTAAAGGCAAGCCCAGTGGAGTTGATAGCCTCGAGTGCCAATCCCAGGAGCATCACTTTGCAGACATGTCTGTGGGCAAGTGATTCATCCTGGATGTTGCAATCGCTGTGGGATACAGTGAAGACAACAACCATACCAATGTCACAGGCTTGTTACCGGGGTTAACTGAGGTAATGGCATAGGGTGTTTCCCACAAGGCTTGACAGGTGGCAAGTAGCCCTTAATCGTGAAGCGCCTTTGTACTATGGTTGGTCTTATCAACAACGTTTCGCCAGCTAAAATGGGAATTAGATTTCTGCCACTTCCCTGCTTGACACAGGAACTACCTGGAAGATGCCTGTTCAGCTATTTAATAAGCGATTTGAGGGAAAGTGCTATAGAAATAGAATGTTATTATTTAAAGACTCGTTTTTGTTTTGTTTTTTTTTGTTTTGTTTTTTTTTACCACTAGCTCACTAAGGTGATACAAAATATATAAGATAATACGTGTGTGGGGTTTTTGGAGCCTCTGGCCTTTGTTGCCTTTATGACTTCTTTTTGTCCCTCCTGGGCTTCCATTTATCACCTAGCTACGCACCACACACTTTTCTTCTTTCTACTCTTTTTATTCTCTTGTCTTTGCATTACTCTTTCTAACTGTGTCTAGAATGGAATTTTAAAATTGAACCATGGAGGCTTTGGTACCTAAGCCTGCAAATGCTTCTTGGGGAACGAGGAACACGGAGGAAATGACATAAAATTGGGAGACGTGGTTATACAATCCCATCTCTTGGACAATGGTTGTCAGTGTTTTTTTTTGTTGTTGTTGTTGTTTTGTTGTTGTTGTTGTTGTTGTTGTTTCTGCAATACACAGATCTTATATCTGGTCCTGATTCCAGTCAAAAATGATAAAAATTTGATGAGACAATTAGGAAGATGTGGACACTGGCTGGATATTTGATGATCTTGTGACCGCCCTTCTCCTTGGCTCTCTGGCTAGCTGCTCCAGCCCATCCCATAAATGCCACCTTTTAACCATGACTTCCTGCCCTGCAGCTTTGGCAGACTGCCTGGCTAATCTCATCCTCACTGCCTTTTGGCACACTGGCCATTTCTCCAACTCCGGCCCCTCTCTCAGCCATGCCGATTCCTATAACCTGTGGATTACCAGACAGCGTCCTCAGGCAGACCACAGACACAACAATACAAATATATACCTAAAACCCAAGCACACTGCATCCTCCTTTCCTGACCTATTTTAGCCACCATCCTCTTCCGCCACCCTCTCTCACCCCCATAGCCCTTGGCTCCCCCCGGCAATGGTGAGATCGGGTTTTGATACCACCATCTACTGAGTAAGTCAAGCCAAAAATAGAGAAGTAATTAGAGGTAACTCCTTTTCTCTCAGCTCCTGTCTTTAACCAATTATCAAATCATGCTGATTAAATTTCTTCCATAGTTTTCAAATCTATTTCGTGCCTTGCATCCCTACTACCGCTACCCTGACTCATGTCCTCACGGGCCCAGCTGATGTTCTCACGGCATCTGCTCTGTGCATCCCAGTCTGTGGCCTTAAACACAGCTCTGTTTTGAAGCCATAATCATATGTTTAAGTCCCAAATATGGTTATGTCCCTTTTTCTCCCAACTTATAAGCCACCATAATTTAAGCATAAAGTTCAAGCTTTATAAAGAACTTACACACAAACTCCTTCAGACCCGGGACTTGTCTCCCTTGAGAACTGCCCATCACTCCCCTGCCTTAAGCTTCACACTCCCCCCTCCCACACACCCTCCAGTACTCACACTCTGGAGCACAGAGCTCTGTGTCCCTGGACCTTATTTGTTCCATTCCATCTGCCTAGAATTCTTTCGACTTGCCTAAACCCAACTCATCCTTCAAGTTGAACTTCAGGAAGACTGCCTTATGCACCTAGGGTAGCAAGTGCATTCCATATCCTTGAGGATCCAGGGAATATCTGTCTAACTCATTACCTGTAATTCTCTTATTCTTATATGACCCCAAGTACATCCAGGACACAGAAATGTATTACTTATGCCTTATTCCTCCATTAAACTGACATTTAAGAATCTCTTTTACGGCACGCTATATCCCATGCATGGCATTACATAGACAAAGATATTTCCATCTCTATGCCCTCCCCCAAATTTAGCATGGTACCTGACACCAATAAAAATACTCTAGTGTCAAACATGCCTGAGCCTGTGAGTAGGAAGGCGAGTAAGACCATGTCTTAGTCTGGATCAGGGTGCTGGCCAACATGGAGTCACGAAAATGACACAGGCTTTCCAGGCATCAGTGATATGGCTTCAAGTTCTAATTCTACCTATTCACCTTTCCTTAGGATCTAAAAAAAAAAAAAAACCCTCTGAAATTAAAGTTACTAAGGCAAGGCCAACTTCTTATATCACTGTATAAGATTTCATAGAAATGTCAAAGCAGACTGGATTGGAAATTACTCATTCCCGAGAAAGCATGAAGCCTCATGATAAGCATCACAGCAGACAAGGCAGAGGCCCAGCACCAAGTAGGGACAGAGGTGGGGGCTGCAGTAGTAGGAAGGGCAGTAGGGCCCGGGATGAGGACACAGGGGGACCTGGCTTTCAAGGCCTATGGGCAAGAGGCGCTGCCACAGGCGAAATGTGACTCTGTACTCCTGTCTATTGGTCCCAGAATATCGATTTCTTCCCCTGCTTAGACAGTAACAAAAGCATCCCCATTCGCCATTGGGGTCCACAGCTGTGGGCAGAAGAGGTTTACACACACACACACACACACACACACGAATATAAAGTAAAACTCTTTCTAAGCCTCTGTGTTACTGGCTTCAGGCAATGCCTTTCCTGTCTCCCCTCCCAGTATCGTCCTAGCTAACCACCTGAATCAGCAGACGGGGAATCCACAGCCATTGGGCCTGGGATGTGGAATGGGGTTTGCTGCAGCTGTAGCCACAGAAAATAGCGCTGTGCAGGCTGGGCCCCTGGAAAGGTTCTCCCTCTGGGTGTGGTCCTGAATCCAGAGCCTTCTGAGAAATGAGTAGAACACTCATCTCCCTGAGATACCTCGATTCCAGGTAGAAGCCCGGCTCACATTAGTGTTAGTCCTGGAGGCGGGAGGAGGGACAGGGCTGTGTGGGTGCCCCTTGAGGAACAGGGGTGCTAGGCAGATCCTCACTGTCTCTTTGTCCTGACAGATAAAGGAATCCTTAAGCCACTCAGCTTTTCCAAGACACTCCTTCTCCTAGAACATCTTATTGAACATTTCAAAAGAACTGCATCAGAAAGCATGGTCAAAGACCCTGCGGAGAGTGCTGGTATTTCTAGATGGTAGAAACCTTAACCTAGAAGTGGTAGAGAGAGCGATGGGGCCTTGTCAACATCTCCAGGGGTGTAGGTGTTTAAATGAAGAAGGTATGAAAAACTACAAAACAGAGAGTCTATGATAGGACTCGGAAAAATGTTCTACCTTTAGGGATGTAGCTCATCGGGCCAGGGTGAATGAGGTCTTGGGTTCAATCCCAACAGCAGGAAAAAGAAAATTAGAAAAATATTTGCAGCTACAATGTGACAACAAACCTTTCACTTGTGCAGTACGGTCAAGATTTAAGAAGTGACTTCACAGCCAGGCGGTAGTGGTGCACACCTTTAATTCCAGCACTCAGGAGGCAGAGGCGGGCAGATCTCTAGTCTATAAGAGGTAGTTCCAGGACAGGCTCTAAAGCTACAGAAGAACCCTGTCTCAAAAACAAACAACAAACAAAAACCAAAACAAACAAAAACACTTCTCTTCTCAACTTCACAGGTGGCTTTAGCCTCATTGGACCCTGGCTTGTCCTGAGAAAGTGGAGGTTAAACTGCATAATAAACAGGAAGTCCCTAGCAAAGTTTCTCAGTACATCTTCTTCACAGGAGGCTGATTTTTCTTATCCATTTTAAGTCAATCTTGCAAAAAAAAAAAACCTTCAGGAATAAGTGGGCACTTGCAATTATCCCCATTTTCCTGGTTATCAAAGTGAAGCTGCTCAGTGAAGGTTCCAGGAAATTCAGCCAATGGCTCTAGGAAGGCTACAATCCAGGATGGCCATCCTTCCAGCACATTCTCTGCATGTCCACCTGTTGGCCCATCATTGAGAGCCACAATCTGGGGAAGAAGGGTTTTCGTAAAGCATGTTCTGCTTAGGCAATCAGCCATACTCTTGAGCACCTGCCGTGAGTACCTGCCATGCCTAAGACTGCTATTGTGGCTAGGACCCATCTCCAGGTCAGAGTGCACTGACCCATGAGAAAAAGACTTTGCCACCATTAATGAGGGGTTAATAAACAGAACCTGCACAGGTTTTCCTGTCCCATTTGTGATAAGTGATATTGTCAACTTCACAAGACCTACAATCATCTAGGAGAAAAACCACTGGGCATGTCTGGATTGGGTAAACTGAGGCAGAAAGACTGACTCTGACTGTAGGTGGCATCTTTCCGGGCTGGTGTCCCAGACAGAATAAAAAGGAGGCAATGAGCTGACCGCTCACATTCATCTCCCTCTGCTATCTGCTGCAGACACAGTAGGACCAGCTGCTTCATATCCCTGCTGCCATGTTCTCCTTACCATGATGGACAGCACCCTCACCGTGAGCCTAAACAAATCAAGTTGCCTTTGTCAGGCATCTTATCCCAGCAAGAGGAAAATGGCTAATCCGAACACTACATTAAAAAGAATTAATAGGAATAAAATCAAGCTGAGAGTGAGCAGACAGACAGCAGTTAATAAAGACTAGACGACTACATGGGTGGCCGTGGTTTCCCAAAGAATAATGACAGCCCCCATCAGCACAATGATAATGTTGCCTGTTGAGGTTTAACTTTTCCGAATCACTAATATGACCTCGCAAACATTTCCCTGTCTTCCAGAAATTCCTATATCCTCTAAGAAAACCCTAAAGATTTCCAAGTCTGTTAGAACAAGTGGCCCCAAAGTAAGCCACATTGTAGGCTAGGCTAAGCATTTCTGCACTGCTGCAGATAGAGGCCTCCCCAAGTCAGAGCACACTGGGACCTGAACCATGGGTGGCCCGGTCTTCAGTACACAGACAGTGCATGGATGACAAGCAGTTCTAACACAGAAAGAAAAACTAACAACCTCATTCCCCCAGCACAAACCCCCCCCCTCCGGAAAAAAATCACCAGCCACCGTGCCAGGGACCTATCGTCTCTTGTAGCTGGGATATGTACCCTTCACTTGCCACTTAAGCATTGGTAGCCTCAGGTGCATTTTAATCTCCCTCCAACTCATTGTCATTGTGAGTCCCTTTGCATTGGAATGTGTCCCTAGTGTTAGTCACCAGCAGAGCCTAGCGGACCTGCTTGGCTGACTAGAAACAAGACAGATGCTATGTGCAGTCAAGCTGCTGTGCTGGAGACCCCAGTTCCAAGCAGCGGCTGAGCAAGACATGAATGGAACTAAAAATAAGGAGCCTGTGGCACCGTGCTGACATCAACTGACAATATTTTCAGGGACCCCTAAAAATCTGAGGCCAGAAACAGGATGCCTGTCTGCCAGAAAGCAGACTTCACGGGTCCTGAGGAGTTGAGATAGAGACAGATAGAAAGCCAAAGAAGAAAGAAAAGAAAAAGAAAGAGCATTTACAGCTCATCCTTTACTAACTAGAAAGAAGAGGCTATTCCCGTATCCTTGTTCTGGACCAGTGTGGCAGGCTTGCCCTGCTCCGAGGATGCTCCGATACAGGATAAGTGGAGACTACGACAAAAGTGCCTTTCTGCTCTCTGTTGTCTGTCCTGCGTCTCCCGGTAAGACTCATCACGCTGGTGTCCAGGGACCCATCACGCCATTGGAGAAACAGCCGCTCTCTCTTACCTGTCTGGTGGTGGGCAGCGCAGCTGGGAAGATGTGGCTGGTGTCGGCTCCAACTGGGCATGGCTCAGTGAAGCGCTGAATGACAGAGTCAGCCCTCTCCTGGTACATGGGTGAGGGTGGTGGACCGTGGCCGCCTCACCTCGGGCCCCTAGAAGAGCTCCTGCAACATGCTGCTCGGGAGCGCTCTGCTCGGCGCCAGGCTTTGCATCTCATGAAAAGGGAAAGAGCAAGCAAGCAGGCAAGCAAGCCAGCGAGCGAGCGCAGGGGAGGGGGCGGGGAGGCAGAGGGAGGGGAGAGGGGCACTCTGACAGATGATGCGCAGCCACGCAGTTGGGGGAGGACCGCAGGCTCCAGCAGGATGGCAATGCCTGTGTGGCTCTCTGCTGATGGTTTGAACACAGGCAACTACCTCCGAAGGGCTGGTGGCCCTGCGAAGTTCAGTCAGGAGCAGAAAGCATAAGGGTGTGACTGAGGGCACCAACGAGGGAGAGAGAGGGTGGTCTGCTTTTGCTGACGGTCACACCAAGACACGAGCATGCTTGGTGATGTGGGGAAGGGGGAAACACAGTCCCACATTCCTGACTTAGCGTCAAGCTTGTCCATCTCCCCTCCCATAGTTAGAAAAGCCATTTAGACATAGGATTTAGAATGGGCAGGCAATTCGTGTCAAGCACTACTCCAACTTTCCTAAAGATAAGGAAAATATCAGATACAGGTAGGGATTAGGCAGGAAATGTTCAGGGTCCTTTGTCACCCTACGCAGAGACCAGCCGGACTGCTCCCCTACCATGTGCACAATGGGTTGGGTACCAGGGGCTTCTGCTGTCAAGAACAGGATCAAGAGCCAGGGTTAGAAGAGTAGCGAGGATGTGCCACGTGATGCTTGTCTGTAAAGTTCCATTCTGATGGCCAGGAGCACAACCTTCTGCTTCACTTGGGTCAGTGCCCAGAGCTGCTTTTGAGCAGCAGGGAGGGCCCTTCACAGGATCCTAGAGTGTTCATGCAACGGGTTCACTGCACAAGCTTCAGGCTGACAGTCGCTGGCTCTGTTTACAACCACAGCCAAGGAGAGAGGGTGACAGGGAAATAAACAGTGGAAGGAGAAAAGACCAGGGGAAGCTGCAGTTGGGAAATACTCCAATATGCACAGCTAATGAAGGGAAAAAGAGATCTCAAACAAGGGCTTTCTCGGGAGGGAGATGGCAGGATGTAGAGGGCGAAAAGTGACTGATTTGGATGTGTAAGAAACCATCCTTCCTTCCACAGGCTACCACTCCTCAATCAAACTTCTCTCCTAAGGATGGGACCAGCACTGACCCTAGAGATGAACCCCTCTCCCACAACCCGTCAGGCTCCTGTCTCCGTAGATGCTCATATGGTCAAGTTGCTGCCGCCTAAAACATTGCTCCATTTCAACACAGGTCAATAGAACAACCACTGTGGAGAACCTGCTATGTGCTTCAGGGGCTGCTGAGGGACTGGAGATCCTTGTCATGCCAGATGATAGGAGGAAGGGACAGTGATTCGGGTAGCTAATGTGTACATAAATGAGTTAAGTACTCAAATCACTAAGGAAACGTGAGGGAGTTGAGGCAGAAGGCCTCCGACTGGAAAGTCAAGGAGACTCTCTGAGACGACCTGCTAACTCCTTCCTGCACACTAATGGCTGCAGGTGGATTTTGATCCACAAAAATGGCTGAGATGGAGAACCCAAGGCTAAGGAATGGCCTGGGTGAAGTACAGAGCCTGCTGAGAGACCCAGGCAGAAGAGCAGCCTCAGCCTGGTAAACCCTGCACTGTGCTTGGTTGGGGCTGGACCAGTTGAACTCTATCAGGGTAGAAGATGGGAGGAGATGGAAAAGCAGGAGCTCTCTACTGGAAACCAAGAGTTGGCGACCATAAATAGAATCCCTTGACCAATGTGAGAAGAGAGGGAGGGGTTCAGGGAAGATCCGGAAGAAATTACCCATTTAAGGGAAATAAAAGCCAAGCGAAGATTGAAGAGAAAAAAACCTGTTTGATAGAGAGAAAGTGGGGCGAATGAAGCAGTCAGAAAAGATGGACGCTGACAAGAGCCAAACACTGAAGAGAGAGCAGAGTCAAGTCGGTGAGGAGACGCACACGAGTAACCGTGAATTGAAGCTCTCGGTGGGCCCCTGAACCTTGGCTTGGAGCAAGAGATCTCAAGCTCAAGATGAAAAACATCCTCCTCAAGTGTTTACTGTAATACGAATTGAGAGAACACCCCAGGTTTCCAATTCAGTAGAGCTGGGATGGAGGCTAAGAATTTGCCTCTCTAGCTCTGAGTCTCCCCAGGGGAAATAACGGCCTCATTAAGAGTATGAAACGAGCATGTCCATTAAGAGCTGCACCCACGGAAAGTAAACGTGTTTGAGGAGCCAGCTAGGAGGTTCATCGCATCTCACCTGGACCCCAGGGTCATCAGATGATCCCTCTGCTCCCTGCACCTGTCTTCTTGAACCTTCTTGGATTGAGGAGACTAAAGACCAACCTTTTGGGAGGAAATGACTTTTCTCCTCTCTCTCTTGGTCCAGCAGGATTCAAACAGTGTTTTTCCTTTCCTTGAGTTGGGAGGAAATAACTACCATCCCAGAAATTCTCAAAACACTTTTATTACTTACATTAAAAATACTGCATGAGAGGCAGTGGTGGCACATACCGTTAATCCCAGGTATCAGGAGGCAGAGGAAGGTGAATTTCTGTGAGTTCGAGGTCAGTCTGGTCTACAAGAGCTAGTTCTAGGGCAGCTATGGCTGTTACACAGAGAAATCTTGACAAGAAAGAAAGAAAGAAAGAAAGAAAGAAAGAAAGAAAGAAAAAGAAATGAAGGAAGAGAAAAGAAAAATAATCAAACAGATTCCTAGAGATGCTGGAAATTATGCAGGTCTTGCATGAGGACATCAGATTCAAGAGTATTATTACACAACAGATTTTTACTCTGTCACAGAAGCAGAATATCATTTTGTTGTTGTTTTTGTTTGTTTGCTTGTTTATTTGTTTTGAGATGGAATATCTATTTTGCAGCCTCGGTTGTCCTGGAACTCAATACATAGACCACCCTGGCCTCTGAACTCACAGAGATCTACCTGCCCCTGTCTCCCAGTGCTGCGAGTGCCTTGCCAGAATGTCATTTCTGTAGGGGACACTGGATTCAGCCAGGTGCCCTATAAGACTGAGAGAAGGAATAGCTCAACAATGGTAGGATCTGTGCGGTGAATGGATTGGGAAGGCTCATTAAAAAAATGAAACGAAAAGGGGTCAAATAGCAGAATGTGACCAGCTTCTCAAAGCCACAAAAACAGATTTTGCTTTAAAGAACAGAACTCTTTCATGTTTGTATCCCCAGCACCAGATAAGTTCCTGGAATATGTAAGAACTCTATATATGTTGGAATAAATTGAATCAAGAACAGAGACTGTGGAGTAAGAAGAAGTTTAGCTTTAAGGGCAGGCAATATTAAGGTGGGGTTTTTGGAGGGAGAAGGAACTGTTGCCTACAGAGACTAAACCAACAAGAAATAAAGGAATCAAGCTGGGAGGTGGTGGCATAGATCTTTAATCCCAGCAGTTGGGGAGGTAGAGGCAGGCAGATATCTCTGTGAGTTCAAGGCCAGCCTGGTCTACAAAGCGAGTTCCAGGACAGCCAGAGCAACACAGAGAAACCCTGTCTCAAATAAAAAGAAAGAGAAGAGGGAGAGAGGGAAGGAGGGAAAGAGGGAGGGAGGGAGGGAGGGAGGAAGGAAGGAAGGAAGGAAGGAAGGAAGGAAGGAAGGAAGGAAGGAAGGAAGGAAGGAAGGAAGGAAGGAAAGAATCAAAGTTAAAGGCTGGAGGAACATCCCTGCTCAAGAAATCTCACCCTTTCTGGGTAAAGAGGAATAAAAGAAACAGCAGTCGTGATGAACTTACATAGACTCACAAGTGTTTTCCTAAGTGATATACACAGTCATCTGCAGATGTAGCCTTTTCTATTTGCAGTTACAATATTTATTCTGAGCATAAGAAGAGTTGAGCAGTAAAGGGGGACATTACAGAGGCTTGATATATAAGAAGCATGCTCTAATGCATTGGGGTTTTTTTTTTTAAATTAAATTCTTCCATCCAATCGTAAGCTGAGTACAGATGCCATGATATCCCAGGCTCTAATTCACTTTATAACCAAGGATGACCTTGAACTTCTAACGCCTCTGCCTTCACCCCCCCACCACCCAAGTGCTGGGATTTTAGGCCTGTGCGCCGCACATGGGGTTTATGCAGCATTGGGGGTGGGATCCAGAGCTTCGTGAATGCTAAGCAAACATTCTACCAACTCAGCCCTCATTTTTATTACTAATGTCCCCTGCTGTGCCAGTTACATGAATATCCGCCCCCAAAATAAAACTTTATTTTTAAGAAAAAAACTAAATAAACATGAGAATGACAGAGGACCTAGGGAGGAAGGTGAGAAACCAAGGCAGAATATAATCGGGCTGGCGAAGGTAGGTACCAAGGTGTGAATGGTGGGAGAAGATGCTCCAGTGATACCCCAGGCTAATCTCTGGGATTTGTGAAGCATAGCTAAAGGGACTTTAGCCGATTTGACGAAGGTGAAAGGCCTAGAGATGGGAATCCAATCCTGGATTGTCTGGGCCAGTGACGTTCTAACATATTCCAGGAACATACATTCTTTTTTTATTATATTTTTATTTGTTTGGGGTGAGGTGTGTATGCCACAGGGCGCATGGGAAGGTCAGAGAGCAACTTACAGAAGTCAGTTTCTTCCTTCTCCTACATGGGTTCCTAGGAGCCAGCTCACGTTCCCAGGCTTGGTAGCATCCACCTTTACCCACTGAGCCACCTGACCAGCCCCATAACATACGTTTTTAGGAGTGAAAGAACAGGGAGTTGTATCAGCACTGAAGAACCTTTACTGCTCCTGCAGAGGACCCCGAGTTGTCTTCCCACCACCCGTGCCAGCAGATCACAGCCTTTACTCCAGCTGCAGGGGAATCTGTCACCCTCTCCAGGGGCTCCCGCAAGCAAGGGCACGCATACACACACAAGCACATGCACACATGCACACATGCACACATGCGCGCATACACACCCAAATAAAATGAAAATAAATCTGTTTTTAAGTGGAAGAACGGAACAGAAGGGAAGGTGAGAGACGAAACAGATGAAGGGTAGGAGAGAGTCAGCCCATAAGAGAGACCTGACCCCTCTTTTCTGGCTTTGAAATGGAGGAAGAAGCCAAGAGCCAAGGAATATAGTTGAAAAGCTGGAAAACCACCTCGAAGTCACAAGATGTGAGGTCTGGAAGCACAGGGAAGTGAATGCCTCCCAAGGAGCAAAAAGAGCAGGAAAACAGATCTCTCCTGAAGCCACAGGAAGGAACCAACACAATCAACACCTTAATGTTAGCCCATTAGGACTCCTAAGAAACCTCCAGCTAATGGACCTGTGTGATAATAAATTTGTGTCAAGTTGCTGCTACGTGTATGTGCGCGTGCACGCGCACACACGCGCATGCTTGCACATGTATGTGTGTGTGTGTGCGTGTGTATGTGCATGTGTGTATAATGATTTGTTACGGCAGCAACGGCTTTAGTAAAGACATTTCTGAATTTAGGTTAAGAGCCGTTTCTGCCTTCAGGTAAGGGCAATGAACACTAACCATGCAGAAACGCAGAAGGCTGCTAAGAAACAAAATCAGAAAGCAGATGGCCTCTGCTTTTTGGTAGATTAAAGTCTCCATCTCCCTCTCCCCACATACAAGGTGAGTGTCTGCACTTGCCTTTAAACAACTCCTTAGGTTGTTTTTCCTTCTCTTCCCTTCCCAGGCAGAGCTAGTAAAAATGGCTCTAGCTCTAATCAACTAGCCACATCTGAGAACGATTTCGTCCCACACAGTAAGCTATGATGGGAAACACAATTAATGCCTAAGGACTGAGCGGAGAAAAGGAGGAGGCCACCTTCTTTTCAAGAAGAGTATGTCTGACCACGAGAAAGCAGAGCCTGCCAACTGGAGAAAAGAGAGAAAAGAAACAGCAGAAATCTAACCAAAATAGCCCAATCCTAAGACACAAAAGAGCCAGAAAGTTCCATATAGAAAGAAAATAGAATGGACTGATCAATAGACAGATAGAAAGAAATAGTTCATAGTCAAAAGAACATCAACAACAAAAGCCCTCTGAGCTCTTCAGATGGACCCATTAGTGCAGAAATCCATGAGAGTCCAACCTAAGCAGTACCTGAGCATCTATAAGCAGGGGTTCACATGGGGGCATGTGCACATGGCACACTCGTGTGCTTGCATTACCTGTGGGTTTAAATATTATATTTTAAGGTTGTTTGGAGCAAATAGAACTTAAAGTATCTATCCAGGAACCCTGTTTCCAGCCTTTATTTCTCCCTTTCCTGTTTCCATAGGCAACAGATGGGCATGACGGAGAGGATGGACCCTGGAGTCTAAGTGTAAATGCTAGATCAGTCACTCACAGGTTCTGTGACCTAAAATAATGCAGTCTCTCTGCACCACATGGCTGTCCTTCCCTGTAAAATGGGGGTCCCATGTGGTCCTCACAGGGTCCTGATGAGAATGAATGTGTTCAGATAATACCCCCTCTACACATCCACACTCCCCCTTGACACCCTACCTTTGACCTAGTACTATAAACAAATACTGTGTGGGAGAACTGTCGGAGACCAGCTTCAACAAAAACACCACTTACCAGGGTAGGGGAATGAGGATTAGAAAATAAGCACAGAGGGTGAAGACGCAAGTGAAAGTAATAAAACAGAAAACATAGGCTAGTACCCTGAAGGAGTTCCAGTGAATACAGAAACTCACCCATGTTTAACTTTCCATACACCTTTATACTCCAATACAACAGGGGGAAGAAGAAAAAGACTGTGTTAACACGACACAAAGGACAACTAGAACTTCAGTTCTACTTGTTACTTGCTTCAATACTTTGAGACATCAAGTTATTAGCCTTCTGTTGTTCAGGCGGTGAACCTACCCTAGACCAAGTATCCTGTAGGCAGTCACTCCCAAGGTCAAACCTCCTATTTCAAAAGAAGCAGAAGTATGCTTACATTTCCTAACCCTTGGTTAGTGGGGAGTGGATCTACCTGTGTGGGCCATCTTAATGTCAAAAGGACCAAGAAACCGCACCCTAGGTCAGGATGTGTAGCCCTGGTTGTTGTCAACAATTTTGAGCAACCTCAGACTCTCTGACCTTCAGACAAGGTGGAGATAGGCTCACCGTTTTGGGCCCCACAGAGAACAAAGCCATCCTCAAGTGTGGACATACTGTCCTTTATTGCCTGTTTTCTTGTCTCTGGCACCCCCACTAAACTAAACATTCCATGAAGACAAGAACCAAATCTCTAGTTTCACCCTGCTCTCCTTGTCTTATCAAAATCTCAGTGATGAAAGGATACTCTGTTCCTCGTCAGGTGTGGTGGTTTGAATAAGGACAGCCCCACGGGCTCAGATATTTGAATGCTTAGTCTCCAAGGAGTGGAACTGTTTGGTAGGGTTAGAAGGACTAGAAGGTGAAGCCTTGTTGGAGGAAGTATGTCACTGGTGGTGGGCTTGAGGTTTCAAAAGCCCATGCCAGGCCCAGTATGTCTGTCTGTCTGTCTGTCTGTCTGTCTCTCTCTCTCTCTCTCTCTGTTTCTCCCTCCCTCCTTCCCTTGCTCCCCTCTCTGTCTGTCTTCCTCCCCCTTTGCCTTACAGATCAGGACATAGCCTTCTGCTACTGATCCAGCACCTGCCTGCGGACTGCCATGCTCCCCACCATGATGATAAAGGACTAAACCTCTGAAACTATAAGCAAGCCCCAATTAAATGCATTCTATTTTAAGAGTTGCCATGGTCATGGTGTTTCTTCCCAGCAATAGGCCAGTGAGTAAGACACCAGGTTCTACACCTGCTGGCAGATAGGCACAAATGTTTAAAATATGCAATCAGTTCCCAGTTCTCATCTTTGAACAAATCCTAGGCTTCTTGGACCTCCATCTTCGCTCACTTATCTATGGATTTGTTTCCATTTTTATAATTCTGTGTTCCATTCCTCACCTGCCAGCTGGAAGCTTCACCTGAGATAAATTAAGGCAAAGTGAACAAAAGACATGTGATTCAGGAAGACCATCACTGGGGTGTTAGCAGGTGCTAAAGATGATTGACACGGCAGTCCTTGGCCTATTCATAGAACTGTCTCCCACACTGACCCTGAAATGTTTCCATTAAGGCTCTGTCACCTACCAACTATGTTTAATTTATTATACACATCAGCTTCCTTTCTAAATATCAAAAATGTAATTTGACACAGGAACCTAAAGAAACCCAGTCTATACTAGAAAATTTATTTGTGACTATGTCCTCTAAAATATTGATCAATTCTTTTCTTCAAAGTGATTAATTTTTTTCTTTTATATGTGTATTGTTCAGTTACCTATCATACATATTCCAATTAATAAACACAGCTTGGGAGGCACTTTGTGCCATAAAATTTCCATATTTTTATGTTATAGCCCAGCAAAATTTTCTTAATTCTCACTTAGTAACACAGAACACAATCTTTCATTTCCAAACAAAAACAATAAAAATCCTATTTACTACTGCTATCATTTTATAAAATAAAGATAATTTTAATGCCAAAAGAATAAAAGATAGCACAATGAAGGGTAACTATTTACTCACATTCGTGCATAAAAATTGTTATGATGAAACACACATGTGCTTTGCAGGGGAAAGGGTTCTTTAATTTTTCTGTAGTCAGTGCTAACTTTTTCTCTGATGCTCATAAGGAGTTTATATTGGGAAATTAGACCACATCACTGCATCCATCATCAATCCTTAGAATGCCAAGGGACTATAATCAGAGGTGATGTTGATAAGTAGGTCTCAGGAGGGTCTTTACACTGGCTTGTTCTGTTAACTCTGGAGCAGGCTTTGAGCGTCAGCATCACAGGAAGTGGATATATTGAGCCAGAGAGCCATAGTGTGCATTTCCCAGAAATGTAAAACAGCTTCTTCTCCAGTTTTGCTTTGATTTTTGTTGATTTTTTTGTTGCTATTGTTTTCTGAGATGGAATCTCAACTCTGTAGCTCAAGCTATTATTACTTCCTATCTTAGTCAGTGTTCAACTGCTGTGAAGAGACACCATGACCATGGTAACTCTTAGAAAGGAAAGAATTTAACTGGTGCTGGCTTACAGCTTCACAGTGTTAGTCCATTGTCATCATGGTGGGGAGAATGGGGGCATGCAGGCTGGCATGGTCCTGGAGAAGTAGCTGAGAGTTCTACATCTGAATCCACAGGCAGCAGGAAGAGAGTTTCTTTGTATAGAGTTGATATTTTTTCCTTCCTCTGTAGCTTGGTCTTCTGTCTTACTTGGTCATTTCAGTGTTTGTTTGTGCCAGGAACCAATTTGACAGTCCCCTAGACAAACACCAACACCCACTGTTGTCAAAGATTGCTTGTTCATTCCCAGCTTCCCAGACCCAAAATAATCACACAGAAACTGTATTAATTGCAATATTGTTTGGCCAGTAGCTTAAGCATATTTCTAGCTAGCTCCTACATCTTAAATTAACCCATCTTCATTATTTTATATTTTACCACACGGCTTGTGATTTATCAGTACCTGCGCACAGGTGTCTTTCTCCTCCTGCAACTACATGGCTTCTCTTTGACTCCGCCTACTCTCTCCTTCTCTATCTGCTGAGAATTCCCACCTTGCCCTATTCTGCACTGCAATAGGCCCAGAGAAGCTTCTTTATTAACCAATGATATTCACAGCATACAGAGAGAAATCTCACATCAACCCACCTGCCCATACCCCTGTTACGCAGGGAACATCACAGATGGGAAGGCAGAAAGAATGTGAAAGCTAGAGACTGGGGAGGGATGCTATGAGATGCTGTCTTCTGGCCTGACATGGCTGTCACACTCACGAACTCACACCCGATGTTTCCGCCGCACAAAACCAACCCCAGATCAAGCTAGCTCTGCCCCTTACTGAGGCTACTGAGAGGAGGGGAATCTCTTTTTCTCCCTTTGAGGGTGTGGCCACTGGTAGGTTTCCCATGCTCCAGTGAATGGTCCCACACCCACATATATACGGGCAGCACTAACTGGATTTAGCAAATTAGAAAGAAGAAAAGGAAGCATCAGAAAAGGAGGAAAAAGAAGGAAAAGGAGAAGAGAGAGAGGAAGAAAAAGACATGAGATTAGGAGGAGGTGCTGAGGGGATATGAGGGGAGCTGCAGTTGGAAACTGGAACATGAATATGATCATATTCCATTGTTTACATGTACAGAATTCTCAAAGGATAATACAAGACTCTTCAGGCAATTTCTAACTTGGTAGGAGGCAGCCCCTGAAGTCAGCCTCTCCTCTTGAGAAATAAATAAGAACCCATACAGGAGCCGATTTCCTTATAAAACAATTTCTCCCCGGTCTTGGAGAAAGAATAGAACCCCTTCAGCTATTACAATAGATATCTGAGCAAGACTGAACTCTCACTGGCAACTGGAATCAAAACTCAGATACCAGAGAGGGCAGACCACATGAGAAAAGCCTTCCAAAGGTTCCAGAACATGACTCCATCATTGTGGAAAGACAAAAGTAAAAGACTCCATCTTCCCAAATCTAAACCTCTCCCTCCCCCCAACCCCCCCCCCCCACACACACACACATTTAAGATTCCCATAGCCAAGAAGTCTTGCCCCCTTGTGAGCCTGTACTGAGGTAAGGTTGGTGACAACCCCTCCCAGGGTCAATCCTCCTGAAAATGTAATGCTGTAGCAAATGCACATGCAACCTTCCGTAGATAGGATGTCATAACTGTAGTGGGGATACAAGTCTTTGCCGCTGGAAGCCATTTGTGTGCTAATTAAAATGATTTGAAGTGAACTGGGAGAAAGGAAGGTAACTAGCCGAGCTTTAATGTGGTGACCACACACCAGAGAATCCATTGTGACACCGGTAACCCCGGGGGAAGGGTGACTCGAATGAACACTAGGATGGCAGAAGGTTGTCAAAGGCGAACAGACTGGAATGCTTCTGCCTCTCTTCTTCCCTGTCACTCGGTCATAGGGTTTATTAGTGAGCAGGATTAAGAAAAATGTAAAATCAATTGAAGAGAAGGGAGAAAACTAGAGCCATGCAAAACCCACAGTGGGGGTGACCGGCTGGTGTGAGGGTCAGCTGTGGCAGCTGATGCCTGTGGTCCCTGAGCTCAGGAGAACCAGGGTGAGTCCGAGGTCACCTTGGGCTATCCAGTTTTAGACCAGCCTGGGTTGCAAGTGAGACTTTGCTTCAAAAAACAAACAAAAAAGTAGTGTTTCTTTAGGCAAGTGTCCCAACCCTGCTTTGCCTCAGTTTCTGAATGCATAAAATAGGATTTAAACGTGTTTAGATCAATGCACACAAATCTCTGTAGTGAGCGTGCAAATGTCAACCTATGCTGAGGTTTACTTATGTCTGTGAAAGGAGGTGGGTGTGGCAAAAAAAAAAATGAAACTACCTGGAAGAAATTAGGTTAGTTTCGCTTTTCGTTTCTTTTTTAATAATTCTGAAAAGGTTAAAGCAGAAGGCTGGTTATAGTCGAGGAGTTTCTAAACCGCGCCCGTTGATTCATCTTTGTATCAGAAGCCACCTCTCAGGCTGTAGTTTCAGATCTCCATCCCCGGGCCAGAGGGTTCACAGCGCAGGCCACCAAAGCCTTCATTCACATTGTTCCTCCCACCTGGGATTAGAAAAGTTGGCCAGGCAGCCACCGCGAAAGGGCTTTTTTTCCTGGCACCGGTCTGTATTTGGAAGACAAGAAAGACTTGGTGTGTGGGGAAGGGGGTGGGGCCGAGAGACGAAAGCAAGGGTTTCTGGAAACAGCTCCTTCCTGAGAGCAGAGATTAGATAGGGGTGCCAAGCATTCTTGGCAGGGGACCCAGGACTCTCCTCACTCCCAGCCCCCAGGGACTGACACTTGCCACAGGGAAAGTTGAAAACACTTCACAAAGCAGTCTAGACATGCGCCATATGGCTGTGTCCTCAGAAACTTCCATGCAGATCCCAGGGCTGCGGCTCCCCAAGAGACTTGGTTGCTGCAGGGTTCATAGGAATCCAGAGAGAGTCACAGAACCCTGGGGATGGCCATGGGGTTTCGGAGTCCCGGGAAACATTCGGGGAAAGCCCAGGAGTGGCCCTAGGAGTGCCACAAGCCTGGGGCCTTCCTGGCAGAGCCGATATCTCTATTCCTGCCGCAAAAAGTTCCCAGATCTAAAGAAAGGGGTCCCTTGGGGACTCTAATGAATGCTCTACTCCAGCAGGGCCGGCACAGCTCGGCTGTTGATTAATGTCACATGCGAAGACTCTCGAGGCAAATTTAACATTTAAGCAAAACCCTTAGGCTCTGGATGAGATCTGGTGCCTCACACCCCACCTAAGAGACTGCAAGCCAGCGGGGATGTGGGGGGCGGAGGGCACTCAAGGGAAAACCTGTGAAGGGTTTGCCTCTGCCTGCGATCCTGAATCTTGGGGGCACAGCAGCAGAGCCCCGGGAGCTCGCCGAGGGGAGAAAGGCCTCCATCTGCCGCTTGCCAATTCTCTCCTCCAGCCAGGAGGGGGGAGGGCCCCAGCTGTTAGGCCGGGTCCCTCCCTGCTATTGGCTGACACCTTTTCAAAAGCTTTTTATGAAACTGCTGTTGCCGGGAAGCAGCTGAAGCCATTTGCCCTGGAAAATGGAAAGAAGCAGGTGTGACCACTCACCCCAACCTGACCCCCCCAAACATCCGCCCAGCCTCCTCTACCGGGTGTGTTGTTACTTTGTTCCTTTATGTCTCCGTGAGCCCAGCAATTCCTGACTTCTCAACATTCCTCCCAAAAGTAAGCAAGAGTATCTTTCTTGGATTTTCTCTCGAGGAAAGAAAGTGTGGTCCCGGGAAGAGTTCCAAGCGACACCTGGCTTCAAGGGTGCAGGTTGGATTGCCCATTCTCTAATCCTCGGAACTTTGATGAAATAGCTGAGATGCTGGGAGTCTTCGGGAAATCCGGAGCTTTTCTTTACTTTCTCGGTTCAGTAAGTGCACGGAGCCAAACACGCACCCACAAGCTGATGGAATCTCTATCTGTTTCTTGGCGAAATGTATTTGAGAGTTATTTGAATTCTGGATTTTGCATTTAAAAAGACTCAACAATCGTTCGGTTTGATGGAAACAACCAGAGTACTACTGTCTTTGGAGAAAATTGATACACCAGAAAGAAATAACTATTTGAGGCTTCATAATGAGTAATGGGATCCAGGGTCAACTTTTCCAAATCCTAGCCCAGCATTCTTTGCAGGCACCTCCGTTTACAAGTGTTTCTACGTGTGCATTTACCACATGCCATATTATATATATGGTATTTTTGTCTGTCCTGTTGAGACACTACAGCCCTATCTAGCATGGAACTTACTATCTATCCCAGGCTCACCTTAACTGTGGCAAACCTGACTCAGCTTAAGCTCCTCAATTTTAATGAATGAATATCACTGTATATCATCATAACAAATCCATCCTAAAAACATTGAATTTTCCTTGTCAAAACATGGTATTTAGGCCTTTTCACCTGGGGGTAGCTCTGCCCCACAGCAAACAAGTGAAACCAGTAGCAAAAGGCAGGGGCCATTTGAATTGATTGGCCATAGACAAGCATTGTTTATCTTTGAGCAGAATTGGAACCGCACAGCAGAAGCATTTTAAGAAGCTCCATTAGTCAACAAGGTGTCAGCTGCAGGGAAAGCAAATTCAAGTTATCAGCTCATTGTACTATGTTCATGTCCAATCGACCTTTGGGATCATTGCAGCTATGTGTCCCTTAAAGTACATGATGGACCATTGGGGGGGGTGGTTCCTAGGGTGCCCTCAGATCTTCCTTAATGTTCTGTGTATTTCTCAGATTTGAATAATTTGTGTTACTCCCAACATTCCAGAAGGCAGAAGCAGGTGGATCTCTGTGAGTTGGAGGCCAGCCTGGTCTACAGATTGAATTCCAAGCCAACAAAGATTACATAATAAAATTCTATCTCAAACATAAATGAATTCTTTAAATATTTATCTTAGTGTCTCAGAGGAAGAGGCCCCAACCCAGCTAATCTGACAAATAGGAGATCATTAAGATAACTTCCTACAGAAATGTAAAACACAGCATTTGAGAAAATATCTCACGTAGCCCAAATTGGCCTCAAATCTACTGTGTAGTCAAAGATGAGCTCCTGATCGTCTTACCTCAGTCTCCCAAGTGCTAAAATTTAGTACCACACCGGGGCGAGAAGTGTGTGTGTGTATGTGTATGTGTGTGTGTGTAATATCTGTTTATATGTAGGTGTAAAAGCCTGATGTCAATGTCTGTTGTCTTCCTCAGTCACACACACACACACACTTTATATTTTGATACAGACAGTCCCCTATACCTGGAGCTCATGATTTGGCTCTGCTGACTGACTGGCCTATGAATTCTTTCAAAGTTCTGGGGTTCCAGAGGCATGTCTCCCACTACACAGAGTTCATGAGGTGCTAGAGATCCAAACGCAAACAAGCATCTGACCAACCAAAGCTGTCTCCCCAGCTCACAAGTCAGTTCCTTAACTTTGTTGTTGAACCCCTCATTGATAGCAAAGATGGGCGTTCCAAGTCAGATGCATGGGTCACTAAGAGATGATTCAACATGCTGAAAGAGATTAGAAACTCAGCTCTTCAATTTTAACCAAATGAGTTCATTGCTACTGTCCTTACATCACAGTGCACAGAAGTATATAGCCCAGCGAGCCACCTCTGTGGAGAGCACAGCCAGCGGGTCACTGGAATATGTAGGCAAGCGACAGAAGGGCAGGGCACTTGGGTCGTGCTCATCTTTCCATTCACTCAAACATCCAACTAGTTGTCCTTTTGATCCTCTTAGGACAATCTGCAACCTGGTCAAGACAGGGTGTTCTTAGTGACCTGACTTGTAACAGGTACAGTCCCAAGCCTGTGTTCTAACCCAGATTATGCAAAGATCCTCTATCTTCCTCCAACTCTCTCTGAAAGGAAAGAAGTATTTTCTCCTGCCACTCAAATTCTGTGTAATAGCAAAAGCTAAAAACCAAGACCTTCCCTGCGAAAGCTGGGAAACTTGTGTTAACTTGAAAGAATACATACTGGAGATACCAAACTGCTAATGTCCTTAAAATCCTGCCGCCAACCAATACCCGAGATGAGACAGTAGACAGAAGGGTGGCCTCGCCCTAATGCACCTCTAATGTGGAGTGGGGCCAAAGGAAATATTTGCATAGACTTCAGCTAAGAAAAATAGCATCTCTTGGTTTTGTGTCAACTCACAACAATTTTTGAGTTTGTATGGTTATGTTTTCTCCTATTTCATGCTCATAGCATCCTCACACCTTCTCCCTCTGTTCTAAAGAGGAATACAGAACCAATACCAATTATAACCTGATTATCTGAAAAAAAAAAAAACTGGGACAGTGTAGGGTCATGGATAATAACCTCGGATGATTCTGCAAATCATTTAAATTTGCCTCTGCCCTACATTCACCTATGCGAGCGCATCTCAGAGTCCACTCAGCTTCCTAATTAGTTTTTTGTTTGCATTCCCTCAGCACACTCTCACGGAGAAGTGGGGGGGGGAGCATTGTGGTTGTCACCGAGTGGGCTGGGTGTTGGGAAAAGCTACTTTGAAATAAAACTTTGTGGGAGTTAAGCTACAGATTACATCATTTGTTTAACAAATATTTATTGAACATCAACAAACGGCAAGACACAGCACTTGGTCTCCCAGGAGATGTAATGAGTGAGATCATCTTCACTGTGGACGAGCTTGCCATCCTCTCTGGAGGTGTCTTAGTCGGTGCTCTGTTGCTGTGAAGAAACACCATGGCCACGGCAACTCTTATAAAAGATGGTATTTAATTGGGACTGGCTTACAGTTTCAGAGGCTTAGTCCATTATCATCATGACGTGGAGCATGGTGGTGAGTCGGTAGACATGGTGCTGGAGATGAAGCCAAGAGTTCTATATCCGGATCTACAGGCAGCAGGAAGAAAGAGAACTACTAGGCTTGGCTTGGGCTTTTGAAACCTCAAAACCTACCCCCAGTGAACACACTTCCTCCAACAAGGCCACACCTGTGCCAACCAAGCCACACCTCCTAATCCTTCTCAAATTGTGTCTCTCTCAGGTGGCTGAGCATTCATATATGTGAGCCTATGGGGGTCATTCTTATTCAAACCACCACAGGAGGAGAGCATACAAAGAGTTTACAACTGAAATTTCCCTGGAGATGTAACTGAGTCCAGAGAGTGCTGTGTCACCCAAACACCCATGTGATACAAGTGGCTTCTGATCCTGTAGAACTCAGAGTCATTCCTCCAGTAACTGTGGTGGCATCATTTTGTTGCTGAGTGTGGAGCCACATGCCTGAAATCCAACTTTTGGAAGGCAGAGGTAAGAGGATCAGTGTTCAAAGCCAGCCTAGGCTACATGAGACCCTGTCTCAAAAAAAAAAAAAAAAAAAAACCAACAAAAAGAAAGCATAGGGGGAAAGGAAGGAAAATAGGAAAGACAGAAATGAGGGCAGGAGGGAGGAAGAAAACTGTTCTTGCTCAAAAACATCGCTCACTTAGACCCACAAGGGACTAGGATAAAGGCTTTGCATCTCTACCTCCATTTTGTTTTGTTTTCTTGTTTATTTGTGACATAGCCTTACTGTGTAGACCAAGCTGGCCTTGAAGAAGTCAGAGATCTGCCTGCCTCTGCCTCCTGAGTTCTGGGACTGAAGGTGTGTACCATCTCCTCAAACAAGGGCGAGTTCTCTAATCGACTATCAGCCCACATGCTAATCTCATCCAGAGCATCCAGACAGAATACTCTGCTTCAGATGTGGAGTGTCCCCCACAGAACCCTGCACTTGGATCTTTGGTCTCCAGCTGACTGCATTTTGAGAGACAGTAGACCTTTAGGGGTGAGGCCTACCTGAAGGAAGTGAGCCACATTGGGGAACCCTTGTTTCCTGCCCTCTCCCTCCTTCCTAATCTACGCAAATATGAGCAAGCACCCACTACCACAGCTCTGAACTGCTCTTGCTAACATCCTTTTCCAGTCCAATGGGCTTTCCCCACAAACCATTAGTCAAAATAAAGCTCCCTCCCTTACATTACATTTTGTCAAGCATTTTATCATAAAGACAAGAAGTAACTAATCCACAGACCATAGAAATTATGATTCTCCAGCTAATTGGGCATTCCCAGTTAGGTTGACATATAAAACCACCACTATAATAATTATTTAAAAAGCAAAAGCTGCTTTAGCATTGAGGTAAGTAAGTAGACAAAAGAGAGCCTTGACATTGATCCCATAATACTCAAATCATCAATACTAAGATAGGAGTACATATTTAGAGTATATACAAGCATAAATAAAACAATATGCGTAAGGCGAAGTTCCTTTTGAAAGAATGCTCTGTATTGGGGAATTGTCAGACCTTCTATGACAGCAGATTTCAGAGGTACAGAATTCCTCTCACCACCCTGCATGGGGGCGTCAACAGCCTCCTACTTCAGCAGCTTCTCCTGTACATGAAGGGTTTGGGAGCAGGTTGAGTGAGGAGCGGCAGATGCTGGGGTCTCCCTAGTGCCAGATTCGGTTCCCCTGCATCCCGAGAACAGTCTCTTGCTCAACTGGTGCCCTCAACTGGAGCTAGGGAAGCTTCAGAGAAGAGATTTGAAGACCAGGGTGCAGAAGGTGATTAATCACCTAAGTAGGATATTCCAGAATGTCCTGAGCCTCCAGGAATGCCTTTCCCCATGGGCTGACTCCTACAGTTAATGTCAGTACATAAAAATCCATTCGTGTCCTAATCTAAATTCCCTTGAAGTAGTCACACCCAAAGGCAGACTACACCTCACACCTCAGGATGAATTGATTTTAGTTCTTTTTCTCAACCAAGGTGTTGATAGGAAGAAGAAAAGAAGGGTACCTGAAAGATGGTCTTTCCAAAAGGCCTCAGAAACAGACACTGGAGAGCCCAAGGCATCTTGTTTCACTTCACTTTGCTTGGAGCAGGTCCAGCTGAGGAATGTGGCCTCTTGCCCACGAAAATTCTTGGAGCCAAGCATGGCTCAAGCCAGCTTTCTAAGAATGTTGGCCACAGGAATGTGCCTTTGAATATAACCCAAGCACAAAACAGGGTAGAGCGTGCCCAGAGAGTCAAGATTGTGTATTAACATCTGCCAAGCCATCCTTATCCCTTTTCCTGCTCCTTGCCACCCCACTTGCCATCTCACCACTAGAGAAGCATTCAAAGATGCCCAACCTGGGGCCAGAGGATCCCTGTGGTGTGGTCAGGAAAAGTCCAAGGGAAGAGGTGCTAAAGACAACTAGTCATCATGAGAAATATCACACATTAGGTACTTTCCATATGCCAACATGGCACTTAGCTTTTTTGTTTTTCAGGGTGTGGTGATTTCAATGAAATGTCCCCCATTAATCTCAGGCACCTGAATACTTGATCTCCAGTTGGTAGTCATATGTGGTGACCTAGGAGGTGTGGCCTTGCTGGAGGAAGTATGTCACTGGGAACAGGCTTTGAGATCTCAAAAGACACACCATGTCCTCTGGTGTTTGCTCTGCCTCCTGCTTGTGGTTTGAAAAGTGAGCTCTCAGCTGCGGTTCCAGCCACCTGCCACCAGCTTCTCCCATTCCACCATCATGGATTCTTACTAGAACTGTAAGCCCCAAATAAACTCTTTCTTCTATATGTTGTCTTGGTCACGGTGTTTTATCACAGCAACAGAAAAGTAACTAAGACAACCAGATTGTTTTCCTCAGCCATCACAGCTCTGGAGCTACGTCTGTCACTAAGCAGATAAGAAAGCAAAGGCACAGAGAAGTTAGGAACTGTGTATGGTCACATGGCTTGAACCAGTGTAGCTGGAATTAAGCCTGAGCAACATGGGCTCTTAGCCAGCAGGCTAAGCAGCAGCAACCCATAGGATGAAGAGCAGCCCAAGAGCAGGAAAGCATCTGCTTCCTTCCATGGCTTCCCCTCAGCCTCATCCCTTATGATATGACCTGACAGCATTCCTTCCTGCTCCCTCCAAGGTAGCAAGGGGCAGAACAGGGTCTTATTGTGCCCATTAAGCAAATTCTTGGAGGAAAGATAGACCTAGAACTCAGCTACTGTTAACCCTGGTGCAAAGAAGTTGCCCTCTTGACAGAGGCAGACTTGGGCCCCACCCATTCCTGAGATGAAATAATGGTTCTGACAAGGGACTTGAGGCCATTGATTAACTGACAGTATAATTAATAGCTATGACTTTGGAGTGTGTCTTTCTGCTACAGCCTCTGCGCTGAAGCCCTTAGACCCTGCCAAGAGCCACTGACCTCAAAGTGGAGAGAAGGAGTGTGGGTCTCCTGGGGAGTAGGACTTGGGGCAAACGCCCCTTGTAACCCTATAGTCCAGATCTGCTGCGTCTGTAGGAAGATACTCCCTCCTTAACCATGGACGTGATGGTGACCTCTGACCATCTAAGGAGACATTGCTGCTCCTAGGGTCTATCTATCTATTTCAGTAATACTCCCTTCTGAAGCAGCTCTCAGCTCTGAGGAGACATTGCTGCTCCTGGGGTCTATCTATTTCAGTGACGCTCCCTTCTGAAGCAGCTCTCAGCTCTGAGGAGGCAGGAAATAGAAGAGAAAGAAGTGTCTATTTGAGACGCCCAGGTAAAGCCACCTTTGTCCCAGAAACTCACCACTGCAGGGCAGTTTCTGTTTCTGCAACATCTCTTTTCCATCTTCGCTTTCAGAGGCTCTTCTGCCTCTTGGTTTTCTTCCTGTTTCTATACATGTGCTTTTATTTAGGTGTGCAGATCAAAATCCTTTTTAGAACATTATCCATCCTGCTTTCACGTTCTCCATTTTCAGGACCTTACTTGTGGACGGGAAAACCCGCGCTCTCTGCTCTAACTCCCCTTTCCCCTTCCGTCTGGTTATCTGGCCACCAAAGCCCAGGCCTAAGTCATGACCGGCAGGAAGGGCTGAATCACCTGAGCTGTGAAGTGCACACATGCACGTAGCCTTCCCTCTCAAGCCAGAAACCTCTTCCCCAAATACCAGAGCCTACTAAAGATAACAGCCTTTCATTTTCTGCTTATAGCTTCCACGTAGATGAGGTGGCTCACTCGTAATAGTCTTCAGAACTCAAGGAATGAGATCCCCTAGCTCTGGGTAGGTTGCAAGCGACTCCACAGGGCCATGAGTATCCAATGGGAAGAACAGGTGTTGCCAGTGAAAGACAATGTATCAAACAGTGAGAGACAATGTATCAAATAGTGGAGGACAATGTATCAAACACTGAAGGACAATGTATCAAATAGTGAAAGACAATGTATCAAACAGTGAGGGACAATGTATCGAACAATAAAGGACAATGTATCAAATAGTGAAAGACAATGTATCAAACAGTGAGGGACAATGTATCAAACAATAAAGGACAATGTATCAAACAGTGAAAGACAATGTATCAAATGGTGAAGGACAGTGTATCAAACTGATCCTCCTCTTTCTAGGGGGCCTTTGGGATTTTTAAGAGTCTGTCTCCATTTACCGTTTTTAAGAAAAGGGATGCAGAGCTGTTCATGATTACAAAGCTACTTCTAATTGTTTTAACTTTCCCGTCTTTGCTTATGTGATCTTGGTACCTCTTTGCCTCCATCTCCTTCATCTGTAAAGTGGGAATAACGCAAACTATTGGGAGAGAGAGGGATGGGCCTGGGTTAATTAAAACTAATGACATGTTGGAAATCCTTATGAAAACCCACTATTTTGTAATTTAATTTTAACATATAATATACAAAGATTACATATATAAAGATGGCATCTGAATATAGGTACCGTGCATGGGTGGACAGTGCTGCTCCCAGAAGGCATGGCTTAGTTATTAAATAAAAAGCTCAGTACAAAGTATGTTATATAACTAATTAGTCAGGGAGGTCACAGAGCCACACACACCCCGGCCAAACAACACAGAATATTACCACTGCCCTTCATTGCCCACCATAGCTACATGGTAAGAACCTATTGCTGAAGATACTACATGCTTGGTTGCACTGCATAGAGGAAAGGAGCTGAAAATGACGGGAAACTTCTTCCCTGCAGGCTGGTCTTCATTCACAGTGCAGGCTTCTGGGGGTGAAAAGTCATCAACAGTCTTACCCAGTATACAATAATATATAACAGTGAGCTGATAGGCAAGATCTGCCCATCAGTACAATAGTGGAACGAGTGTATGAGGGTAACCAAATGCTTAGGTTTGAGGCCAGCTCTCCAGGAGGAAACATGTCTGATACTGAAAACCTGGTCAAAAAGCCTGGTCCTGGGAGGGGACCTACTACTGCTTCTTTTTGAAATGTTTGAACTGCCTTCTAAATATTTATAGCCATAGACTTGTGTTTATCTCAACTTTGACCAGATTTCTATTTTGCACTGAACAGCAGCTAATACAAAAACTCATAACTGGTCAAAGAGCTGAGAATACGTGAGTGTTGAGTACTTAGCCCTAAATGGGGCATCCCTATTAACCCACCACCACCAAGACTCATAGAATGCCAGGGGTGAGGGCACAGAAAAACATGTAAGAGCTGGAGAGTGGAGAGGAGTGCTTAAAGTGTTGTCTTCTAGACACAACAAGGCTGTGGCACTCCTGACCTCACAGCACCTGTGGCTACCCACATAAGACCCTACAAGATCAAACTAGTCAGCAATCTGGCACAAATGGGGGAGGGGCTCCCAAAGCCCCATCCTTAGCTAAGGAACTATTAGCAGTTGATAATAAGATTTAATTGTCTTTGTGGGTATGGCCCCATACCCATGCCGGTAACAATAATTGGACTTAATGAGTTACTAAACATTAGGAAGAGGAGGTAAAGGAGGAAGAAATGAAGGAGAAGGAGGAGAAAAAGAAGAAATGATGAAGATGGGAAGATGATACTTTGAGGTGGAGTTCTGGGAGACAGGGGAGGGTAAATGGGGGGAAGATACAATCAAAATGCATTGTATATGTGTATGAAGTCCCTAAAGAACAAATTTTAAAAAGTATTTTGAAATTCTCCATCAGAGCCGGTATGTCAAACAAATGCGCAACAACTCAGTGTTCTGCTTGTTGCTCCAGACAACTTAACCAATCACACGTTTCCCATATTCTAAAGAAAGGCGGGATGCTCAGAAAAGCAGGACAAGGGGAGACTCTAGGCAATTTCTGAAGCCCTGTCTGGATTAATACAATGCAGTCACTGCCCCCCCCCATTTCCCCCATTCCTATTTACAAGAAAAGAAAAGAAGCATGTTTGGTTTGTTCTCTTCACAGTGGGAGACACAGAACTATGATTCACAAGTAAAAATATTTAATAAGGCCTAGAGTCAGGCATGCATCATGGTGCACACATTTAAGCCCAGCACTCAGGGAGGCAGAGGCAGGAGGATCTCTGTGAGTTTCGGGGCCAACCTGACCCTCAAAGAGAGTCCCAGGAGAGTCAGAGATAGGTACAGAAACCCTGTTTCAAAATAAACCATGGCATTTCAATGCCATCTAAGGAACAAAATAAGGATTTAAGCAAGCTAAACTCAAATTCTCGCCATACCTGCAAATAAACAGCCCCCCTCATCAAGTAAACTAGGACAGTTGTGCCTGTCCCTGAGAGTGGGTGTCACCTCCCTGGTGGCCTGTGACATGATTTACATAATCCAACCACACCCTGGCATGTCACAGGCACACTTCACCCTCTTCATCTACAAAGTCTGCTTCCTCGGGCCCCTTCATGCTCATGCTATTCCCTAGCCCCGGCTCCATCCCGCCCCTGCCTCATGACCCTGTGCGGCCTGCAGCATCCTCCTCCTCAAGGCTGTGACTATGCATGAATAATAAAATACTGGTGATCTCATCTCTCCCGTACCAGATTCAGCTACCCCAGGCCCTAAATCAGGGATCTCTCCCTCACCAATAGGGTGAAAGCCAGAAGTTCCACAGGATCACACACATGGGAAGATTGTGTGTCCCAAAGGAAAATCAAGGTGTAGTTATTGGAAGATCTGGGGGAATGGAGGACCAGGAAAACAGCCAGTGTCCTTGACGTGCATCCATAGATTTTTGAGGTTTTGTTCTTTGTTTTATATTGTTTAAGATGGAGTCTTACTCTATAGTACAGGCTGAACTCAAACTTTACAATCCTCCTACCACAGCCTCCAGAGTGCTGAAATTAAAGGCATGTACTCATCTAAAAGTGATTAATTTTTTTTAATGTTGCATCGTAGCGCTACTCTTTATACCCTGTTGTAACAAATCAGCTAAGTCTGTGGGAAGATGCTTCCCTGCTGTGTTTTCATTTTACGGATTATGTTTTGTCCTCCTCCCCATAACCTTCCCACCCCATCTCCAATGGAATTACATTGGGTTGCGTGAGATCCTGCCTCAAAAAAAGAAAAAAAAATGAAGAAAAAGAAAAGGAAAGGAAAGGAAAGAAAAGGAAAGGAAAGGAAAGGAAAGGAAAGGAAAGGAAAGGAAAGGAAAGGAAAGGAAAGGAAAGGAAAGAGAGAGAGGGATAAAAGATGAAGAGGACAAGGAGGAGGAGGAATGGGAAGAGGTTAGCCCCTCTACTAAACACTGCCCTGACGTTTTATGCCCTCCAGATAAATTAAAAACTATTTCTGGGAAGGAATGACCTTCTTAGTCGACAGTGCAGCTGTTGTATTCTAGTCACGGTGACTGGCGGAGTCCTCTAACCCCAAGCATTAATCTGTTGTCCATCACTCTGTCATTAAAATGTCATTCTTCCAGATTTCAAGAGTCCTCTTCCAAATGGCACAGGCCCTGCTTTGTCAGCAAGCGCTTCACCTTGCTGCGGTTTGCTCTCCTTAGCGGAGAATAAAATAGGACACAGTCTGGGTACCTGAGTGGAAGCGGAGCACCTGACTAGGGCAGGACCCAGGAGGTAGGAAAGGAGGAATGAAAAACGGCTGGGGGCCCACGCCACTGACAAACATCCAGACAATGGTCAGTGGGCCAGCGCCAGTCAGCATTGCTCCCACCCGTGCTGGGGAACTGCCCAGCTCAGTGGTGAACGCCTGTCTCCTTACCCTTGCCTGCGGAAAGCCTGAGCGTTGGCATCCGTATAAATACAATGGCCTCAGATACTGGGTGTGATGCCAAGCCGTCCAAACCCCGTTCCGAAGCTGGGATCTCAGTTCCTTGAACACAGAAAATCCCAGCCCTATCCTAATACTTCTTCAGAAATCAGAATTCTTGCGGAGGCGCACGCAAGGTCTCTATGGTCGTAGAGGATGAGCAACAGTAATGTCTGCCGTTTGGGGGAGGTTATTAAATTCTGGGAACCTGATGAATACATCTGGCATCCCCCTATAGTCCCTTTGCAAGTGGATTCGTGTTCTACTGACAGCATCTAAACCCAGACAGTAAGTGGAAGAGCTGGACTTTAGCTCTAACTCCAAAAGCCTCAGGCGCATCTGCTCCCTTTGGAAAAGGACGTGGCCGGGCTGCCATCGTGTCTTAGTGATCAGCTGGGAAGGTTAGCCATACTCCCATAAAAGCCCCAAAAGGTGTTATGAATTTTTTTTCTTGACTGTTTTACTCAGGTTGCTGTTACTTTTTTTACATCAGTCCTTTGACCACACTTGACCTCGTGACTCTGGCAGCTAAGAAAATACAAAACTTTTTCTCCATTTGTGTTTGATTCCAGCTCCATCCATCCCGTGTCTCCTCTGAGAGCCCTTATTGACACATCTTCTCAGTGTGTTCCCATATCACCCACAGCTTGAACATAAAAATGCCTGAGGCTTAGAACACCATATGAATAGCATTTACACCTTTTAAAGCTGTGGGCATCCTTTAAAATATCCACATTTCATAATAAACAATACCATTTAGGGTGTTCCAACACAGAAGCATTCTTTTCCTTCTGTTCCTCTATTGTAGTCATGGAGACCTCAGAGTTGGTTGAAATGAACAGACAAAATTAAAACTTGCATAAAAAAGTTGGTGGCGAATAATGCGGATGGTGTCTGGCTCAGCTGTTTGTGTCTCAGAATGTCAATCACGCTGCAGGAATTACCTCATTTTGATCTTGCCCTAAGGTAGGAAGTAGACGTGCTCTCTTGGTCTGAAGATGCACATAGGACTCCAGCACAGAAGGGGCTGATGGCCTGTGATTCTCTAGAATGGGGGTTGAAATATAAAGGATGCCTCTTGCCCCCATTATTTGACATCAAAGTGGTCATACAAATCATTTAAATTTAATATTTAATCAGAAAGCAACTAAGACTAAGTCTCAGGTCACATTCTTGAATTTGCTGCCTTAAAAAAAAAAAGAAGCAGAAGGACTGGTGAGGTGGCTCAGCAGACAAAGAACTTGTCTCAAAGATGTCTGCCACAAAGTCTCATGGCCTGAGCTAGCTCCGCAGGCCCCACATAGCATAGTAGAAGCAGAGGACCAACTCCCAACAATCATCCTCTGACTGCACCTCTCTCTCTCTCTTTTTCTCTATCTCCCAAATAAATAAATAAATAATTTTTTTTAAAAAAATGTAAGCTGTGTATTGTTTTTTGGCTTTATTTTCTAAGGAAAAGGAAAGAAGGGAGGGAGCGAGGAAGGGAGGGAGCGAGGGAGGAAGGGAGGGAGGGAGGGAGGAAGGAAGGGAGAGAGGGAGGGAGGGAGGGAGGGAGGGAGGGAGGGAGGGAGGGAGGGAGGGAAGGAGGACAGTTCCCCAGCCTGCTCCGTGTCACTCCCCTCGGTGAGAACAGCTGTCTCACATACCTCACACTATCACCACAGGACATCTGTAGAAGACAGATCTGATCAATTCACTCTACATTGACCATGGAACGAACATGAAACTTCCTGCTGACACACGGCCTCTGGGATTTGCTCTCTTGCCCACTTTCCTGTCACATCTCCCACCCAACCCCCATGGGCATGCTGTAGCTATAACAAGCCATTAGCAACTAGCAGTTATTTAAACATACACGCTGTTGTCCAAGCCACTTCCTCTGCCTGGAAATATCACCTCTCCCCTACAGCATACATTCCAACCCTGGCTTGGCCAGGAAGTCTTTTTGGGTCAATCTCTCGCGCGTGCTCTCTCTCTCTCTCTCTCTCTCTCTCTCTCTCTATATATATATATATATATATATATATATATATATATATATATGTAAGTGTATGTGTGTGCGTGTGTGTGTGCATGTGTGTGTATGTGCATGTGTGTGTGTGTCCCCTCCTCCTTTTATGAACTTTTTTCGAGACAGTGCTAGTATCATAGGCTTGCATTACCATGCCAGGTTTATGCTGTACTGGGGACCAAACCAAAGCTTTTACTTGTTCATGCTAGGTAAGCCCTCTACCAACTGAACTGCATCTCTAGCCATGGTTACTTTTTAAAGGTAACTTTTATTTATTAAAAAAGAACTACACAAGCAAGCTGTGTAAAAACACACACACAAACAAGGAAATTAGAAATACACCTAATCCCATTTCCCAGAGATAGGTCCTGCTCACATTTTGACCTATGCCTTATGTTCATCTTAATTTTCACATACAGAGACATTTTCTACCACACCAGCTCGACTTCTGAGGCAGTGCAAATGCCAGTTCCTATAAGAAGACTTTCCTACCTTTCCTCCCCTTCATCTTCCCGCACGCAATCTCACCACTCCCACTCACGCTTAGGTTGCTGGTTAAATGTCTCATTCGAGACAGTCCTTCCCTGGCCTCCAGAGCAAACTCCACAGCCCGGTTACTGCCCAACACCACATCACCCTCTCCTTGCCTGTCATGATCTGCATTTGTACTGGACATGGAAATAGCCAGGCTTGTCTTCATCCAGGATTTTTAGCATCTTTCTGGTTCATTTAGTCTGACGGACGGAATAAGGAAATGGCTGCTTCGCCCCTCCACTGCCAACGCAGAGAGAAGACGGACATAAATAGCATGATGAAAGTTCACATTTCCAGTGCACCATAATCTTCCAGCATTCCAAAAGGCACGGGCTTGCGCATGAGGCAGCCATCACATGAGATCAGCAGGCTGGAGTTTGGGCTCTGTAGCTCTAATACAGGGCCCCAAATTAGTATTGATAGTGAGCTACACTGGCACTTCCTTCCGGGGTCCACACTTTGAGAAATTCTGACTTAGACCATAATCTAGCAGGGCCAGGAGAAACCTGTGAGCTATGCAGAGCACGGATTTTAGTGAGGGACAAGAGAGGTCTGCCACAGTGAAATGGAACAATGGCTAGGCAGCCTAATAGGAACTAAAACCAGAATTCCTTTTTTTCTTTTTTTTTTCTTTTTTTTTTTTTTTTTTTTTTTTTGCTGTCTCCAATAACTTTTGGAGATGGGCATTTATTATGACCAATTACCAGTTAGGATATTGAGATTCAGAATAGCCAATAGTCACACCACTGGTGAGTGCAATAGTCTAGATCTAAACTTCTATCTGTATGGTCAATGCTCTTGGCTAGGATTTATTTTGGGGACCTGGGTTTGAATTCTAGCCCCATGGCTCGTCTGGCCTTAACATCGTCATCCAAGATCAAGAACAGGTGACACCATTTGACTTCATTTTGGTGATGGTTACCGTTCAGTGGAAAGCAGATATATTCCAGAGTCAGGCAAAGAAGCATCCCCAAGTTCAGCTTCCTCGAAGACAATTGGTAACGTGCTCACTGCATAAAGAGGTCCTGAGTTCGGTCTCCAGCATCACCTAAAAGTTGAACAGTTGGCATACCTTTAACCCCAGCAACAAGAAGGCAGACACAAGGGAATCCCTGGAGTCCCATGGCCAGCCAGCCTAGTGAAATCAGAGAGCTCCAGGTTCTCTGAGAGAACCCCTCACAAAAAGTAAGGTTGCGAGCGATTGAGAAGACACTTGACATGGTTTTCTGGACTCTACATATTGTCCATCCATACACCAGAGAGGGGAGGAGAGGGAAGGGACAGAGAGGGACAGAGGGACTGAGAGTCAGAGGCGGATTGATTGATTCTGGGCTAATGTATGGTAAACAGCCAGGGCTAATGTGGGCAGGAGACGTGTGAGTGGGTAGCTCTCGTCACTATTCCCAGCTCTGTGACTTGGTACAGACATCTGTAAACCGAGGGCATTGCAGAACACCTAGGAAGACTAAATACGCTCTGAGATAATACTCAGAATATGGCCTTCTACATTGGAGCCATATGCAGTTAAATGAAAACATATAGTATCCTGTTAGAATAAAATGAAAACCATTATTTCCCTTCAACAGGAGAACCCTGAAGCCTTCACAGGAAGAGCGATGGGGAAGATAGAAGAGGCTACTAGAAACATCAACCGCTGTCTGATGGAAAAGTGCCAGGCTCATTTTTCTCTCTCAAACAGAGCGTGCCTCTTCCCTTTCCACGTCAGTGACTCTGAAGTGAACCCATGGCAGTGAGGTGATGCATCCAACCAAGTGCACAGGTGAATGAGCTCTGAGGTTGATTTCCTCAGCCACACTCCAGAAAGAACCCATCAAGATTAAAATGAAGTCTGGTGCTTCGGGGCATTTCAAGAGGCCCCCACCCGTGGGACGCCACATCACACCTGCGGTCACTCTCAACTGTTACATTTCCTTCCGATAATATAATATAATATGATAATGCCACCATCTGAAATAACCTGTTAACTGTCATGTCCTCCTGTGAGAAAGTAAACTCCAAGGAAGGAAGAAGGCTTCCTGTCTTTATCCCTGGTATGTCCTCAATCCCAGAACGGTCCTGGTGTATAGGAAATATATTTGCTGCTAATTGCATGTATAGTGAATAAATGAAGAAATAAATAAGTGAATATTTAAATAACAGAAACACTCTCTTTTTCCAAAGAGTAATTTTCATTGAGTGAGATAGTAAGCCAACCAACCTAATAATATATTTCACCATGGAGAGCTGTTGTGAAAGACTTACCCTGAGAACCTAAGCCAGGCTGAGTTGTCTATACTTGTCTAAACTGGCCAGGCATGTACTGAGCCTCACATGAGGGACCAAATCACCCAGCAGAGAACAAGTTGTAAAATCTGAGTGTGGAGACACATAAGAAAGTCTCCAGGCACACCAGCTTTAAAGAATATTTCTGAGTTCATCCCGGTTCAACAACTGTCAGGTGTGTCCCACAACCGGGGACTTGCACCTGGCTCCCAGGAAAAGTGAAAGCAAACCTCCAAACCTCCACAGGCTGTGATTGACTCAATCACTCAAGAAAAGGGATACCCTATGTATGCATTTGAAAAGAAAATATGCCGAAGATGATCTCAAATCTCAAGCAGCACCTTGGAAATTCCAAAGGCTTTAGAAACATCTTAAAAGGCAATGTAGCAGCACCTCTGGGTAGCATTAACACCACTTACTAAATCAGCCATGCCTTGGTGAATGTAAGAGATGGAGCCTTGAGTGGGCATTATCATCATCTCAGAGACACAAACTAGAAAGGAGAAAACTAACAGAGCCCACTTAATAGCCCAAAAGACAGGGAAGAAGCAGAGTTCAGCAATACAGAATTCGGACCCCTTGAACAAGGAATCTTTAGAAAGAGTAGAGAACAGAAATATCATTTTACTGAGCATATGGCACACAAGCGAGTGAGACAAGACTCCCACAAGTTCAAGGCCAGCCTGATATACATATTGAGACTATCCCCCCCCCAAAAAAAGCAAAAATAATACTTTTTATGGCAATCATGACCATCTTTTATATATACAGCTTCAATTCATTGACATGTGTCTTAGTTGCTTTTTTATTATTGTGATAAAACACCATGACCAAGGCAACTTACAAAAGAAAGCATTTAATTTGCAGCTTCCAGTTCCAGAGGGTTAGAGTTCATGCCCGTCATGGCAGGGAGCATGGCAACAGGCTGGGAAGCATGGTACTGGAGCAGTAGCTGATGGTTTACATCTTTAGCCACAAGCTTGAGGCCGAGAGTGGAAGAGGGATAACTTGGAATGGTGTGAACGTTTTAACCTCAAAACCCACCTCTTGACACACCTCCTCCAATAAGGTCACACCTCCTAATTCTCCCCAAAGAATTTCACCAACTGGGAACCAAGTATTCAAACATATGAGCCTATGGGGGTGGTTCTCATTTGAACCACCACAATGTATTAGAAAAGCACAAATATATTCTAAACCTGACCATCTGAGACATTTTAATGGACTGTCAAGAAGATTCAGAAATAGATGTGACATGGTATATTCCAAAACAAGAACTTGCTTAAAAATACTTTTAAAATGATTCTTAGTTGGGTGTGGTGGAAAATTCCTTTAATCCCACACTCAGGAGGCGGGGGGGGGGGGGTTTGAAGGCAAATTTCACTGAGTTCCAGACCACCCTGGGCTACACGGCAAGTTCCAGGCCAGTCAGGGTTACACAGTGAGAAACGTTTATCAAAATAAAAACAAGCCAGGCAAAGGTGGTGCACGCCTTTAATCTCAGCACTTGAGAGGCAGACACAGGTGGACCTCTCTGAGTTCAAGGTCAGCCTGGTCTGCATACTGAGTTCCAGGATAACCACGCCTATGTAGAGAGACTGTCTCAAAAACTAATATTAATAAACATTATAATCATTATTATTGCCTGCCCCAACTACAGTGGTGACTGAAGTCTGCCATGGTTTCTTTCTTGTTCCAGCTGCTCATTCCCCATCCTCCCAGCATCTCACCCATACACTGGTCCCCAGTCTCCTCCTCTCCATCCTCACTGCACTCCCCATCCTCCCAGCATCTCATTTTTATACTGGTCTCCAACATCCTCCCCTCCATCCTCACTGTACTCTCCACCCTCCCAGCATCTCATTCTTACACTGGTCCCCAGTCTCCTCTCCTCCATTCTCACTGCACTCCCCATCCTCCCAGCATCTCATCCTTACACTGGTACCCAGTCTCCTCTCCTCCATCCTCACTGCACTCCCTATCTCCAAGGCTGAGGACTATATAGAACAAACTATCCTTCCTCCTGGTAAGGGAATGGCAACCCTGACCATCATTTTCCTGTTTCACAGAAATCAAAGCCAGGAAAAAAATGTAATTTTAGGTGAAGACAGAGGAAAAAATGACTCTCTCTAAAATGTCATTTATGTATGATAAATGTGTCTTTACTAAGGGCACTACACTTCAAAAGAGAGCAAAATTGATGTGAATGTGGAAGAAATAAAAGGGCATCTTAAGAACGGAAACATAAAATTGTTCCAGGTTTTCAAAACCAAAATGAAAACCCTATTTTTCATTTACATAATTAAGAAAAAGAAATCCGTTGCAGAGCAATTAAAACAAATGTGAAATGCATATATGCTTCAAGTCACTTCTAGACAAGTATATAAAATATGTTATATATTATAACAATTCTTTGTGAATTTTTTTCTCCAAACTCTTTAGCTGACTTGTCACCCCTCTGTGCTCCAGGGTAGCCCATTTTACTAACCCTAGGTTTTAACTTGTGTTCATAATGGGGACCTCAGTTTTTGGTCTATTCGTTCAATTTCTGCCTTTTTTTTTAAAAGATATTTCTCTTTGAAACTATCTAATCACTTTATTATTGATAAACACTTAACTACTTTATTCATAATATTAAATTTATTATTGATAAACACTTAAGTATTTTATTCACAACATTAATCTTCAGAAATAAAAAATCTGAAGACCTAAAAAGACTTTTTCTAGATTTTTCTCCTTATTTCCCTTTGTCTCCCCTCAGGCCTATATTTTCCTATTTTAGAGCACCAGAAATTACAAATGTTTTCGAGAAATGATTGTATCTAACCACAGAGCATCATAGGAAAATAACTATGCATTAAAAATGGCCTATGTGGCCTAAATCCAGAAGTTCTTTCATCAAAAATCTTCTCTACTGTTTTGTATGGTCTTGAATTCCTACTACGCAGGAGGGTGACACTTTGGGTAGAAGCTGCAGACCTGTGGCTGAAACAAACTCGTGTAAAAGATAAACACCCCACTCCCCACTTAAGCTTCCATCGCTTCCCTTCTGGCTACCAAATAAATTCTCAAGTTCCCAAAGCCACTCTGCCTTTCCAACATTGTCCCCACTGCCCAGTGCATCCTTCCTGTTCCCAGGGTTCTCTCTCTGCTTCCTCGTGTGTACTTATCAAAGGACAGCCTCTAGCACTGCTTGGTAACACTTCCCTTCTGAGTTCTGAGCATGCCCAGTGCATCCTTCCTGTTCCCAGGGTTCTCTCTCTGCTTCCTCGTGTGTACTTATCAAAGGACAGCCTCTAGCACTGCTTGGTAACACTTCCCTTCTGAGTTCTGAGCATGCCCAGTGCATCCTTCCTGTTCCCAGGGTTCTCTCTCTGTTTCCTCCTGTGTACTTATCAAAGGACAGCCTCTAGCACTGCTTGGTAACACTTCCGTTCTACCTTAGTTTATTGGCTCCCTTTCTTGCTGTTGTTACAAAAGCAAATTAAGCTTCCCCAGCTGCTGGGAATTCCTCTAGATGGGTCCCTCCCTCCCTCCCTCCCTTCCTATTTGGATGGATGTTCTCTCGCATGTATGTCTGTGTACCACATACCTGCCTGGTGTCTGAAGAGGCCAAGAGAGCATCAGAGCCCCAGAGACTAGAGGAAAAAAGGGCTTCCTCCAGCTCACAGTGTGAGGGTAGAGTCCATCATGGCAAGTTAGCCTACAGCCAGAGCAGCTCTAGCTGAGTTGTCTGGTCTCCTAGGTGATTCTAAATCCAGTTAAGATGGCAATCAAGACTGGCCATCGTACATGGTTCTAATTATATATACACACAAATAAGTGTATATATATATATGCACGCACCTACGCGCACATATATTTATACTTTTAATCTCTTGATTTAGTGAGAACTCCTCTGCTTTGAAGTAACAGAGCCAGCACTAGCAAGATAGCTCAGCAGGTAGAGGAATGTGCCATCAAGCCAAGAGACCAGAGTTTGATCCTAACACTCATATGGGAGAAGGAGAGAACCAGCTCCTTCAAGCTGTCCTCTGACCCTCATATGCAGGCCATGACACATCTGTGTGTGTGCACACGCACACGACACTAAATAATCATAATAAAACTTTAAATAGTACTTTTTAAAAAAGTAACAGTCTAGTTTGATCACTCATTTCACGAATATTTATTTAGTGCCTGCCGTGTGCCAGGTTCTAGGAGTTGGGATGTCACAGTGAAAAAAATCAAAGCAAAAGCAGGGAAGAGGGAATCAGCTCATACGACTGAAAAGCTAGCTTCAGATCCAGTTATAACTGGATCTAAGGATGTCATCAGAAATTACTCTCTCCCACCTCTCCTCTCAAAAGACATGTCTCTTAACTCTACTTTTGTGGAGAATGCTTTGGTCCTTGTCAGGATTTCTTCACAGAATGACTGAAATGGCCACAGTCACCTTGATGCTGCGACGGTCAAGAGCCAAGTAAAGAAAAATGGGTTTTTCCTAGCAAAAGGGCATTTTAGCACTTGCTGCGTGTGAAGTGAGACAGAAATAGTGTGAACTACTTTACGAGTCTACCAGTCACGTTCCTGTGTGTAACACAGCTTCTAGTCCTCTGGAAGATGCCTCTAGCTGCCACACAGTTACACCAAAACTTAGTGTCTTAAAACCAGAAAGCCCTAGGCATCGGCTGCGACTCAGCTAGTAGAGTGGGATGGCTTGCCTCGAGGCTTAGTGTGAGCTCTAGGACCCACCTGGGGGAAGGAGAGATCCAGCTCCTGTAACCTATCTTCTGACCTCAACATACAGGCCATGACACACTGCACATGCATGCACGCACACATGCAGGCACACACACATTCACACAGAGGGGGGAGAGTGGAGAGAGAAGAGAGGGAAGGAGGAAGGAAGGGAGGGAAGGGAGAGAGAGGGAAGGAAGAAAGAGAGAGGGAGGAAGGGAGAGGTAGAGAGGGAAGAAAGGAAGGGAGAGGAAGGAAGAGGAAGGGAGGCAGGGAGGAGAGAGAACTCAGAATTCTGGTGAGATCAGTCACTCATTAATGCAAGAGTCTCAACCAAGCTTCTCCACCACAGGTAAAAGGAGAAGACATTGGCTGAGCTTTTAAAATAAAATAGTTGGCCCTATTAAAATAACAAAAATAAGCCAATAATTTATGAATAACATTTATAGACATTTCAAAGGGTACAAGATGGAAGAAATCATTAATAAGTTATGAACATTTCGTTACAAGTCAACATCTGCCACAGCCTTCCCAACTGCTAGGGATTCCTCTAGGTCCCTTCTCCCTCCCTCCCTCTCTCCCTCCCTTCCTCCCTTCCTCCCTCCCTCCCTCCCTCCATCCCTCCCTCCTTTCCTCCCTCCTTCCCTTCCTATGTGTATGGAGGTTCTGCATGTGTGCCACACACCTGCCTGGTGTCTGAAGAGGACAAGGGAGCATCAGAGACCCAGAGACTAGAACTACACTTGTGAGTCCCCATATGGGATCTGAGGATCAAATCTACATCCTCTGCAAGAGCAGCAGTGTTGGTTTTTGTTTGTTTTGATTTGATTTTTTTTTTTTTTTTGAGACGATCTCACTATGGAGCCCCAGCTATTCTGGAATTCACTCTGTAGACCAGGCTGGCCTCGAACTCACAAAGATTTGTCTACCTCTGCCTCCCAAAGTACCAGGATTAATAGTGTGCACCACCACACCCAGCTCAGCCAGTGATCTTACTCACTAAGCCATCTTTCTAGCCCCAAAGGAAATAACTTTTTTTTTACATTTTCCATTTACTTTTGAGATTATAATCACATTATCTCCCCCTTCCCTTTACCTCCTCCAAACCCTCCTATATGTCCCTACTTGTTCACTTTCTTGGCCTCTTTTTAAAAAGTTGTTGTTATGGTGATGGTGCACACCTTTAATCTCAGCATTCTGGAGCCAGAGGCAGATGGGTCTCTGTGAGTTCAAGGCCAGCCTGTTCTACAGAGTGAATTCCAGGACAGCCAAGACTGCTACATAGAGAAACTCTGTTTTGGAAAGAAAAAGTTGTTATGTATGTATATATTTCTACTATAACCTGCTCACCTGAATAACAGTACTCATATGAATGTTTTCAGGGCTGACCATTTGGTGTTGGCTAGCCAACTGGTGTGTTCTTCCCTGAAGAAAACTATTTCTCACACTCTCAGCATTCCTTAGTACAGGGTGAGGCTTCTTTGATTTTCCACTGCCCACTTTGGCATGTCCCTCGTTCAGCTCATGTTTACATAGTCATGTTGGTGGGACAGCATGAGTGTAAAATACTTTATGGTATAGACTTTATAGGTATAGCTTCTGATACTACTATCTCACAGAAATCTCCCTGCTCCTCTGGGTCCTACAACTTTCCTGCCTGCTTCTTCTGAAATGTTCCCAGCCTTAGGTGAGGGAGTATTTAGGAGATGTATCCATTGAGATTGGGCTCCACAACTCTGCATTTTGATTGGCCGCGATTTTCTGTAATGGCCTTCGTCTGTTGCAAAGAGAGGTTTTCTTGATGAATGAGGACCACACTTACCTGCGGGTTTAAGGGTGAATGTGAAGGGATGGTTATAGGTTCTCCTCCAACATCCATGACTTCACTGCCCTGTAGAGTTGGTTGGGCTTCCAGTACCAGGCATGGTTTCCCTCTTGTTGCAAGGGTTTTAAGTCCAATTTGAAAGCTGTTGGTTACCGCCATGGTATGTGTGCCACTATCGCATCCTTAGGTTATCATGCTATGTGATCCTTGGTTGTCGTTGCTGGGTAAGAATGCTGGATGCTTCCCTCCTCTGGAAGCTTACACGGCACCTTCTGGTATCATAAAAGCTGGTCTTATGGAGGAGATTTCAGGTCAGTTCCCCCTCAGGACCCTCTGGGTGAAGTACATGGTGTCTTTGACAATAGGGACTACCTTTAGCCTCTGGGGGACAACCCAGGACAATAACAATAGACTTATGTTTGAGGAGTCTTTTAGACAACCCTTAACAATAATTCAGAAGAGGGCTTCTCTCTATCCTCTCGCCTCCATGGGCACCAGGCACACATTTGATGCACAGACACTTATACACATAAAACACTAAAATATTTTTTTAAAAAAAAAAAAGGCTTTCTCATGCCTGCTATAGGGGTTCTTGGTGCTTGAGGGAGCATGGTCAGCCCATAAGAGAAAATTTCATTTAAACTACACATGTATATTTATACAAAGAATTTTAGGTAAGTTTATAAAGATAAATAGTAGTCCCCTCTCTATTGATCTCCAACCCACATACTCTGGCAATGGTCCCTTTTTACTTTGCTGGTTTCTGCAGTTACTCCTGGATACAGACCTCCCATCTAAAGATTTGCAGCTAGGAGCCTCAGATGAGAGAGAACGTGCGATATTTGTCTTTCTGGGTCAGGGTTACCTCATTCAATATAATTTTTGTTACTTTCCTCTATTTATCAGACTAAACCCTGGAGAACATAAAACATTTTTAAGAGATACTTACCACAGGTCAGATAAGTCTCACTTAAGAGATTCTAATAAAAATTATTTTAGCCCCTGAATGCCCGTGACAATGGTGAGGCTTGGGCAGTGTGTGGGGCCACGGGCAGTGGGACCAGGATCTAACTCTAACACATGGACTGACTGGGTGAAGCCCACTCTCTATGGCGAAATAGATTCTTGCTCAGCCTAGAAACAGGGCGGGAGGGGTGGACGAGGTAACTGAACAGACTTAGTTCAGTTCCCAAGGGAGGCTCTTTGAGGAGCAGATGGGGGGTGGGAGGGAGTTGGGGGGGGGACCAGGAGGACAGGAGGGAGGGAGAACTGGGATTTGTATGTAAAAAGAACATAAAGTATTGTACAATAAAAAATTATTTTATATGTATGATCACAGTTAGGATCATGGATTCAAATCCTGTGCTACCGCTCCCTATGACCTTGGATAAATAACCTACCCGTGCCTCTTCATCTAGGAAGGAGCCATCATAGGGTTGCTGACAGAATAAAGCGTGCTAACCTACCCAGAGCATGGAGAAGTGCCCGGAACATGGCAAGCGTGGTTTAGTGTTGGCTGATCACATGTTTGGGGTGAAGGTGGTCTAAGATGAGCTTAGCTTTCTCATGACTTGGAGCTTTTCTCTTGGTGACATTTCAAGGGAGTAAAATTGCCATTGTGCTCTTTATTCAGGCTCATAAAATGTGAAGAATTTCCACACAGAACCTTTCGTGGAAGACTCATGAGCCAAATGAAATTAGGTAACAAAAAACTAAATATAGTTCTCAACGGGTCATTCTGTTCAGTGCAATGAGATTTAGAGTACTGATTAAGCCTCATAGGAGAATTAAGATATTTTAGATCATCTTCAAATTAGCTGAATATTCCATATCTATGCACATATGAGTGGGAGGTTGTTTGATTGTAGACAGGATCTTACTTTGCAGCCCTGTCTGGCCTGGCTCTCTCTTTGAGCATGGCAGGCTCGTGATATTATAGACATGGCTACGTAGATGCTCTGCAATGATGAGCTAAATGGTTGTGTAGTCAGAGCTCACAGAGGGGGAGTGTCAGAAATGATGTCAAGGCAGGTATTCATCTCTATGGGCTTCCAAAGTGTAAGCATGAGCACAAACTGAACAGAATGTTCTGGAAAAACAGCAAACCTTCCATCTATCTCTAGTATTATCGATAGTATTCAGCCATGAAGACTGGCAGGCTAAAATTTAAAGAGATGGATAAACACCCATGAGATATTAAAGAACATACTAAAAAAAATTAAATAATGTGATCCGAACCATTTCCATATGAACTCTTTAGATTCTGAAGAACAGAGACCCTCTTGAACCAGCCCGGGTAAAAGAATAAACATTGAACAATGGAGACTGTATCCAGAAAATCCAAGAGCAGAAACCTGATAGAGCTAAGGAAATTGAGGATGAGTGAAGTGTGTTCAAGTCCTCGTCTAAATGATAAGAGTACGCAGTCTCTTGGTGAAGAAAGCCAAAGGCCAGATTTCAGATAATCCTTAAAAATTTAAGACCGGGACCAGTTAGGTGACTCAGCTTTGACCCGATTACCTGATGACCTGAGTTAGATCCCCAGATCCCACAGAAGGAGCAAACCCATGCCTGAAAGTTGTCCCCTGACCTATGTTTGTGTTCACATTGCAGTGTGCACACACGCATGTGCATACACGCACGCGCACACACACAATTTAAAAAAAAAAAGAGTCAACAAAGTTAATCAACAGAAAAGCTAACAGTAATTGGTTTAAAAATTAGGAGAAGCCAGTGGCCAGAGCCAAGCCCAGGGAAATGGAGACAGGAAGATTAAGAATTCAAGAGTTCAAGATCATCCTCAGCTACATAGAGAGTTTGAAACCAACTTGAGCAATGTAGACACAAACCTGTCTCCAAACAAATAAACAGAAGATTAAAATAGCATAATACTCATGTTTGATCATGGGAATCAGTGGGTATTTAAAGTAACCAAGCAAATGTTAGCAAGACCATTCATGTATTGTTTAGAAACAGGAAACCGAGAGTGTGGTAGCAGGCATACGTAGCCCCAGCCACTGGGGTAGTTGACGCAGGGATCACAAGTTCCAGGCCAACCTGAGCAATACAGTAAGACCTTATCTCAAAATTTAAAAAAATTTTAAGAGGTAATGATGACATACCTCAGGAGTATGACGCTTGTCCAGCATGTGAGAAGCCATGCAGAATAAAGTTAGCTGCCTGTGAGAAATGGAAGTGGATGAGACAAGGTACATATATGGCTTTTTGTCTTGTTTTCTTTTGGTTTGGTTTGGTTTGGTTTTGGTTTTGGTTTTTCAAGACAAGATTTCTCTGTAGCTTTGGAGCCTGTCCTGAAACTAGTTTTGTAGACCAGGCTGGCCTTGAACTCACAGAGATGTGTCTCCTGAGTGCTGGGACTAAAAGTGTGCACCACCAGGGCCCGGATACATGGCTTTCTGCATGATGGTTGTGTTGTATTTTTTTCCATGTATCACTTGAGTGGAAGAATTTATAATGAAATAGCTAATTGTGTTAGAGATATCCTGTCCCCAGATGTCTCCCCGAGACATTTATGTCTGTATGCAAAGCCAAGACATTGACCTATGCCTAACTTAACTCCTTCAGGCCAGAACACCTTGGGAAGAAGGGGACTGGTGTGGGCTGCTGAGATATAACAGAATTCTTTTCTGCTCCTGCTACCAGAGGGAGGAGCCTCAGCTGAGGTCTACCCAGTCTCTTCCCTGTCACTAGCAATGCTGACTGAGTATTGGCAAAAGTGGGAAGCTTCTATTTTTATTTAAAAATCACATCCTTCTCCAAAGACAGCATGGTAAAATTGTTTCTCATTTGCATTTAGTAACTGCATTCTTCTTTAAATATGAATGGCTTTTAAATAACAACAAAACACTATTTAAAAATATACTGCCCCTTCTCACCACCTATGTGAACTCGATGAATGTATATTAACATACCAGCAAGTAACTTTGGTACATTAAATTTTTATATAAATTTAATACCTTTTTCTGCCTTTTTTTAATGCATATTTAATTTGGAAAGCTGTGAAATAATAAGTAATTATAGTGCTACAAGAACACATATTGACATGCAGTTTGAAAGACTGAGAAAGGTACCTTGTGCTTGCAGTGAGTTTATAATTTAAACACAATGGGAAGTTCTAAGGTTGCCAATCAAACACTCATCAGCAGATAGAAGGCAAGGAGAATCCCATTTCCTCCGGGCACATATGCAAAGGAGATACTAAAAATAGCACAGGCCAGGTTTGGCAGGTCTTGTTTAGGAAAAATTCCAAGTGCATCTTAAATGAGCTGGTGAAGGACATAAGTTTTCCTCCTTAGGAAACAAAAGCATTGTGGGTCTGAGGCTCAGGTTTGGGAAAGATGCACAGGATGACGAAGGCAAGGGACCTTGGTGGGAGGAGCAAATGGTAGGGCCAAGAAGCTTGAATTTCAGGTCTTCAGCCCTTCTCTCACCATCCTTTCCATTATTTGAGCTGTGTTACAGTATCTCCCCTCCTGATTTAACAAACACTTATGTCTTCTCCGGGTGCAGAAAACATCCAGTCTAAGCAATAGGGACGTAATGGCTACCCCCATGGAGGGATGGGGACAATTCAAGAGAGAGATGGTGGAGTCACGAAGTGCTCAGTGAGTCACCATGCTCTGCCGCAGTGACTTTTAAAACATGCACACCCCAACACACCAAGAAGCAATTCACTTTTCCTGGCAAAGACTTTGGCCAATTTTAAAAGAGAAATTTTAAGCATCCTTCCAGTAACCTGTTCCCATCTCCACTCTGCCTCGCAGAGGAAATCTTCAGGCCAGTGGATCTCAAATTTTAACATGCTTAGGAGTTTTCAAAACCTGCTGTGGGGGCTCAATCCCAGTTCTTGTGAGCCTACATCGGGAAAATTGCCGTGAGCTTGAAGTCAGACCTAGTTATGACGCCAGCTTGAGGCCAATCAAGGCTACAGAGTGAGATTCTATCTCAAACAGCATAAAGGGTGTGGGGAGCTAGTCTGATGGCTGTGACTCGGTGGATGGAACGCTTGTCATACAAACATGAGGACCAGAGTTCGTGTCCCTAAAACAAATGTGTAAACGAAAAAGACATGGCAGCTTACCTGTAAGCCCAGAACAGAAAGAGAGACCAGCAGTGGATTTCCTGTTGGAGCAAGATAGCTAACCAGACCCCGTAATAGCAAGCACTGGGCTCAGCGAGAGACCCTACCTCAACACATGAGAGTGAGAGAGATGGAGGAAGACCCTGATGACGACCTCAGGCCACCGTAGGCTTACACACCATATACACACATACTCGAACTCATAACCCATAGGTGTATCAACACACATACACCACAAACATATATATATATATATATATATATATATATATATATATATATATATATATGCATAGGGAATTCCAGGACAGCAGGACAGCCAAGACTGTGTACAGAGAGAAAGAGAGGAAGAGAGGGAGAGGAAGAAAGAGGAGAGAAGAGACTGAATGCTATAAGGTTTGTTTATTTTTAGATTTATTTTATCCTTATATTGTGTGAGAGTTTTGCCTGCATGCACTTATGTACACCGTAAGCTTGTCTGGCACCCACAGAGGTAAGAAATGGGCATTTGATCTCCTGGAATTGGCGTCATAACCGGTTGTGAACCACCATGTGAAAGCTGGGAACCAAACCTGGCTCCTTTGCAAGAGCAGCCAGTGCTCTTAACCACTAAACTAGCTTCCAACCTCTGAATGCTGTGTGTTTTGCTCATAAAAATTGACAAATAAGCCAGGTGGTGGTGGTGCACACCTTTAAACCCAGCACTTGTGAGGCAGAGGCAAGCAGATCTCTGTGAGTTCGAGGCCAGCCTGGTCTACAGAGTTCCAGGACTGGCTCTATAGCTACTGAGAAACTCTGTCTTGAAAAAAAAATAGACAGTTAAGTATATACTATAGTAGAACAAACAAACAAACAAACAAAAATACAGCGAATTGACTAGATGAAGCCTTTGGGGTATTTGTTAAACCAAAACCTAGATGGTAGCCATAGCAAAAAACAAACAAAACAACAACAAAGACACCAGAAGATCCTGCTTAAGTAAAAGTGGCAGGGAAGGAACCAAATGTCACAAGCAAGTGAAGCGAACCGACTTTGCATTATGATGCTAAGCCAGGCAAATGCCGGGTACAGGCAAAGGCATGTCCCCTTCAATGCATGTGCCGATGTATGTGCCGATGTATGTGCCAATGCATGTGTCAATACATGTGTCAACGCATGTGTCAATGCATGTGTCATACAGTGGGCCTTACATCCGCAGGTCCTGTAGAATCAACCAAGTACAGATCAAAAACAGTTTTTAGGACCACTTATCCTGAGCACGCACATATTCTTTTTTACTGCCATTTTCATCAGGCAATTGTCTGTTATGGTCCAAACACCATGATCAAAGCAACTGGGCAGTAAAGGGTTCATTTGGCTTCCTCTTCCACATTGCTGTTCATCATTGAAAGAAGTGAATACAAGAACTGAAGAAGGGAAGAAACTGATGCAGAGGCCCTGGAGGGGTGCTGCTTACTGGCTTGCTCCCCATGCCTTGCTCAACCTGCTTTCTTATAGAACCCAGGACCACCTGCCCAGAGGTAGCCCCACTCACAAATTGGCTGGACCCTCCCACATCAATCACTAATTAATGATCTATAGGCTTGCCTACAGCCCAATCTTACGGAGGAATTTTCTCATTTGGGTTCCCTTCTCTCAGACAGCTTTGCCTGTGTCAACTTTACATAAAACTAGCTAGCCAGTACAGCAATAAAGTTCAACTACTTATACAGCATTTCCAATATGTTGAGTATTTGCGAAAACTAAAAGGGATTTAAAATGTGGGAGACAAGAGGCATAGGTTTTATGGAACTGCTTTGCCATTTGGGTAAGGAGCAGAGGCAGATGAGGATTTCAGAAGCCACGGAGGTGGGAGGTTGGCTGGAAGTCTGAGAACAAATCCTCAGAAGATGCCAAATAAATCTGTATTTTCTTAAACTAAATCTCAATACAATTTTGAAGTAAGATTATTTATTACATATTTCAGATACCAGGTATACTGAGTAAGAAAGGATACACCATGTTCAGTATTCTTGGAAATTAACTACCTGAGAGAATTCCTAGAGGATTGTGAATATTACAAGGATACATTTTAATATACATCTGCTATTTCTCCCGCCAGCACTTGTTAGCTGACAAGAAACATCAAATATCAAAGGCCAGGCCAGGACAAATATAGCCCAGAAAAATTAAAGTAGGACTAGAATTTGGATCTAAGCTTAGGCTTGTGCCAAATCAGCATGGTGGTGACATACAGAGACCTTGACCTCAGGACCAGGGCTCCTGGGGGTGAGGGACTGCCTGGGTACTGAAGAAGCAAATGAAAAAAAGATAAAGACATTGTCAAGAATCAGGGAAAGTTCAAGGAAAAGAGAAGATGAACAAAGGGAAAGACAGGCAGATCCACCGCCAGTGTCCATCTTCACCATCTGATAGAGTTAAAGAGTTTGAACTCCACTGACTGGCTAGAGGAGACCCTTAAAACCAAGAGTGCTCCATTTCTATTCAATGCCGTGACCAAGACTAAACAGGCAACACTCAATGCCAATTTATTTATTTTGACTTCAGATGTGAGTTTACAAAATGGAACGTGGTCACGATGCGATCTGACGTTCACAGGTGGGTGGGTCTTAGTGCACGGAAACCTGAGGAACTCACACATACAATGGTAGTTAGGAATTCAAACACATGGATCATGGTAGCAGCAGCAGCCACCGCTTTGTGAGAAGACATTTTTGGTTAGTCACTTCTGTGTTACTGTGACTGAAAATCTGACATAAGAAGTGAAGACTGTACATTTTATTTTGTATTAACCTGGATATTTCAGTCCAGAATCTTTGGCTCTACTGACTCTGGGTCTATGACAAAGTCAAACATCATGATGGCACGCACGTGTGGAAGAAGAGGCAGTTCATCTCACAGTGGACAAGAAGCAAGGAAAAAGAGAAGGAATCAAGAGGCAGGAATAACCTTCAAAAGCAGGCATGACCTGCTTTCTGTAGCAAAGTCCCATCTCTGAAAGTCTGGACAACTCCCAACATGGCACCACCAACAGGGGACCGACCAAGTATTTAACACATTTCATATTCAGACAAAAACACATCACAACTGAGTAGATAATACTTGCTCAATCAAAACGATTAGAAGATCCTCACTGCTGAGAGAATTCACCTAAATTTTCAAGTTAAGAACTGAATTATTGCCGGGCGGTGGTGGCGCATGCCTTTAATCCCAGCACTCGGGAGGCAGAGGCAGGTGGATCTCTGTGAGTTCGAGGCCAGCCTGGTCTACAGAGCTAGTTCCAGGACAGGAACCAAAAACTATGGAGAAACCCTGTCTCGAAAAATTCAAAAAAAAAAAAAAGAACTGAATTATTGTAACTTGATGTTCTTAGCTTTGGGAGTCTATGGGGAGGTTTGGAGTTTGTTGGTACTCTTCATCTGGTCTATAAACAGTTGGCATTTACTACAACCCAAACTTCCATATTTTCCAAAGCAACGCCATCCGAAGAAATATACACCGTGAGACACATACGTAATTCTAAATTTTCTAGAACCATAGTGAAATAAGTAAAAGAAAACAGACAAATTTAATATTAATTTAATTAACAATAACTAACTTAAAGGTGAGAGAAGGAGGAGGGGCTGAGAAAGCAACAGAACGTCATCCTGGTGACTTAGAGTGGACCATGCTGGCGTAGAGGGTCACACTTTCACCTGTGCTGTGGGGTTGCTGAGATCTAGATCTGATGTGGAGCTTATGCGTCTGCATACGAGGTGCCAGGCATGATCATTTACCGCTTTGCTCTTCCTTCTCCACTCACAGAAGGCTTGTCAGAAGAAGGATCAGCTGCCCATCTGGCCAGCATCGTGACTGATCCTGATGCCACACACTGTCACAGACTATTGGGGAATATTATTTTAAGGTCTGTTGCTTTTGTTTATGTTGCATTTGTTTAACTTTGTGAAGCTGGGATTCTTTGCCTGTCTAAAACACCTGATGGTCTAATAAAGCGCTGAATGGCCAATAGCGAGGCAGGAGCAAGGATAGGCGGGGCCGGCATGAAGAGAGTATAAAAGAAGGAGAAACAAGGAAGAGGAAGAGCAAGAGTGCTAGTATCATAGGCTAGCTACACAACAAGCCATGGAGAAAGCAGTTAAGAAAGGCATACAGTATAGAGAAAGATAAAAGCCCAGAGGCAGCCAGGCGATGGTGGCGCATGCCTTTAATCCCAGCACTTGGGAGGCAGAGGCAGGCAGATCTCTGTGAGTTCGAGGCCAGCCTGGTCTACAAGAGCTAGCTCCAGGACAGGTCAGGCTCTAAAAAACTACGGCGAAATCCTGTCTCAAAAAAAGCCCAGAGGCAAAAGCTGGCAAGAAACAAGCCAAGATAAGTCATTCATAACTAAGGATTAGCCTCTATGTGTGATTTATTTGGGTGGTGGGTTTCTCAGAAAGCCAAAAGAGTAAAACTTCACACAACAACAGACAATAACCTCAGGAACCTGTACAGGATCTTTCTATCCCAAAATGCACCCTCTACTCCTCATGTTGAGGCCAAAAATCCACAGAGTATCTTTTGTAGGGATGGGAGTGGGGGGTGGAGGCATTGCCTTGTCTATATATCACCTATACTTTTCTTCAATTAAATTCCCCCTTTTTAAAATAAAATCACACATACAGTAGAAACTGTATATAACTACTAAACACAGTGGCATTTATTATAAGTAAAAGTTGCCTTAAAAATAACCCCGCCGTTAAATTTTAAATGACACACTTGTATTACCTCGTTTTGCCTGCATTTAGTGGTCCAATTACCACTAAGTGGGAAACACTGGGTCAAAGGACTTTCCCTCTAAACGTGCTGCTAAAGCATGAATCTAAAAGAGAAGACACAGAACCCTCACAGTTTATTAACCATGAGCGTCACTTCAACAGGGGACCGCACCTAGATAAGGCTCTCATCCTCATTGTGCAGATCAGCTAAGAAGCAGTTTTAAAATCCAGGTCTGGTCTCACACAAGACTGAGGAAAGTAGGGTTGGACCTCGGTGTCTGTGTCTTCGTCAGATTCTTCAGGCGATTTGAATAATGAGTCAGCAAAGCAAATTTCAGGAGACTCTGGGAGGGCTAACAATGTGGCTGGCTCAGTTATGGTTTCTATTGTTGCGACACAACACCATGACCAAAAAGCAAGCTGGGGAGGAAAGGGTTAATTTGGCTCACATTACAACATCGCTGTTCATCACCGAAGGAAGTCAGGACAGGAACTCAAACATGGAAGGAACCTGGAGGCAGGAGCTGATGCAGAGGTCGTGGCGGAGTGCTGTCTACTGGTTTACTTCACACAGCTTACTCAGTCTGCCTTTTTATAGAAAGAACCCAGGAACACCAGCCCAGGGGTGACACCACACACAGTGAGCTGGACCCTCCCTCATTGACCACTAATTAAGGAAATGCCTTACAGCTGGATCTCATGGAGGTATTTCCTCAACTGAGGCTCCTTCCTCTCTGGTGACTCTAGCTTGTGTCGAGTTGACACACACAACCAGCCAGTGTGATGGCCAGAAAGTAAAAGTGCCTCCCATTAGACCCGAAGGCCTGAGCCTAATCCCTGGAGCCCACGTGGTAGAAGGAGAGAATCAACTCCTGTAAGTTGTCCTCTGACCTCCATGTGTACAGCATACATACACACATGCACATGTAGGCGTGTGTGTGTGTGTGTGTGTGTGTGTGTGTGTGTGTGTGTGTGTGTGTGTGAAAAATAAAAGAAACCTGGGGACAGAGTGATAGGCCAGTAGCAGTAGGAGAGACAGGAAGCTATGTTCTGGAATCTCGTCTGGGATAGAAGCAGGACTCAGTAGAAAGGAAACAGGCGAGGGGGAGGGGCGGGGACCTGAGGAACAGTTAGTACCATCAGTGCCACTCTTCTGTGAACTGCAGCTCTCCAGACAAACACAACCTAGCACAGCAACCCATTCATTCCACATAAATGCAGCAACAAAACCACTCCTCCGTGGATAATTGTAAATAAACCACACAGCCCTAGATGGAATATTTCGGAGAGGGGTGTTTCCTCCTCTTTCAGAAAAGATAAACAGGCCATGCATTTTTATCTTTAGGGTCCTGGGAGGCTATAAAAATTTCCACTTATTCATGGAAAAATCTATGAAAAGGATAAGAGCTTTGTATAAAAAGGAGGGAGAGTGGTGATAGATTGTTTCCCAGTAAAATGGAGTGAGTTGGGGCGGGCCTCATAGGGAATAAGATAATTCCTAACCAAAATCCTCCAGTACGGTCTTTTCTGTCCATAGAACAAGCCAGAGGCAGACCTCAGCAGGGGCCTGTCTAGAATTTAAGTTGCTTTCTGGTTCCCCCTGCACTCACAACAATTATTGTGAATGACTGTGCTGTCAGTTTCTAAGACACCCTTCAATGACCCTTGCCTTCAGGTAATTTTTGCCTGTGTTACTCAGCTTTCTGTTACTATTGCAAAGACCTGAGGGCCAGCAACATGGCTCCGTGGGTAAAGCACTTGCCGCATAAGCCATCATGGCCTGAGTTCGATCCCCAGAACCTACATAAAGGTAGAACGAGAGAAGTGACTATATAAAATTGTCCTCTGATCTCTATGTGCTCACCATTTCACACACATGCGTGCACACCCACATCCCACACACACACCCACACACACACATACAAAATAATAACGATTTTTTAAACCATGAGAAACCAACCTATAATCAGGAAAGGTTTAAATGACCCACCATTTAGAAGCTTCTGGATTGCTTTGGGTGAATGATGGTGCATCATGGCAGAAATGGTTGGAGGAATAAAATTGCTCATCTCATGGCCAGAAGGCAAAAAAGAAGGCAAGCCGAGATTGGGTCCCTCCATCCCTTCACAGTCGTACCCTGAGAGACTTGAAGTCCTCCCAGTAGGCTCTATTATCTAAACTCTCTGTCACTACCTAATGATATCATAAGCAAGTCATAAGCAAGCAATTTTTTTTTCTGAGACAGTGTCTCTGTGTATCCCTGACTGTCCTGGAACTACTCTATAAGCCAGACTGGCCTCAGATTCAGAGATCCACCTGCCTCTGCCTCCCAGGCTCTGGGATTAAAGGTGTGTGCCGTCATGCTGGCTTACACAAGCAAGCTTTTACCCGTGGGCCTTTGAGAGATACTTAAGATACAAGCTATAGCAGTGACCTTGTGGGATCCCATCTAACCGCGTCATGGACGGAAGCCACTGACTTGCTCCTAGCTCATAGAGCACAGTAAAAGTGAAGGGTTACATGAAGTTCCAATACTGTGGCCAACATCTTGTTCACTCTGACAAACCCAGTTTCTTTGTCTTGCAGTGTGCTGCAGAGGAAAACGTGGGACAAGGGGCCGAGGGAAACTTACTGCTTCCTCTGTGATGCACTCAATTCCTCCAAAGCTTGAGACTCAACCAACAGAAATGTATTCCATCAGTCCTGAAAGCCAGTGAGTCAGAAATCCATTTCTCTGGGCCAAGATCTAGATGCTAACAAAGCTGTGGTTCCTCAGGAGGGAGGCGCTAGCAGGCCCTTCATCTTTTAGCCTTCGAGTGGCTGTCCCCACCCTGCCACTCATGGCTCCATCACGCCAGTCTCTCCTTTGTAGTCACGTTGCCTCCCTTCTGTGTCTAATCGCCATCTGCCTCCCACATGAAGCCACTTCTGGCAGACAAGAGCCCTTTCTGATGGTTCAAAGTACTCATCTCATCTCAAAAACACTAGCACAGGGCTTAGGATGTGCTCAGTGGAAATACACTTGCCTAGTAGTCACAAAAGCATGGGTTCAACCTCCAGCCAAACAACAGTAATAATCGTCATCCTCATCTCATCGTTAAAAAAAAATCCTACATGACAGCGTTGTGACTCATGTATTTAATCACCATAAGAAAAACCTTTTCAAAACACCACCATTTAAGATACCATTCCTACGGAGTAGAGATTAGGATTACCTATCTTTGGGAGTCACTATCCTGGGGCCTGCTCTGACTCCTGGCCAATAGCTAGGAAGGAACCAAGGCTGTCCAGCACCACTGAGGAACAAGAGAGATGGAAGCAGACACTTCCCCAGCCAGTGTTGAGATGACTGCTCCAATAGCATCCCCAACTTCAGCACCACAGCATGATGCTAAGCAATACCGAGCTTCTTGACCCAGAAACAAACAAACAAACAAACAAAAAGGTGGCTTATTTTCAAGCAACTAAGTATTGAGAAAATTTATTACACAGCGACAGATACCTAACAATTTCTTTGCTCAAGGCTCATATAAAGCTAACTCATTATGTTCTGTGTACATGTTTTTAGTATGACAAGCTAAAATTATTTAACTAATATCAGCCCGTGGGCAAGTGTATGGGACATTTTCTTAATCAGTGATTAATGTGGTGGGCCCAGTCCATTGTGGGTGGTGCCACCCCTTTGCAGGTGGTTCTGAGCTGTGTAAAAATGGCTGAGCAAGTCACAAGGAGCATACCAGTAAGCAACATCCGTCTGGGTTCCCTGCTTGAGTTCCTGCCCTGTATGATGCCCTGTATGATGCTGCAGGGGAAAAAAAAGCCCTCCTTAAGTTGCTTTTGTTCGTGATCTTTATCACAGCAATAGAAAGCAACTAGGACTGTTGGTGTGCAATCCTGTGATTAAGGTATCGAGTCAGCAAAATAAAGGAATGAAGAAATCAAAGCCAAATTAGTTTAGCTAGAGCCAGTGAAACATTTATTGATGCGGAGAGATGATATAAGCACTTAATCTTAATAAGAGCAAAGGAATAAAGGACCTGAGACCAAGAATGAGTCTGATAAACAGCTCAGAGATTAATGACAGGTCCTTTGTTTGTGACAGCGGAGAGGCCAGGTCATGAGGCAGTCAAGGGAGACAGTTTCAGAAACACTCTGTGGGTCATGGGGCTGAAGGTTAATAGTGAGGATATTGAATGAGGAGGAAGCTAGAGAAATAAAGACAGATCTCTCTCTTCTCTCTCCCTCCCTCCTCTCCTTTTCTCCCTGCCTGCCTGCCTGCCTCCCTCCCTCCCTTCCTCTCTCCCTCCTTTTCTCCCTCCCTTCCTCCCTCGCTCTCCATTAGAGCTGCAGGCTCATCCCTACACTTGATAAGCTTATGGTCTTGCCTTATCCCAAAGAATCTTACCGGCTCAACCAGCAGACGTGCTGGGCTCAGAGATGACCAGTGAGGGCAGTGCTCACAGTCAGAAACCATCTGGTTTCACTGTCTCTGACATCAATAGGAGAACTGCTGATTAATGTTTGAGAGCAAAAGAATGTGACCGAGCTTTCTAAGGGACTCTGCGGAGCCTGGCAGCACTATTCATTTTCTCACTGGTGATGGCATTCAGTAGGAGAGCAGCGGAGGAAGGACTGACGTCCAGATGGAGCCCTTAAAGGCACATCCGAAGTCCCACTGCCTCAAACGTTGCCTAGAATGCACGAAGAGTTAAGTTTTCTTTTAAAAGAAGAGAATAGAAGCCAAATTATTCCTTTCCCAGTGTGCTATGTATTTGCTGGCCTTTTATTTGAAGATGTTCTGTTATCTTTAAGTTTTCAGACCCTGGGCTCTTCCATAAGCCTAAAAAAGCATTGCTGTGGCCTTCATTTGTGTGCACAGAGGCTGCTGTTTCCATTCCTTTTGACCTTGACCTCTGCCAGCCCGCCCTCCCTCCCGTCCAGCCAGCAGGCAGCCAATCCAGAAGCCCTTGGAAGCGGCAGTTACCTGGCAACAGTGACAATCATATTAACAGGATGAGGCAGCTGTGGAAAGTGGCTGCCTCTTCCTGAATGCAAGTGGGCAAAGGAAGGGCTGGCAATGGCTCTTTTTTATCAATGACGTTTTATCCACAAACACACATACAATTTCTAAGATTGACTAGTAAAAATAGTGTCCAATTGGAGGACTAATAACAACCCCAAAGATTCACATGAAATCAAATATTTGGAGAGACTCTCCATCCTTTTTCCACTGGCTCATTGTAGAAAGTTCGAGAGTTTATTGGGGTTTTCTTGGGTTGTTTGTTTTATTTAGACAACACATCTCAAGCAACCCAGACCGGCTTTGCAATGTAATCAAAGAGAACATTAACCCCTTGATCTTCCTGCCTCTATCTCCTCATATCTAGGATTGCAGGTATGTGCCACCATGCCTGGCTAAACAGATTAGGTGGAAGTAATTTTGCTTGGTTTTATGCAGCGTTGGGGATTGAACTCAGAGCTCTGGGCACATGTATGTGCTCCGCTTGAGCCACATCCCCAGCCTCTGCCCTCAAGAGCCATTTAACCCTAGTTTCCATCTGTGTGTGTTCTAATCCCATCCAGTGATATATTTTGACCACCCAACTACCTTACCGTAATTGGATCCTAAATGCTATGTACTGAGAATTATTCGCCTCAGATCTTGCCTGCCTAAGCACAGATGGACAGCGGAAACACAAAAGAGAGTAGTTAGCAATGACCTATAGTCTAGGCTCTGCAATGAGCACTCTACAGACACGCTTAACTTCCAAAACTGCCCTATGAAGACAGTAAGGACACTATCTCCATTGTTCAGATGAGGAAAACAGATTTAGAATGAGCAACAATGGTTATGTATCTATTAAGAGTGGGGCCAGGATTTGAACTCATGTTTTTAACTCCCTTTGTATGTAGCTAAAGGTAAGAGATGGTTGATGTGGGAGTGTCTTTATCTATCTGTTGCTTTCATTGGTTAATTAATAAAGAAACTGCTTAGCCTTTGATAGGCCAGCACTTAGGTGGGTGGAGTAAACAGAACAGAATGCTGGGAGGAAGAAGTGAGTGAGCCAGACACCATGCCTCTCCTCTCCAGACAGTCGCCATAGCTCTCCTCTCCAAGATGGATGCAGGTTAAGATCTTACCAGTAAGCTACCACTTCGTGGTGCTACACAGATTATTAGATATGGGTTAATCAAGATGTGAGAGTTAGCCAGTAAGAGGCTAGAGCTAATGGGCCAAGCAGTGTTTAAAAGAATACAGTTTCCGTGTAATTATTTTGGGGCATAAGCTAGCCATGTGGGAGCTGGGCGGGAACGCAGCACGCAGCTCCTACTACAAATGGTGTGGTTAGCCAAGAGGCAGACTGAATGACAAGGCAAAGACAATCACCAAACTCAAGAATGAGAGAAGAGCCGGGTGGTGGTGGCGCACGCCTTTAATCCCAGCACTTGGGAGGCAGAGGCAGGCAGATCTCTGTGAGTTCGAGACCAGCCTGGTCTACAAGAGCTAGTTCCAGGACAGGCTCCAAAAACCACAGAGAAACCCTGTCTCAAAAAACAAAAAACAAAACAAACAAAAAAAAAAGAATGAGAGAAGAAAAATCAATTCAACTAATGTCATCTCATCAATATCCAAAGGTGGGGCTGTATACTAAAACAGCCTCAAGCATTTCCTTTAGCATAAACTTGAAAGATTATGCAAATGCCACAGTCTTAGGAAGCATTAATGGTCACCCACTATGAAGGTGACCCCTGATGATTTTATCAACCTGTTATTCAGTAATCAAAAGAGAGAAAAACGTGGTTGTGAATTACACAGAACTTGAAATGATGACCAGAGTCAAGTCTAAATTGGACCATGCATCCACTGGTGCCCTGGAGGAAGTCGATTAAATGCACATATTTTGAGCCTCTATCTTACACAAAGTTTCAAGTTAAGATTTTAAAGAGATAAGATTACTAAACTCAGGCCACGTCCAGATATGGGTTGGAAGCCAGAGAAATTGCAAGTTCTTTTCTCTGTGTTTCTTCTCCATGGGCTAGAAGACTAATGGCAACTCCCTGTGCTTGCTAAGGGTATCCCAAGGTACTAGGTGTTAAAAAGAACTCCTGAATTAAATCGTCTGTAATACAGAGTTAATGGGTGATAACTGCAAAGACCTAACTCTTCAGATGGCTCATAGATACTACTACGGTGACTCCCTAGGTGTCATGACCTCTGCTAACCTCTCCAACTTCATCTCCCATTAGTTCTTGGTCACTTTTCTTGGTTGAGCATCTAAGTGTTCCTATCCCAGACTCCTTTGAAGTAGCTCAAATGTAGCCCCAGTAATCTGCATTTCATTAAGATCTTTATTTAAAAGTTATAAATAAGTGTTTGAGAGGATGGATATGTCAATTATCTTAAACTGGTTCTTAGACCTTGCATATGTATGGTCTTGAACTATATAATGTTCAGTCTAAGAGACAGATAAATATCCTCACAAAAACAGCAAGTATCACTTACTCATGCTGCGCTGTTGTTTGTGGCCTTTGACAGGAAATTTTGCTCTACCAACAGAGAAAAGGAAGAATTGACAGGACAAATAAATACATAAAATAAAATCTCTGAGATGCTATCTACTTACTTAAGACAGTCAACTGGTTTCAGACACTGTGAAGTAAACATTGTTTAACTCTAATCTAAATATGGACTAGAGGGCCTACTATTCTGCCATACCAACTACAAATCATCCTCTCTTTTATTAAAATGAGATCTTGACCAGACAACTCTGGTAGACAAAAGTCCATGCACCTGTAGTCTTGAAAGTGATTTCAAAAAATCTTTTATTATTTTCAAGTATTTTATAAAATTGACTCCACCAACCGAAGTGGCTTTTGCCTTCAATTATTTGAAATCCATGATATTTTTGTACATAGATAGGTTCTGCTTCAAAAAACACTAAGTTAATCTGCCATGTTTAATGGATACTAATCTGTAAATTGGAGCATAGACTTAGTTCTTCGAACAGGAATGGAACTTCCACTCATTGGGTATAGCTGGCCTCCAGTGCTGGAATCTCTGTCGTGCATAGCTTCCCTGGCTTGAAGGTTCCCTTGTGTTGCAGACATTTCCATTGCCAAGGGCAGTTCCTTCCATTGCCTGTAGCAATGAAACTCGATTATTATTCCCTATGAAAAACTCACATGTTCATCCCTGTTCCCCTTCACTGAGCTCGTAGCCCTGGTTCTGCCCTCTGGCGTGGAAGACAGGACGGCTACCAGTTCTTCCACAAGGTAAGCAAGCTCTTCAAATGACTAAAATGGTTTTTCTGCCTAGAAATTCTTCCCTGGGCTAAACACCTCTCAAACCGTCTTGTAGAGCCTCCTCTCTTCGACACTGCCACATTGCTGCCACCCCCATTCTCACCTTTGGGGTCACCTGCCAACTCACTGCTGTTCCCCAGAACAATTGTGCCACATGCTCATTTAACTGTGAGCCTTCCCGGTGTGTTTCAGGGAAAGGGGGGGTGCTATCCCTGAATCCGTGTATCCTGTTAATTGTTCAAATAAATGTAAACACGATGTCCATGATCTTTTAGGAACTAGAAATTAAATCTTCCCTAATTAGGGGTCTGTAGTTTGCTCATGTTTGTGGTCAAGGGCTGTTCTGAGCTGAAATGAACACCCCCATTCAAACAAAGGACAACTCAAACAAAGGAGCTGCAGCTCCTATCTTTAGCACATTCATTCAAACGAGGATATCATGAATGGAACCAGGAGAACCACAGCAATTTGGGCAGCTGTAAAAACAAAAATAACAATACTAAGCTGTTTTCATCCAAATTGGAGCTTTCCCAAGAAGAAAAAGTACATTTCAGCATTCTTCCCACTGAAAAGTCTTCCTGAGAGGATGCTCTGTGTTTCCAAGACCCTGCCAGTGGCTCACTGGTGCTGAACGGAAGTGGACAACTCACATTCCCTTGTAATCAAAATCTCTGTGCCCTGGGGACTGCAGTCACACCAACTATAACTACTAGCTAGTGTCCAACCTAGGGGACACCTCTGACCCAAGAGTGGAACAAGCAGGACGCATCAAGCAGTTCCTTTCTAGCAAGGAAGGGAGCAGGGAAGCAGTCCCTGTCTGAGAGTTCATCCGCATGCTACACATAGCATATTTCTGCTATTTTCTTGTGTGCAACTTTGAAGAAGTTATATAACCATGAGGGTCTGAGAAAGTTGGCGCATAGAAGTCATGGTGCATGCAGAGATCAGAGAACAGCTTGCAGAATAGTTCTCTCCTTCTATTAGTTGGATCTTGGGGACCCTATTCTAGTCCTCAAGCCTGGTAACTGTTACCTTTACTGAGACGTTACTACTGCCCTGTCTTCACCAATTTTCGTATCTGTTATTTGTTAGTTATTACTAACTGGTTGAAAGTGAGACCCCAGCCCTCTAACACCCCCATATCCAAAGAGTCTGGAATGTAATATTAAGTTGGGGGCATCACCCCAGCCCCTGGCATTCATCCTTGGGGCACCAATGGAACACCAATGGAGCAGAAAGCTCCATCTCAGGCCACCTCCCCCTGGGAGTTCCCTTGGGCCGGACTCCACCTCCAGGAAAGCCCACCAAATGCTGACCCCTCCCCAGGGAGGATCAGGACCACTCCCACAGACTATTTAGGCTCACACAGGAAAAGGTAACACATGGTCTTCGGGTTTTGCGCGTGCTCTCCCTCTCTGTCGTGTCGTGTCCCATCGTCCCTCCACCCCATGCTCCCGGTCACACGAGAGCACTGCATTCATTAAATGTGGGCATCTTTGATTTGGTCTAATTGGGTCTAATTGGAGTTATTTTGCATTGGCGGAGAGGCCCATCTCAAGATTTTTCCTAACACTAACTAAGTTAGCAAATGCACAAACAGAACAAAGATTATGGGATGTGTGTGAGGCCAGGGGTTGTTGTATTTTTGTTTTTGAAACAGGGTTTTTCTATGTAGCCATGTCCAGCTTCAAACTCACTCTGTAGACCAGGCTGGCCTTGAATTCACAGAGACCCACCTAGCTCTGCCTCCCAAGTGCCAGGATTAAAGGTGTGCACCACCCCATCTGACTATTGAATCTGTTTAAGCACTCTTCCTTTGAGCAGGAACCAAACGAAATGGCTATTGTGACTGGCAGGCCCTCCTTCCTGAACAATAAAGACATAGTGTCTTTACTGTTCTATTGCTGTGAAGAGACCAAGGCAACTTGTTTTTAACACTACGATTTTTACTTATTTATTTTTTATTTCATGTGTATTGGTGTTTTGTGTGCCTGTGTGCCTGTGTGAGGATGTCAGATCCCCTGGAACTGAAGTTACAGACAGTTTTGAGCTGCCATGTCGGTGCTGGAAATTGCATCTGGGTCCTCTGAAAGAGCAGCTAATTTTCGTAACTGTTGAGCCATCTCTCCAGCCCCCCAAAAGCAACTCTTATAGAAGAAAACATTTAATTGAGGGCTTGGTTACATTTTCAGAGGTTTAGCCCATCATCATCATGGCAGGGAGCCTGGTGGCGTGCAGGCAAGTGCTGGAGTAGGAGCTGAGAGCCACATCCTGATTTACAGGTTTAGATAGAAAAACAATGGGCTTGGAGAGAGCTTTTGAAACCCCAAAGCCCACTTGCAGTGATACACTTCCCCAGGCAAGGCCACACTTCTATACCTTCTAATTCTTTCAAATAGCGCCAGCCACTCTTGATGACTAAGCATTTGAATACAGGAGCCTATGGGGGGTCATTCTTATTCAAACCACCACACATGGTGTCATTTCTCACAACAGATTTTCTGTGTTCAGTCTCTGTGGAGAGCAATGTCTGTACATGTCCTTACACCCTATCCCTAACACTTGTCATTACAGTGCTATCCTTTATGGGCTGGAGAAATGGCTCAGCAGTTAAGACTGACTGCTCTTCCTGAGGACCCAGGTTCAATTCACAGCACCCACATGGCAGCTCACAAATGTCTGTAACTCAAGTTCCAGTGGAACTGACTCCCTCAAACACCAATGAATATAAAAATAAAAAACTTCTATGACAAAACTATTCATCTTTACACTAAGTAAGGTTCAGATCTCTGATTTTATAGATGATTTTTTTTTTAACCAGAGGAAACTTCCAGGGGCACTACATATACATGATGTACAGGCACATGCAAGCAAAATACCCAGACCCATAAAATTCATATTTATGTGTGTATAGGTGTGTCTATATAATATACATATATGCATATTATATATATAAAGAATAGTTTTTGACAGAGGCAAGACTAACAACCAGCACCCCTTCCCTCCATCCCACTTCCTGCCACAGCAAAGGGCTGAGGTGAGCCACTATATATATATATATAACACCCTGGTGCCATGTAACACCACATAACAATATTTTTCTAACCAATAATGTTGATTCAGTGAATTTTGCTTCTTTTGGCCTCTATTTCCTCTGGCTTTGGTCCTGGTATTAGATACCTACACTTTCTCACAATCAAAATGATGCATCTGGGGCTGAGGACGTAGCTGTTGATAAAGTGCTTGCCCAGCAAGCATGAAACCCTGGGTCAATCCCAGTACCACATAAACAAGGGTTGATGTTGTGTGATGAAGTCCCAGCACTCAGGAGGATCAGTCTGAGGTATTTAAGACCCTGTCTTTAAAAGAAAAGCAGGGAGAATGAGGGAAGAAGGAAGAGAATGGGGTGGGGTGTACAAATTCCAGATAAAGTCTAGATTACTAAAAATAGGAGAAAGAAAGAAAATGCAGATGAAGTTTTTTGCTTTTATATGATAAAAAAGTCACTCATACAATTATGTCAACTATAAGTAAACAGGCAATGGTTTCTACAACTGTGGCCTTCCAGTTCCTCAACAGTAGCCTAGGCAACCATTATATTATCATCATGACCCACACACTCAAGGTGTTATCTCCAGAAAATTAGTGAGAGATTAATAATATATTTTACAACAAAGTAACCTCTACTATGTGACCAAACTTTCCCAGGGAGATGTTACACACCCATCTACTCACCCCAGATAAGGATACCACAACACACCAAAGTATGGCTACCACCAGAAGTCCAACTTGGTGAACCATGAGATTTATTGGGGTTACTTATAGGACTATGGATGAAGGGTTACTTGCAGAAGGAGAAGTGACTCAAAGACAATTGCAATACCAAGACCCATCCATCCCTGCATGGGTGTCAGCTCACAAAAGCTGGGAAACCTAAAACAGACTGCACAGCCTACGGGAAGTTCAACAGGTCAGAAGATGTCCTCCTCAAGTGAGTCTGGTCTGAACCTCAGCCAGACAGTTAGATTGGTTTCTGCTTCTTCCGGGCAGCTGGTCTAAGAGTCTTCTTTGCAGCTCAGCTTTGCTCCTCCCAGAGCTATTCTCTACTTTTATTGCTTACTTTGGCAGGGAATGTCCTAGTGAAATCTAGCCAGTTTCAGGGACTTCCTGAAGCTATTTTGTTTACCTTCCTGCTTAAGGAGCTTCCCTGCAGTAGGGACTGTTTGAATCCCTGAGGAAACTGCTGCACAACAGCCTCCAACATCAGTGGTTTTAAGGTCAACTAAAAGTAAATAACTAAAAGAGAGTTAAGACCTCTTCAGGTTTCCCTTAGTTCCACAATCTTCAAGAGTATGAAGGTTGGAAATTCTAATCATTAGACCAAGTCTGCTCTTTAGCAATGTACTTGGCTATGTTGTAGGAATCTGATTTGTTAGTTTATTTGTTTGTTTTAAACTTGAATTTGGATATCTTTGAACGAAGATCAAGTCTCCAGTTTCTGTAGTCCCCACTGTGCATATTGCAATATTCATAAAATCTACTCATCCATGTCACCTATCTAAAAATTCAGAGGCATTTGAGTTTATCATGTGATTCCTGTCCATCTTTCACCCTACAGATGAGAAAATTCAGATTCAGAGAGATTCTAACCAATCAAATATTCAGTAGTTAGGGACAGAGGCGGGACTTTCAACCCGTACCCCTCCTCTCCATCCCACTTCAGCCACAACAAAGGGTGAGCCACCTAATGGGGCATTCAAAGGAATCTCTCTGTATCCTTGGCAACCACAGGAACTGACACATCAATCAGCTATGCTATGGGGCAACCAGTGATTCAAGGTCCTGACATGGACACCCCACAGGTGGTTCCTCCTCAGAACAGCTTTTCCTAGCGTGGGTAGCCAGTGCTCTCTGGGAACGCTTGGTCAGATGGGACATTGGCAGCTTTGTCCCTTCATCAGAATTTCCTGCCATTGTGCATCTACAAAGGGGAACCGACTGTGCCACAGAGTGACTCAAGAAGGATGCTAAAGTTGGAACTGGGGACAATCCAAGTTGGCGGCCACTAATCTGGAGAGTCTGTGCTGCCTCGTGCTCTTCCAACCAAGTGACTCAGTGGTTGAAATTTTTCAGCAAGACACCTGGAAGTCACTTGTCCTTTTCAGTAAAGACTCATTCAAAAGGTTTTATTTTAAAAAAAAAATGTAATAGTGTTCATTTTCCATCACTCTATTACCCTGAGCACCAGATTGCTGCTAATTCATATGGTGCTGATTCACTGAGGCAACATTCTTTGGTTAAAGCTATTTATGTCCCAGCATCATTTGAAAGGCCCTTTGGGTCTTTTCTGAAATACTTGAGGCCAGAGAGGCAGCTTGATCTCAGGAAAGACAAAGGTCTGAGGAGGTCATGTCAGAAAAGCAGCCAGACCACGTGGACTCTTGCCTTCAGGCTTGGGTGCAGATGCCCTTTGTCCCCAAGTTCTCCTCAGGATGAATTCCCTCCAAACCGCAGGGCCACAGCTCACCTGGGAAGCTTCCTGTGCTGAATGCAAACAGAAAGAAGGTGCAATGACAGGTCAGCAGGTGTCTAGCCACACTCCACACTCACAATCAGCCTGGCAGAATTCCGCATCCTGGGGGGCTTCTCTGAACCTCAGTTTCCCAGACAGATAGTGTTTGACCCACATTGAAATGAGGCTAATGAATGACAGATGGAAGATAATTCCACAGCAGCAGTTATCTGGACCCCCAGCATGAAGCCAATAGGGAGACAGTATCAGGAACCTGTATGCTTGATGAGAAAGTCCTTTGGCTGGCCACCCACCGTCTCTTTCAAAGGAGTAGTGGTCCCAGCAGATATCTACCCACCAGGAAGAAAATGAATCAAATGCTGTCTTCACATCTTCTCTCCTTCCCAGAACTCCCAGGTGATGGGAGCTAATGAGGTGCTTGCGGTGAACTTTGAGCTCCCTGGAGATCAGTGCTATATAACAGAAAGTGTCCTTCTACAACAGAACACCAGAGAACGGCTTCCCCAGAAGTCACAGTGCGCTTGAAAGGGAATAGGTGAAATCATTTCCTTTCCCTTCTCCTGCTCTCTGACTAAAAGCTCCTTAGCCATTTACAGAGGATTTAATCCACCAGTGGACTGTCCCCATTCGAAGGCTGCAGGGCTAAAGTTAGTACTGACCTGAACATGGCAATCACAAGGGAGGACGGGTCGGAGTTCCTCCTTGCTGCTGCTGCAAGCTAAACATCTGCCATTTTGAGAGTTTCTGAGACACAACCTTGCACCAAGGTTTCTAATCTGAAATCCTGTGAAGTCACAGCAGGCTTGAGAAAAACCTCTGTGGCTCTTCTCCCCATCTCTGCTTTCTGTTGCTTGACTTGGGGACTCTCTTCTTACCCCCTACATGGAACCTAGCGGGGTATCTTGTACAGGGTATGACCCAGGGTACACTGTGCCCTCTTACGTACAGATCCTAATCGAAGGCTCCAGGGAAGTCTTGCCAGGGGCTAGGGCAAGAGTTTTACAGACAACAGGCCCACTTTTTACACATGAAACTGTTTCATGGACATAGCTTCCATCAGCAGTCCTCATATTTCTCCACTTCTGTTGGGTGTGACTGAGTGGTCCAAAGAGAAAGGACTAAGGAAGGGAATGAACTAAGATGGCATGAAGTGGGCTGCCTCAACAACAAAAAAAAAAAGGTACAATTCAGAGAGAAGGGCGGGTATGGAGCTAGGTGTGGGCTCCGAGAAGCCCAGGACTGGAGAGGCAGAGGCAGGAGAATCATCACAAGGTCCAAGCCAGCCTGGCTGGTTGACAGAGTAAGTCCAGTCCAGCCAGGGTTACAGAGCAGGACTCTGTCTAAAACAAAAAAAAGAAGGAAAGCACACAAGTGAACACACAGTCTTAGAATTGAACTTTTACAGTAAGAGTCAGAAACCTACTTGAGCTAGCTCAAATAAACAGAGATTGTATTGTAGGGCTTCTCATGGTATGATAAAAAAAAAGACTCCCAGGAAATACAAAAGCCATAAGAGGGTTGGAAATCTTGACAAATAAAAATGTGTGGGAGAGAGGATTTGGTTGGAAAGTACTCTCCACACTGAAGTAGCAAAGGCTCAGTGCCTTCTTTCCAGCTAAGTCTCCTCTGTATGAGTCATCTATGGGCCACCCCACCTCTTCTTCCTGCACCCTTAACAGTGAGCAAATTCTTGCCAGGTTGCTTCCCTCTGCTGAGTGAGAATCTGAGCGGCTGGGTTTCCTCTGTTTTTAGCAGGTCACCAGCGACGCCTGTGGAAGAGCTTTGCTAGCCGTCAACAGGGATCTGCTCTAAAAGGAGGGTGGGTATGATTGCTAATCTTGGTTCCCAACTTGATTAGACGGAGAAACGCCTAAGAGATTAGTGGGACCCACCTCTGCGGGTGTCTGCCATTCCCAGAGACAAGTGTATTGTGGTGATTCTCATGTGATCAATGGTTTAATCCACTGGTGGACTGGAATTTTAAATAGATGATTGAGAAGTGATAGGCACCTGAAAAGGGGAGCCTCGGTAGAAGTGTGTCGGAGGCGTGTCTTTGACCGGTCTACCTTAGCCTGACCCTTACCCATTACCTCTCTCTGCTTTCCGGCCTCTATGAGCTTAACAATTTTGAAGTGCCCCACCCTCCTGTTCTGATTTTCTGCCTCCCGGTGGCCCAGAAACCTCCAAGCCAGTCCTCCAGACTAAAACCGCGACACCTGCACGCCCCCATTGAAATTATCTCTCTCCAGCCTTTGCTGTACCCATGTAAGACTGATTGCTCCAATGGGGTCAACCATTACGACAAAATCCCCCCAACACACACACACTCACTCACAACCTGAACTACAAGTAAGGCAGCAGCAACTCTCTCTCAAAACAGATTAGCAGGGGTTGACCTGGAGAGGACCAACATAGCCCCAGGACATTGCTCCCTTTGAATTCCACTCCTTGGACAAGTCACTTGGCCTCCAAGTGCCTCCTTCACTAATTTGCAAACTGGGAGATAGAAATGAGGATGCTAAAGGAATTGGTTAGATTAACATAATCGTGTGGACCTCTTAGAATACTAGCCAGCATGACACCCACTACGCTTTCCAGTAGGGGCCTCCGACCCTCACGTGAGTGTGGCTCTCTTGGGGAACTTGTTCAAATGCAGATTCTGTTTCCCTCTGGAAACAGGGAGAGATTTGCTTGTGTGTGTGTGTGTGTGTGTGTGTGTGTGTGTGTGTGTCGGTGCTTCTGGTTCTTGACCCAGACTTTGTAGATCCAGGGTCCACTGTACAAACCACTAATCAAAGGAAGATAGACCATTGCTAAGGGGAGTGGGAAGAGAAGAAAACAAAGGGTGAGACATTTGAAAAAATTTAAAGTATAATAGTTCAAAATAAGAAAGGACTTGGTATCATCAAATGGTCTTTCAAAGGAAATATATGGGCTGCTCTGTAATCCAGAGGACCCTCCCGCCTCCGACTGCCCCCTAACCTCCTAATAGACAGGGCCAAACTTAACCACAAGACACAGGAGGCAAGGGCCTAGGACCCAGGACCCTTTAGGAAACCATAAAATTGTTGACATTTTAATTTCTCTTCTCTTAAAAATGAGAAGAAAAATATTACAATAACAATAATATATCAGTGAATGCAGACAAGACTATAGTTGATTTTATAACCATACAGTCATAAAATACAATTTTGAATGTTTTTATTATGAACACAAAAGAGGCGAGAGTCCAGTCAAATCTTAAAATGGCCACGACATGTTGTTACTGCAGCACAGATTCAAGTGTGAAGTGAAGGATGGAGAAGGGGAGCCTTGAGATTCCTTCCAACTTTGGGGGTTAATGTTTTTTTAGGATTCCACGGCCATGCTCTGCTTGCTGGATCTGTTATCTCTAAACTCCCACCTGCAGATGCTTGCTTCCTGCCCCTCTCAAGTCCTCATGCGTAGACCAGCATGCTCATCACCGCCAGGGAGTTATCACTGCCAACCCCTGACTTTGTAATCTGCTGATGTCTTCTCTGTTTACTTCCAAAATAAAGAAATTGTAATTTTCATTGTTACAAAATACTCTTGATTCCAGACACTGCAAGCATTGTGCAGACATCGCCTCATTAATATGTACATCACTTTGCTGAAGGAAATGGAATTTTTCTGTTTTGTTTTTAACTTTTAAAATGACAAAGTAACCCAAGAAAAGATTAAATGAGAGCTATTATTTGAAATGCAAAAGGAGGGGGAAAAAGCTAAGTCAGTGGTGATGGTGGTGATGATGACGATGGTGAGGAGGAGGAAGACGGGGATGACCACAATGACAATGACAAGAATGGAGTAGAGCATCCACTTACGCTTACAAGCCACCAAGGTAGTCTCCCCTGTTGGTATAAACTGAATTTACTCTTGTAATGTTAAATGAAAGCCTGGACCTCCCTCCACATCTTCTTCCTCACAGTGCCCAGAGAGCAGAAACTGAGTGTGTGTTTTGTGGAAGATCCCGCTGTGAGACCACTTTGGGGGGCCTTTAACACCATGGTGTGGAAGAAGAGAGGTGTGAAGAGCACATGATGCGGCCCCCGTGGCTTCAACAGAAAAGAACTAATTGAAGACATGGAAATTGAAGCTCCTTCGAGCTTAGGGGGGAACTGGTGACCATGTGAGTAAAATTCACTTTATAAAAGGTTATTTTCCTTTTATACCCACTTAAAAACTTGGTAGCGCACAAAACTGAGACATGGAAAAGGTAAGAAAGAGGCTGGGAGTATAGACTTCTTAGCATTTTCTATGTTTGTTTTGCCCGCATATATGTCTGGGCAATACTTGCCTGCCTGGTGCCTTAGGAAGCCAGAAGAGGGTGTCAAAACCCCTGCAACTATAGTCAATAAAGTAGTCATGAGCTGCAATGTGGGTGCTAAGGATTGAACCCCGGTCTTTGGACAAAGCAGCCAGTACTCTTAACAGTTGAGCCATCTCTCCAGGTCCCTAGTAAAGACTTCTAAAAGGAAGGTTTAATCTGAGTCCTCAGATGTCCCCACTCGCTGAGGCAGTCATGGAAAGATGTCAAGTTATCTATGAACTTGAACTTGAAGGAGGAAAATGACAGCATGACTCTGCTCACCTTTCACCGACATTGTGCCTTTGTCTCACGTGACTGTAGGCTTCACACTTGAGCAACAGGAACCCGTGACTGACATCTGACACAGTTATTTTGATCACAGTAGAGTTGATCTGATCTAATCTAATAAAATATTACTTGTAACCATTGCTGCTTTGAAGTTAGTGGTTACTAGGCCCACTTCAAGAGCTGGTTATCTTTTTTTTTTTTTGCTTTGATAATTAAGATATACATAAAATATTTTTTAAAAAACGCTCAGCCAGGGCAGAGTCTTCTGGAGTCTTCATCCATGAGTCCTCAGACATTGAAGCAAGTGATAGTTTTATTCCTGCTGTACCCAAACTATTGTGCTGTGTTGGCTTCCTGACACTGTTCTTTGAAAGCAAGGGCTAGAAGACTAAGAGGAGAGACACTGAAAGTGTAGAAAGGGATGAGGGAGGAAAGGGCAATGGGAGTAAATGAGGACAGGAAGCAGTGAAGCCGGAAGTGTGAAGAACGGAAGAATCATGGAAGGTACCCAGTAATAGCAAAAGCAGTCAAAGCAGACACTTCCCACCACACCCAGCCCTGCTCCATCCCATCGGAGCCTCTTCCTTCTTAAGGTAAAGCTTCCAGACTTACCACTCCAGGCTTCTTGGCATGAGTGCCCACCTGCCAGGTCATGGTTGGGGGCATGGCTGGGGCATGGCTGGGGCTGTTCTGAGAAACCTCTCACTAGACCTCAGAGAACTGAGAAAATCAATGACCAGTTACCAGCTCTATTACAAAACTAATCTTCTCAGCCTCAAAGAATGTTCCTTTTCTGCAGCTTTGAGTTTCCTTTTCTCAACATTAAAATGTTCTTTCTTTTATGAAGCAGCATTGATATTAGATAACATTTGGTTTTCATAATTTAATATCTTTGCTTAGTGACATAAATGCTTTAAAGCCTTTTATCTGCTCCCTAGTTTTAAAAATTATTTTTATTATTTTGTGAAATCCAAAATGCTGGGTGTCCTGCCCTATGCATCTTGTTTTATTCTTTCTTCTTCCTTTATAAAGGAATTTTCAGCAGGATGCTGTAACCACCACTCCAACCCGTTACCTAAGAAGCAGGGAGCCTTGGAATCTAGTTTAAGACCTGGGTTTGGGGCCTGAAGAGATGGTTCAGCATTTAAGAGCACTTACAGAGGACCTAGGCTTGGTTCTCAGGACCTATATAGTGCTCCACAACCAGTTCCAGGGACTCTGATGGACCTTTGGAACTCCTCGGATTTCTACATGGAAACACATAGAACACCGAAATACAGTCGTGTGTGCACGCGCACACACACACACACACACATAAACATAAAACTAAAAGAAAGACCCAAGTTTGCAAGTCATGGAGATGGTAAAGATTCTTACTGCCAAGCTCAACAACCAAGTTCAGTGCCTTGGATCCTTCATCCCTTATGGTAGAAGAGAAGAATCAACTCCTGAGGGTTGTCCTCTGATCACACACGCCATGGTGCTCTACCCCAACACACACACACACCACTCACACACACAAATATTAAATCTAAATTTTTCTAAAGACCTGAATTTATCCATTGGCTCTGCCATTTTTCACCTGTGTTACCTTGGGCAAGGCACTTGAGTTCCCCCTTCATCCATAAAATAATACTTTTTCATCTGCTGACAGGGCTGAAGGGTAAATATGAAATCACGACTATAAAGCACTGTGCATGGTGCCAGCCACGGCCATTTTGTCACGGTAGTCCAACCCTGCACAGCTAGCCGTAGAACTCGCCAGTGTCCTTGTTTCCATTGGGATGACTCTTCAAAGTGCCACTTAGCCGATCTGTCTGCGCTGGAACTTCCTATTTAGTTCAAGAAATGTTTAACCGCTGATTTAATACTCCTGGAAATTATATATAACTCTACTCATGAGGGAACATCAGACAAAACCCAATTTTTGAGTGACATTATAAAAAACAACTGACCTAAATTCTTTTAAAATGTCAAGGTCATGAAAAACCAATGAAAGACCAGAACACCATTCAAGTTGTATAATTTTGGAATGGATTCCAAATGGGGGTTGAAGCGTTAGTTTTTAAAATAAGGACAGTTGGGAGAAGGTGAGTAAAGGCTGTAGATTAGATAATAGTGTGCCAGTGTAAACATCCTGAATGGATATTCTTAGAATAATATACACAAAAGCTCCCAATATTTGTAATAATGTGGGTCACACACACACACAAATACCATCTGAGATTGATTTTAGGGTAGCCACCCACGTTCATGCCCACAGCCTTATCAAATTATGAAGATGAAGATATTCAAGTCCTGTTTATAGACAGCCTACGCATATCCTCCTATGCCTTAAATTCCCTCTAGATGACATATAATATATAAGACAGTGAGAATGGGGCTTAACTAATCATTATCCTCTATTGTTTTGGAATCTAAAACAAGGAAAAGGTTCGTACATGTTCAATACAGGCATAATTCTTTTTAATGTTTCCTATCAGAGATTCCAAGGATATAGAATGCCAAGAATCAGGAACTGAGACGTGTGTGTGTGTGTGTGTCTGTGTGTCTGTGTGTCTGTGTCTGTGTGTGAACTGAGATTATGTAGAACTTCACAGTTTACAGTACTCCTTCACACGGTTGTTCATTTGATTTGATTCTCCATGGTTCTTGATATCATATTGTGAAGCTAGACCATATAGGAAGACAGAGAAAAATCCAGAATTTCAAAGAGGAGGACCAAAATTTACAGACGGTTTTCACCTTAATTATCCTCCTAGGCTGTCTTTTGCTTACTATGTTAACTAGTAAGCATGAAGGGCTGTGACTTTATGTTGGGGGCCAGTCGGTGACAAAAACGTGGCTCTTGAATCATTCTACTCACGACCCACAGACCGAGGAGGCGGGTCCCTAGTATTAACTTTGGGACTGAGCTGAGCCAGTGAGTCATCAGGTCCACATCTCTCATCTCACACTCAAGTCCTGGTGTCAGGCTCCGTACGGGCAAAGCTCAATAGCTTGTTTAAGTCTCTCCTTCCCTCCCTACCTCTCTCTTTCCTCCATCAGTAACTTGACTTTGCTGAATGTAGGAGCTAGATTAGAATCAGTTAGAGGGGACCTAGGCAGGCCGCAGCAGGGTTTGATTGACCATGCCTCAGCATGCCCGCTATCTACTTCTAATGCCTCTGGACCTGGAAATAGCAAACATTGCCAGACTGTAATTAGGAAACTGGGTGCAGCTCAGGTGCTGACAACCCAGTGTGCTCACAGGAGGTCTGGACAGTGGCAATGGAACGGGAGCTGTCTCTTGCTGTCTCTGCTCCCTGATGCAGGCAAGGAAGATGTCAGTGTCGCTTATCTTCAGTGGCTTCTGTCAGTGTAGAGAGGTGGGTGGGCAGTGCAGGAGGCAGACTCCGTGGTCTACCATCCAGACAGCTGGGTGAGGGCCAGCAGTAGTGTCCTAATGCTCCTCTTCTGGTCCCTGCGTCACAGCCATGCTGCTGTGCCATGCAGGTGTATGCTAGGAGAAGCCTTGTGGACCCTTCTTCACAGAGGCGTGGTTGTCCCACAGAGCTCTGGCCTAGACTCCATCCTTCTTAACTTTCAAATAACTTTCTTTAAAAAGAATACAAAAAAAGATTTATTTTGTGTGTGTGTGTGTGTGTGTGTGTGTGTGTATGGATGTGTCTGTGTAGATGTACACCACAGGAGTGTGGGTGCCCACAAAAGCCAGAAGAAGGTGTCAGATCACTAGGAGCTAGAGTTATTGGCAGTTGTTAGCTTTCCCACCTGGGTTCTGGGACCTGAACTTGGGTCCTTTGCAGGAGCAGGGTGCTTACTTAACCACTGGGACATCCCTCCAGCCCTTGAACAACTTTCTAAGCAACAGTTTTCTTTGTGTTTTAGAAAACATCGCCACCAGGCAGATCTCTGTGAGTTCGAGCCAGCCTGATCTACAGAGCTAGTTCCAGGACATCTAGGGCTATTACACAGAGAAATCCTGTCTCAAAAAGCCAAGGAAGGAAGGAAGGGAGGGAGGGAGGGAGGGAGGGAGGGAGGGAGGGAGGGAGGAAGGAAGGAAGGAAGGAAGGAAGGAAGGAAGGAAGGAAGGAAGGAAGGAAGGAAGGAAGGAAGGAAGGAAGGGAAAACATCACCACCACTGGATAGTGGTGGCACATGCCTTTAATCCCAGCACTCGGGAGGCAGAGGCAGAGGCAGATGATCTCCAAAGTGAGTTCCAGGATAGCTAGAACTGTTACACAGAGAAACCCTGCCTCAAAAAAAGAAATAAAGAAAACATTGCCTAAGTTTTCCATGTTTTCCAGATATGGAGAGCAGGCAGCATGGTCTAGTTCAGATGAACTCTCGCGCAACCAAATACCATAATTGGGATATTCATGCACTTCCTCTGTGAGCACCGGGCTGACTCAGTGCGTCTAGAATGATCGACCTGGTTGCATCACATAGTCCTGAGGCCTGGGTGGTGCTCCTGCACAGTCTGCAGTCTGTAGAGATGCCTAGAACTGACCAAACTCCACAGCAAGTACTCAAACTCCATTCCACAGCTTCCCAGGGAACTAAAGTCAACTTCGCTCTCAGTTCATTCTGTTTTCCCAGAGAGGGGAATTCATCAGGCAAAATGAAAGGCTTCATGTTAGTTCTTCAGGCTCTCTACTGATGGGTGGGAGTCAGAGCACACGCGAGACAGTAGAGGCTCAAACCCAAAGTCTCATAGACAAGCATCCCCCAGCTCCGGAAAAGACGACGAGAGGAAGAAAATACTGAGAGTGGAGACTTAACATTTGTCCAACATTCACCATACTGAGGTTCTTGCTCAATTTCCCAGCAGGCTTATTGTCACCATCATTTCCTGGGTGCTGGGAAGAAGACTTATAAGAAGTGAAATCAGCACTGTCTTGTAGCTCCCAGGCCCTCCGCGGAAGCATGGAGAGAGCCTAGCACCTGCTTCCTTAAGGCAGAAGCAGGTCCTTTGTAACCGCTGGTAAAATAACACAGCTCCACAAGGTGAATGATTGCCAATATTTTTTCCTCTCTCTAAAATAGTGTTTTCTATGCTGAAGTAGACAACCATTGATTAAACCCAGCAGCCCTCATGAATCAATCTCCTGAATGAAAAATAAAACAGCAGGTTCCAGCTTTTCCCTGGTAGCTGCTTACTAGGAGAAAGGAACAGGACAAGGAGAGAAAGGAAATGAACCTCTGAGCTAAGATGCAGGTTCAAGTTCATCTTACGGCCTTCCCCAGCAGCTGCTCCTGAGACCCCAGCTACATCTCTTGTCCTGAGAGGAAGCTGTGGGATGATAATTTAAGTGTTTGCTGTGGAGTTTGGTCAGTTCTAGGCACCTTTACAGACTGCAGACTGTGCAGGAACACCACCCAGGCCTCACGACTGTGTGATGCAACCAGGCCAATCATTCTAAACGCACTGAGTCAGCCCGGTGCTCACAGAGGAAGTGCATGAATATCCCAGTTATGGTATTTGGTTGCGTGAGAGTTTATCTGAACACTAGATCATGCTATCTGCTCTCCATATCTGGAAAACATAGAAAAATTAGACAATGTTTTCCTAAAACACAAAGAAAATCATTGCTTAGAAAGGACTGGAGGGATGGCTCAGTGGTTAAGAGAGCACTCTGTTCTTTAAAAGGACTCAATTTCAGTTCCCAGCACCCATATGGGAAAGCTAGCGGCTGTTAGTGACTCCAGCTCCCGCTGAACACCAGTTCCACCGCATCCAAATCCATCACCCCACTCCTGAGCCCAAGTAGGACTTCTTTTTCTCTGTGATATTCCTTTCTCCACAGAACGTGAAGGCCTCAGAATTCCATTTCCCTTTTGTTAATGTGTTTTCCCTCTACAGCCCTAGCTGATGCTGTCTTAGAGTGAAAAATGGATCTTCAGAGTCAATCTTCGTAACACTACGCCCTCCTTTATGCTGCTCCCCAATGTCAGTGCTGAGCTCTGATACCTCTCAGAGGTATCAGACAGTGATAATCACACAGTGATTCATTCACAACTGACACCAAAACCCTACCATTGACTGTTGCAAAGAGACATCCAAAAGCCCCGAGAGGCATGGCCTCTTCTTATTTTTCCTTTCTGCTGGCGGATCCTGGAAAATCATAGGAATAATGGCATGTCATCCATCGTCTTGTTGGGTTTGTAGCGGCTGGCATGACGACCCCTGCCCATACAACTGCAAGTTGGCTTTAATCACAATCTACTCGTCTCCACTTCCAAGAGTTCAGCTTTGGTGCTGCGTGCTACCTCTCAAGGTCAAGGGCTCAAAGGAAGGCTTTCAAAGTCTCACAAAAACCTAGGGAGGGAAGAAGGGAGGACGTAGTGAACTCTCGTTTCATCAGCAAAGGTATCTCAAAAATACTTGAATCTTAAAAATCCAAGGACCTGGGCTGGAGAGATGGCTCAGCGGTTAAGAGCATTGCCTGCTCTTCCAAAGGTCCTGAGTTCAATTCCCAGCAACCACATGGTGGCTCACAACCATCTGTAATGAGGTCTGGTACCCTCTTCTGGCCTGCAGACATACACACAGACAGAATATTGTATGTATAATAAATAAATAAATGTTTTTTTTTTTAAAAAAAAAATCCAAGGACCTTGAGAGAGAGTCATTTCAGCTTAACTCTGAGATCGTGGACGTCACTGCAAATGCAAGCTCATGGAAAGCCAAACAAATGTTCTATCTTGCCTCATTAGGTTCATGTTTTCCGACACTATTCACCATCTCCATGCTTTTGGAGATGCCCCTTAGATTACCAGTCAAGCTAGTTGTTTTTTTTTTCATAATTAACAGTGATCTAAATTTGTGAGACTTTGTCAAATTTTTACTATTTTCGTTTCTGCCAGACTAAAAGACTGCCAGCTTAAAAGGTGTCCCATGATGATTGTGACTTGTAATTACATGAGGGAATTGCTCGGATGTGGTGAGCCACGGTCCTCCGGGCCTGATGAGACAAAGCCACCCTGGCTCTATCTTTGGTGTTCAGTGCTTAGACCAATGGCCTTCAGATAGTTTACACATACACTCGGCCAACAGAAAAAAATGTTACACCTGCTTCCTGTAAATTACATAGTCAACATGAATGCCCCAAACGTGTATAAGAGCTGAAATAGATATGAGTTTACTTCTTGTTCACGCAGTAGCATGAAGTGGATGCTCCTGGTCCATGGGCATCTTAACTCCCACCAGTGTTTCAAGGATGAAGGTTCCTATTTTAGGCCTCCAGATCTGGGCCAATAGAAGGGAGATGAAGAAGGTTGCCTCTGGCTAGGGGTAGAGCAGCAATCTAAAACTGAGTATTCTGGAAAGCTACACTTCTAGATTTAGTCATTTGTGGCTTTTTGCCTGCCTGCTTGCCTGACTGATTGATTGATTGGTTAGTTGCTTGGTTAGTTGCTTGGTTGGTTTTTTGAGACAGAGTATCTTTATGTAACAGCCCAGGCTGTCCTGGAACTAGCTCTGCAAACCAGGCCGGCCTCAAACTCACAGGTTCGCCTGCCTCTGCCTCCCAAGTATTGGAATTAAAGGTGTGCACCACTACATCCGGCATCAAACTTTTTTTTATATTAAAAATTTGTGTTGATTTTTATTTTGTGTGTTTTCCCTGCATGCATGTCTGTGCAGGACATATTGCCGTGCCCTCAGAAGGCAGAAGAGGGTGTTAGACCATTGGGAACCGGAGGTACCGAGACTTGTGAGCCTTCGTGTGAGTGCTGGGAATCTAAACCAGGTTCTCTGCAAGGGCAAATGTTCTTAATAGCTGAGCCATCTCTCCAGCCCCCAAAACCAACTTTCCTGTGTGTGTACACATGTGTGTATGTGTGTACAAGGTATGCATGCTTTGTGGTCGGGTATGTGTATGCGCATGTGTATATGGTGTGAGGCTGGGGAAAGATGTCAGTATCTTCCTCCATCTCTGTCCATTTTATTCCCTTGAGAGAGTTTCTCCTTCCACCTTTATGTGGATTCCAGACAACAAACTCAGATCATCAGGCTTACGTGATCAGGTGGCGGATGCCTTTACCCATGAACTATCTTGCTAGCTCTCAATGTCGTCTTTCATATTTAAAAACAGAGTACTTATGATTTTTTTTAGAAGATAAACAAGGAGGAGAAAAAAGAAGAGAATGAGAAGAGGGAGCAAGAAAAAAGGGAGAGAGTGCACAGGAATGTGGGGGAGGGAAGGAGAGAGAGTGAGGATAGGAAGGTGGGGAACTTCTGTTTTCTTGACCTCTGCCCTAGGGACCAGTTACTACTGTGCTTGCTGCCTTAATCTCCTAATCCAGACAGACTCTCACCTTCTCGCTTGACAAGAGGTTTGCAGAAGACAGAGAAACTACTTTCCCTTGTGGTTTCTTTTCCCCCAGAGTAAAACCCCCTGAAGACAATAGGGTTTGGTGAGAGGAAAGTGTGCCTCAGAGAAGGGAAAATGATTTCTGTCAGAGAACAGAAGAGCGTAGGCAGGGAGAAAGACAGGCACATACCGCCTTGAAAGAGAAGGTCTTGCTCCACCTTTGAAAGCTAGATTCTAGCCCTGGGTTCCAAGAGCCAAAATTTAAAAAATAAATAAATAAAAATAAAAACCCTTGGGCAAAATACAACAGCACCACCATAGGAGAAAGAGTAATTTACTGTCCGGAGTGACACATTGGCCTGTGACAGACCCCAGTCTTGGCCCGAGTTAGTGGTGCATTTAGAAAACTGGCCCAGCGTGTGCCGGGGCTCAGTTCCCTGCCAGCCCTAATGTCTGGGTATCCAGAACCAAAATTAAGTTGATGGATAGAAACAGAAACATATTTTTAGTCACCTTTGTGTTTGAAATGTGTGAGTGTTAAGACATTTGTAAGTTAGTACTGATTCAAAGTCATTTCTCCAGCCATGTGACCCTCGTGCATTCTAGTATGCTTCCTGGCACAGTGTGCAAGTGAAAGGGGTCAAGTGATGGTAAGGCTGGTGTGGTACCAGGGGGAGCCTCTCTGCCAGCATTGCACCAGCAGCAGACTTCAGTAGCACAAGGCTGAGGGATGATGCTCTATGCCTGCTTTGTGCTGACTCCACCGCTGTTTGCTATTGGCTCCCCTAACTATGCCTCTGGAGGACCTCACACAGACAGCGACTGGACACACAGCTGGAGCACACATCTTTAATGATGAGGACTCAGGACAGAACATAGGCTCTCTGGGCAGGTTTCCTGGCTCATCTGTTTTGTCACCTGGGGACTCTGTCATTCAGATATCACAGGGTCGTGGTAAGGATTCAACTGTGACTACTCATGGATGCTTAGCACAGCACCTGCCACACAGGACGCTCTTTATTAAATGTGAGTGATGTACCACCTTTGTTACAGTGGGCACTTGGAACATGCTAGTGAGTGAATTGGATAGCCCTCTGGTTCCGCAGGCACAGAAAACCATGCAAGAAATGTACAATGCCTACATGACCCTCCGTTTTGAATTCTGCCATAGTTTGGTTTCGCTACTGCAGTTTTTTTTTTTCACACATTTTCATGTTTGTCGCATACCCCGAGGCAGTAGTCAGGAAGAGAAACTTCATGTAGTCATAACACTATCCCTTTGGGTGACCAGCAGACAACAAACAACGGTAAGAACTTCAGCCATGATCAGAAACACACAGTGTGGTCATGCCAAAGAACATTTTTCTGGAAATGCTCCCTTCTATTGAAATCCGTCTTAGATTTTTGACCTCAAATAACAATGAAGTGAATTCCATGAATTCCAATTAATCAGAGGATCTGTAGTCGTTCCTCTGGGGATGCGTTTAAAGTAGCCCTCAGCCGACAGTTCAGCGGGAAGACGGCTTGGACAGTAGCCATTTGGAAACACTGCAAGAATTTGAGTCGATTCATCACTTCCTAAATATTCTCTTGAAAAATAAATAAATAACCGTCTGTGACAGGAGGAGGAAACATGGTTAAGTGATCAGTGCCTCTATGTTGTCTTCCTCCTGAAGCTCAAACCAGGAAGTCACAAGCATGTTTTCTCACAGCTCTGGGCCCTTGCCTTCCTTTTGCCTCAGCCTGGAAAGCCCCGCCCTCCCTCGGCAGCTCCCACCCTCGTCTACCCTTACGTAATCACGCTGGTCAGAGTTGTAAAGTGCAGAGGTTGGTGGTTAGGGCTGAATCTCAGCCATTTCCCAGGCTGTGTGACGCTAGGCATGTTGTTTAAGTTCCCCATGACGTGAGTGCTGATACAGAGGGTAACATCAATGTTGCAGGGCCTTGGGAAAATTTAATGAGTTGGTATAGGGAGACTATGTAGAATAGGACAGTTCCTGGCATGTAATAATCATCACAGCCATTATCATGAGAAATCAACATATGCTAATAAAAATTTATTCGATAAAAAGCTGCAAATGACACATCTACCCCAGGCAATGCAATGCTGAACCCTACAGGGGGTTAACTGTCCATGTCCCTTCCCCACTCCAAGTTCAATGACCCTGTCCTGGTGACTCCAAACTGAGCCTGGTGGGAGGCTTGACACCAGTTTACTTGACAAATGTTTTCAATCGGCACATCTCATTTCCTCTCCCATAGTGGTTGACCAGCACCCTGAGGACCAAGCTCCGGGGGTCTGAGAATCCCTCCCACCGTCACACTCCAGTGTAATGCTCCTAAAGGGAAGCAGCAGCCATATATAAACATTACATGGGAAACAATGCAGCAACAGGAAAGCATGAGGATACTAAATAAATAAATAAATAAAGCCCAAGGCTCTGCTACATCAGTTGCACGTTCCTGCCACATCCAGATCTGGCAGCGAAGTGTCTTTAGCTTTTTCTTTTTGAACTGAAAAAAAACTGTAAGATGCCAGAGAATTTTGACTCAGCCTTATCTGGATCCTCAAATGAATATATTCAAAAGTTTTAGTACAGCTAAAACGCAAGCGTCTCAACTGTGCACTAAGCATCATCACAGCAGAACAGTCGACTTGTCCAAACGGGTGACATGGACGAAGTAAAAATGTGCTGTCGGGTGTCATTTATCCCAGGGAACAAATACAGGTGACCCTTACAGCCTTCACTACACGATGGCCGGAAGGATGCAGCTCTTCCACGCTGTATTCCTTCTCTTGTGGTTGAAGTGGATTGCTTGTTTTCTTCTGGGACTCCCAACACTATACAATGTTCCCAAGACTGATGCTTGTGATAGGAGAAGAGAATAATGAGTTGCATGTGGAAAGACCTTGGTGTTTCCCAAAGGCTTTTTTTGTGTGCGATTCTCATTTAATCCATATACAAATATACAAGGGTGTGTGTGTGTGTGTGTGTGTGTGTACCCTTGAAAGATAAAGAGCAGAGCACCTATTTAAGACAAGGAGAAAGATGTTCATTAAGCTAGCAAGAGATCAAGAGATGCTGGACTCTGGGCGCCATTGACATTAGTGCAATTGGACCTTGGACACTGACCATTATAGACATCAATATTCCTAAAATGGCTGCCAAACTGCCCTGTTTCCTTATATCACCCAGAGAGCCATGCTCAGGACAAGAACATCTGTTATATGGCCTTAGCTCTCACACCCATGCTGCCTGGCAAGATTTTAACCGAATCTGTATCTAGTCTTTTGTTCATCTTCTGTGGTCTAAAGATCCCCATCTAGCAAGATTTATAAGATGGTGGATTCCCCCAAATATAGGAAGGCTCACCTTCTGAAGAGTAGATGTTGTTGGCGTTCTTGTTGCTGTCATTGTGGGCATTTATACCTATTCATGGCAACTTATCAGCTTTTGACCCTCCTCTCTGTATTTGGATAAATTTCTAAGTTATGAGTCATCACTAAATTAGGAGTCAGAATGCCAGCTTCCAGGCTCTCTTGCAGCTAGCATTTGGACACATGAATTAGTCACTGCCAGTTAAGGATTTCTGTATATTACAAGAGTCTAACTGGGGATAAAAGGACGCTGCTCAGACTTTACATCTTTGCTGATGAAGGGGAGGCAGAAGTATCTGGCTTTGTATGGGGAATGCTTGTCAGGGATTATAGTAGGTTATTTCAGACCTAGAAGTTGCCGATTAAGTGCAGCAGAAGTCTTTCCATTAGATCTATGGTGGGGTTTGGTTTGGGGTCTTTTCTTCTCCAGGATCACCCTCAGGCTAAATTTCCAATCTACTCAACAATTCTTTGATCCACCCAGTATTTTTTTAAACAAACTACCTTTCTACTTATTTAAGAATTGGCTTTTATTGTTTTGTCCAAAACCCTGACACATATAAATGTATTTTCTATTTTGCAGACATGGAAGTTGATGCTTTGAGAGGTTATTTTGCTCAAAATCACAAAGCATGGATTTGAATTTGAACTCTCATAATCCAAAATTTAAGCTGCAAAGAATATAGTCACAAGTCACAAAAGTAATGAGTGGGTATTGGGATTTTTACTTTTAAATCAGAGTAAATTCTGTAAGTATATAGTCTAATCATAAGGTCTGAGTGACAAAATATCAAAACAGAAACCATAACCCGAATTTTCTGATTTATAATTTGACATGCCTTCCATGATGCCATTTACCCTCATGGTATCATTACATTTTTCTTTATATATTTTGAAACATTTTAAGCATATTTTTGGCTCAAGAATTTTATACAAAGAGAGCGAGCCATCCTTTATTGTGTCCTATACCTTTCTTTTTAAGATTCACTTTCAACTGTATGTGTCTATGTGTGCGTACATGCACATGAGTGTGGATGCCCACAAAGACGAGCCAGAGACCTGAGATCGTTTGGAGTTGGGCTACAAGTGATTGGGAGCAGCCTGAAACACACACTGGGAACCTCAAGTCCTCTGTAAGAGCAGCTAGTGCTCTTAACCTCCAAGCCATCTCTCCAGTCACCCTTTCCAACATTCTGTTCTACTTTGCCGGGTGGTGGTGGCACACACCTTTAATCCCAGCACTTGGGAGGCAGAGGCAGGTGGATCTCTGTGTTTGAGGCCAGGCTTGTCTATAGAATGAGTTCCAGGACAGCCAGGATTACATAGAGAAACCCTGTCTCAAAAAACGAAAACAACAAAAAAATCAAAATCTGCTTGAAATGAAACTAATTTTCCAGGGCTGGCGGTGTGGTCCAGCCTGTGATGGAGCGCTTATCTAACATGCACAGAGCCTGGTTTCAGTCTTTGGCACCATGGAAACGCAGCATGAGGGTGCACATCTGTAAACCCAGGATTCAGAAAGAGGAGGGGGAAGACCAGAACTTCCAGATCTTCCCCACTTGCTACATAGAGAGTTCAAGAGCAGCCTGGGATATATGAGAACGTGTCTCTAATTACCTAATTAATTAAAGTTTGTTTCCAGCAGTTTGGGGTAAGATGCGTGAGAAGAAGAAAACTAACAGAGAAGAAGGAAGGGTCCTAGAGATGGGGGAGAGGAGAGAGGCGAGGAAGGGGGATCATACGAATAAAGAAAATAATGTGGGGGAGAACTAAACAGCATGTTCCCCCTTGTGTTCAGAGTCTGTCCACGTGACAGGAGAGCAGCAGGAGTGTTTGTGGTGGAGGAGGGGAAAGCAGGGAGTGAGGATGGGGAATAGGGGAAAATATGAGGAAAATACAATAAACGTGCAAAATGTCATAATGAAGGTTGGTCATAGCTTATCTGGAGAAAGCACCGGCTGTGCAAGCCTGGCAGCCTGAGCTCCGAGATCTACCCTGGGGACCTAAGGTAGATGGAGAGAACCCACTCCTGAAGGTATCCTCTGCCCTCCACACGTGCACTGTAGCATTCACACACACACACACACATAGTAGTAATGCAGTTATTCAAAAGTCAAAATGAATCTTATTGATTTCTATACTAACAAAAAAGAATTAATATAGAAAAATGGGTTTGGTGACACAGCTGTAACACCAGCACTTTAGAAGCACAGGCGAGAAAACAGCCACAAGTCTGAGGCCAGCCTAGGCAATATAGCAAGATATTTTCTCAATTCAGGAAAGAAAAAGAAAAGAAGAAAGGGGGTGAAGAGGGAGTGAAAGAGAAAAATAGAAATGAAGGAAGTGAGGGAAGAAACAAAGAAGTGGGTAATGGAGAGGTTTAATTATAATCATAGACTATTATATATATGAAAATGTCACGGGCTGGAGAGATGGCTCAGTGGTTAAGAGCATTGCCTGCTCTTCCAAAGGTCCTGAGTTCAATTCCCGGCAACCACATGGTGGCTCACAACCATCTGTAATGAGGTCTGGTACCCTCTTCTGACCTGCAGACATACATGCAGACAGAATATTGTATACATAATAAATAAATAAATATTAAAAAAAGAAGAAAAAAAAGAAAATGTCACAAGGAAACTCATTACTTTGTACAGTTAAAATATACCAAGAAAAGTTAGCATTCAGCTATCATTGCTTCATTCAACTTTGTATAGGGTTGATTTGAGGTACTTATAGCTTTTTTACTTAATTGTAAATTATAGTGATAAAAAATGGTATGAATGGTATTTTAAAAATTAAATAGGGGGAGGCAGAGGCAGGCGGATCTCTGTGAGTTCGAGACCAGCCTGGTCTACAAGAGCTAGTTCCAGGACAGGCTCCAAAACCACAGAGAAACCCTGTCTTGAAAAACCAAAAAAATAAAATAAAATAAAAATTAAATAGGACTAGATCCTGTGTGGTGGCATACACCTTTAATCCCAGCACTTGGGAGGCAGAAGCAGGTGGATCTCTATGAGTTTGAGGCCAGTCTAGTCTACAAAGTGAGTTCCAGGACAAACAAAACAGCCAGAGCTGTTACTTACACAGAGAAATGCTGTCTTGACAAAACAAAAGAGTTTCTCTTAGCAGAGCTGGTTGTCCCAGTAGATAACAGTGTGCTTAAGCTGTCAAGTGCCCCAGATGGCAGTTTCTTCACTTCCGGTTCAAAGGTCTGGGTCTGATTGTTGAGTTGTCTTCTTTTATTTTATTTCGACTGGCCTGGAATTTACCATGTAGCTGCCTCCCAAATGCTGGAATTACAGGCATGCATCATCATGCCCAGCCTTTGAACTTGATTGTTTGATGGTTTTTATCATTTATTATTATTATTATTATTAATTCATATGTGCATGCATATGATTTTCGTTGTTGTTATTGTTTGGTTTTTCGAGACAGAGTTTCTCTGTGTTGCTCTGGTTGTCCTGGAACTCATTCAGTAGACAAGGCTGGCCTCGAACTCACAGAGATTCACCTAACTCTGCCTCCTTTGGTGCTGGGATTAAAGACATGTGCCACCACCACGTACCCAGTCACATTTGCTTGTTGTTTTTGTGTTGTTGTTTGAGAAAGTTGTCTCTCAATATAGCCTTGGATGTCCTGGAGCTTGCATGTAGACTAGGCTAGCCTCAAGCTCATAGAGATCCTCCTACTTCCACCGCCCAAGTGTTGGAATTAAAGGCATGTTACCATGCCACACTGTGTGTGGCCAAGTGTACGTAAGTGTGTGTGTGTGTGTGTGTGTGTGTGTGTGTGTGTGTGTATTACATGTGTAGGGATACCTAAAGAAGCCAGAGCGGGTATCAGATGCCCTGAAGCTGAAGTAACAGGTGGAGTGAGCTGCACAATGTGGGTTCTGGGAACCAAGCTCTGGTCCTTAGCAGAACAGCAAGTGTTCTCACCCACTGAACCCTCCCTCCAGCTCCAGGCCTGTTTTGATGATAATGATTGAGACCGGATATCTCCCAGGTACTTATCCCTGCTACCACATCTTCTGCATTTACTCGCGGTAAGACCTATGGGACACCCCAGACCAGGCTATGCTTCTGCCGCTTTTCCAAAACTGTCAGTCTATTCCCTGGTCTCTTCTTCCTAGCTGAGGCTCACTTACTGGGCTCCAGTTAGTGATCAGGCAAAACACATGATAAAACCATGTGTGGTTGTGTATGCCTTTAATGCTGGCACTCGGGAGACTCAGAAGGCAGAGACACAAAGATCTGTATGAACTTAAGGCCAGTATGGAACTCTTCATAGTGAGTTCCAAGGCAGGCAGTGTTACATGGTGAGACTCATAATATATATCACCAGGGTGTGGTGGCCCATGCCTTTAATTCCAGCACTCAGGGAACAGAGGCAAACAGATTTTTATAAGTTCCAGCCAGTCCAGAATAATCTATATCATGAGTTGCAGGCCAACCAAGAATAAGCAGTGAGAGCCTGTCTTAAAAGAACAAATAAATAAATAGAAAAATAAAGAAAGAAAAGAAAAAGTAGGATACCTAGCCAAGCAGTGGTGGCACACGCCTTTAATTCCAGCACCCAAGAGACACAGGTAGGTGGATCTCTGAGTTCAAGGTCAGCCTGGTCTATGGAGTGAGTGCAGGACAGCCAGGGATACACAGAGAAACTGTCTCAAAAAAAAAAATAAGATAATTAATAAGTAATTCAATTTTAATTTCAAATAAATGACACAACATTCACTTACACTAAAAAGTGCTGTGCTGTTGATCTGGAATTCAGGTTTAACTAATATATTAGTTGTGTCAATGCTGTGATCAAATGCCTGGCAAGAAGCAGATTATGGGAGAAGAGGTTTCTTCTGGCTCCCAGTTCAGGTATCCATCTATCATGGTGGAGAACACACAGAAACAACTGGGGAAGCATGGTAGTAGGAAGCCACTAGTCACATTGCGTCAGACTCCGGAAGCAGAGAGTGGACAGGAAGTGGAGCCAGGCTACAAAGCCTCAAGGCTGGTCCAGCAGTGACCCATTTTCTCCAGTTAATCTTCCGAAAACAACGTTACTAACTGGGGACCTCGTCCGTGGGAGTAAGAGGAATGGGGTCACACTCAAATCACAGCTGGGTTTACCTAGCTAAACCACAGTTCCCCCAACTACCCTCAGCCTGAGGCTGACCCAAGGTCTTATCAGCGCGCCCAGCAGCAGCAGCCTCCTGGACAGACCGCTGAGTTTCATGCCTACTACCTCAAGGAGACCGCTTCCCTTGTTCTTGTCGTATTGGTTCTATATGGGCACTTTAAATGGTTGCCACACTTAGTCAAGATGTTCCGTGTAGCCACAGTAAAAGACTTCTCATGTGAGCTAGTCTGCCATGTTCTCGGAAGTACTTAATTGTGTTCTATAAGCCCCTTGCTCTCCAGCTGAGCAATGTATTACATCACTCAGTAAAAATGCTGCAGTGCAGAGGGGCTATTCCTCACGGATTAGTCAGAAGACAGGAATGTCCAGGATATCCTGTGAGCATCCTTGCTGCCCATCTCAGTAAAGGAAGCTTTCCGGGGGGAGTGACGACCTAGGGCCCACACATGCGGGGCAAGCACTCTACCATTGAACTACAACTCCAACTTTCAGAAGGATTTTTCTATAAGGATTTTCTTAAAAAAAAAAAAAAAAAAAAAAAAAGATTCAAACAGGTTGGCAAAATGATTCCAGAGATGATTCCTGATGACCCAAGTTCCATCTCCAGAACCTATGGTGAAAGGAGAGAACTCATTCCGGAAGTAATCCTCTGGTCTACACTTCTCTCTCTCTCTCTTTCTCTCTCTCTCTCTCTCTCTCTCTCTCTCACACACACACACACACACACACACACACACACCATACACTATACACATAATAATAAAATAATTTTCAAAGCTTAAATAAAAAAAAGCAAGGGCTGGAGGTGGTAGCTCAGTTGGTAGACCGCTTGCCTAGCATACAGAAAAGGAAGACCTGGGTTCAGTTCCTAGCAGTGATAAATCTGGGCATGGTGGTGCAAGCCTGCAATCCCAACTCTTGGGAGACAGAGACAGCATGATCAGAAAGGTCATTGTCATCTTCAGCAAAATGGTGAGTTTAAGGCCAGTCTGGGATACAAGAAATTCTGTCTTGGAATGTTTTTCTTCATTTTGAAGAGGTAAACATGTCCCCGTATTGACTAAAGTTGAGTCGTAATGATCACCTCTGCATTCTTGGAGCACAACCCTTCTGACCTGGCTGTGTTTGTGTTTTCACTGAGCCAGTGTAAAAACGAAAAGTGAGACGGAAAAACTAAAATAGAAAGCCATCGGCTAGAAAGGGTGAAACATGCATATTTTAAGACACCATATTAGTCAAAATCTAGGAAATGGAAGACACCGAGTCATAGGCTGAGAAAGTAGTGTGGTTTAGTGTTGGAATGTTCCAGAGAAAGGCCTCTTTCAAGACAGCGCTATATAAAGTTCTCAGAAAAGAAGACTGCTTTGTTCTCATTTTAGAAATGGAAAATCCCCTGGACCCAAAATTCCCAAGTCCTCTACACATATTTCTGACCCCCAACTCCCACCCCTACCCCAATAACCTCATCCTCCGCACAATTCTAACCAGGCCTAGGTTGGAGTGATCCTCATCTCAAACTCAGGCCTTTGACATGATCTCGCAATGAAAAGCTTCTTTCTTTTTATTTTTATTATTTATTTGTGATTAGATATCATTATCATTCCTTTATCAGTCAGGGACCGTGTAAGAGACTTGATGGTACATTCCTAGGAAAGGGCTTAATAAAGAGACTTTGGGGATGTGCTGGAAGATCAGAGGACAACCTTGGGATGTCCCAGCTCTTGTGGATTCCAGGGACTGAATTCAGGTCCTCATAAGAACAAGGACAGCATTTTACCAACTGTGCCATCTCGCTAGCCTCAAGAAGAATTCTTTCCTGGCTACATAGTCTCCGAGTTAACAGTAACAATTTGTCCAAGACAAACATTTTAAAATGTCACAAACTTTGAGACTGTTTCAGCACATCTCAATTTTTTAAAAAGTATTTTAGAAGTCTTAAAAACTGATCCATGCCCGGACTTCCCACCCCCTCTGGCAAGCTCTGCTGCTAAAACATCACGTTATCCAAGCTTTTGAGGAGGATTTTCTCCCAAACAGCTTCAACAAGGATGAGAACTCAAGGAAAAAAGGCAAGGTTTCCGCCAATAGGAATATTTATAATTCAACACACATGGACACATACATACGCATATACACGTAGAGATGCCAAAAACGAGCCGATAAGATAAAATGCGATTTTAAGTTTCTGTGGAATTTTTTCTGTAGCATAACTAATATAGAACCAGCACAGAAATAAGGTTTCTCTGTACTTGATTTCCTTTTCATAGAGAAGGCCAGCTCTCTGAGGACTCGCTTTCTGCCCTCTCTGGAGTAGAGCGACGCCGGTGCAGCATCATCCTCCTGAACTTCATATTCCATCTCCCAGCATGCCCCGGGTAAACACATCAGCGCTGAGATGATGAGAAGCCTTCCCTGAAGAGCGCAGCCCACACTCACCCATCCCTTCCCTGAACTCCTATTATACTTATTGTCTGTACCGCACAATTAGCACTTTATTACATACTGTCTTGTTCTCTAATTGTCTGTACCACACAGTTTAGCACGTTTATTACATTCTGTCAGATCCTGTAACTGTGTCATGTATTTTTGTCCTCGTTCTCTGCCTGGATTACAGGCACAGGGCGGCAGGGTCCGCGCTGGTCCTGCTTTGCCGTTCCCCACGCTATGGTTACTGCGCCAAACACAAGCAAATGGACCCCCAGTCTCCTGGCTGCAGGGAGACGAGGAGGTTGAAAGGTGGCTTGATTGACTTTCCGGTAGACTTTAAACAGGCTGAGTTATCTAAACTCGGAGCTAGAAACAAAGGAGGCTCGAGGTAAGGAAGGGTCACCATTGGCTGCAGCCTGTCCCTTTAGTCCCATCTGCCCTGATGCTTACTAGGCATTTAGTTTGATTTTCTATGCAGACAGAACAGGAACACCCAAACATATGACAACACATATGTTCCAACGATTCTACAGTATAGCACTCTCCAGCTGGGGAGGTACTGCCATGAACAGGAAAAGAGATTATTCCTGGGAATTAGAGAGACTTCGAATCCATTGGGTCATCTTCAGCTGACTGTTTAAACTTTCTCCTCTCTCTCTGGTGCTAAACACTGGCTCTCCGTCCTGAAATGATTCCAGGGTCTGTGATTATGCAAGATGCCACCGAGTGTCGGTAACCTGCTGGAGTAGTTTTGCTTTTCTCAATTTCTCCCACAGGAATGTCTTGAAGTAAATATGAAGCCTTGTTATAAACATAACTAGTATAATTAATACTTCTGCTTGCCTCACACACTCCTTGGACAGTGTCTGCTTTGCCTGTGATTCCCAAGTTTGTCCCTCAACAAGTGTAGAAAACAAAGTCAGACCGAATTAAGCAATTTAATTTCTCTTCCCAGCTGAGGTCGTTTCTATTGGATGGTCTACCACATGACATCAGAGTGGCTTCTAAAGTAACAAGAGAAGGAACACCCCGCCTCCAGAACTTACGAATCCCTGACATAGTCTGACTCTCACCTCTGCTGTAAACACTTAGGTGAACTGATCCTTGCATTTACCATGTTTCTCTGACTTGAAATGATGCAAAAAAAGTTCTGTGCCCAAGTGCCACCAGCTTTCCTCTTTCTGATCAATATGCTTTGCCACACCACACCCTTTCACATTTTTGTTCTTGTTTATTTTTTTTAACTGGTAGGTGCACATAAATCCCACCAAGGAGGACAGTGGCATAACTCGTGACTCTCTGGGGACTGAACAATAAGGCCTATCGAGGAAGTCATTCATGGAGGGGCTTTCCCATCCCCAAGGATCTAAGTAGACTTCTTAGGATCTTTAGTAGGACAGAGGACCTGCTTAAGAACACTTTCCTGCTGGGCGGTGGTGGCACAAGCCTTTAATCCCAGCACTCAGGAGGCAGAGGCAGGAGGATCTCTATGAGTTCAGGGCCAGCCTGGTCTACAAGGACTAGTTCCAGGACGAGCTCCAAAGCTGCAAAGAATTCTTGTCTCCGAAAACCAAAAAAGACTACTTGCCTTTGCTTGTACTGTGGAGTTTCCCTTTCATGAAACCACTTTTGCTATCTATGCCTCTATGCCAGTTGTCTGGGTTTGCTTGTTCTTTCAGAAGTGTCTACACAGGACAGTCATGACATAGGCTGGGCCTTGCATGCGGCAGAAAGAAAAATAAACATTACCCAGACAGAAACTCATATTCTAGGAAAATACAAGCTGATGAAAACAGACCTGCCAATAGACAGTCCCCATCTAGGAGCTCATTATTAATAGAATTTAGGTTCCTGCTTGAGCCGGTTGTGCCTTCCACCAAGTCAGTTCTGATGGTTAAGATCTAAGGGGAGGGTTGACCTGATTGTAGGTATGCTTTGATCCAAAGAGAAAGGGATTGTTCGAAAACTATGGTATGGTGGTCTCGGGGTGAAGAAGGTACAAGAAGGGGCATCCTCAGTGAGATGTTTGTCTCAGCCTTGGTTCCCACCCTAGCTCCATAGACTTTTGTCTGGACCAGCAGGGAGCCTGCAGAAGAGTGATGTGAAGGTGTGTTAGCTGCTTCGGAATGTGGGTGGAAAGCAGTGAAACACTCGTGACAGGGAACCTCTCCTCCCAGGTTTAGAGGAGGTGAGTTTGATGGCCCTAAGATACAAGAAGACATCTGGGCTGAGAGTGGCTGAAAAGAGACACTGCCCCCCAGTGGGAGGGGATGTCAACCAAGAGCCCAGAGTCAAAGAATTCTGAAAGGACAGCAGAATACTTTAGATGCAGCGCCACAAACCAATGGGGAGAGCTGCAAGAAAGCCAAAGTCTGCCCTAGGCAGGTTCAGATGCAGCTAACACCGTGTGAGCTGTGTGGGTCCCACCCAGGCTGCACCCAGAAAACCCAAGACGCACAGGTTCTACAGTCAGAACACTCAGGTTCTGGTCAGGAGCTTAGGCAAAGTGATGCCTTCTTTTCTGGTAATAATGAAATTGAAGTCAGGTAGTGAAAAAAAAAAAAGAGGCCCAAGATAAACATCAGAAAGAGACAATTGTGGGCCCTGAGTGAGGAGAGAGAACTCAGGTAGCTTCTCCTCCTTGAAGAAGTGAAGGAGCTTGAGCACTCAGTGGAGACTGGAGACAGACTGACTAGGCCAGCAGCAGGTGAGCAGACAAAAAATACCAGAACTGAATTCTGGCAAAAAGGAAGAAAAAAAAGGTATCCCCCTAAGTCTTGTTGACTGAGGGACTGAGGTTTCTGTCCACAGCCATTCAGTCCCAAAGAAACACACAGAGGTCTACATTAATTATAAACTGGTTGACCTATTAGCTCAGGCTTCTTATTAACTATTACATCTTAAAGTAATCTATTATTCTTGTCTGTGTTAGTCACATGACTTGATACCTTTTATCACTGAGGCATTCTCATCTTGCGTCCTCTGCGTCTGGGTGACGACTGCAGACTGAGCCTTTCCTCTTCCCAGAATTCTCCTGTTCTGGTCACCCAGCCTATACTTCCTGCCTGGCTACTGACCAATCAGCTTTTTATTAAAACAACACAAGTGACAAATCTTTTCAGGGTACAAGATCATTGTCCCACCTCAAAGCCTAATGAAATAAAATTCTGCCTACATACGCAAGAAACATTTTGAACAGTATTATAACATACATTCTGCCAAGTGTGCTGGCTCATGCCTTTAATCCCAATACTTGGGAGGCAGAGGTAGGTGGATCTCTGTGAGTTTGAGACCAGCCTAGCCTACAAAACAAGTTCTAGGACAGCCAAGGCTACACAGAGAAACCCTGTCATGAAAACAAACAAACAAAAGCATACACTCTGCCTCTGGCCTCTTTCCCAGAGAAACAGTGTTAAATTTGGATTGTTCTCCCTCCCTCCCCTCCCTTCAGAGGGCCCCAAAGTCCCTGGAATGCTGCAGGCAGAACCTCTATCATCTTAAAGGGTCAAAGCACAGATATCGGGGACCTCCAGAAACCCTCAGTTCTCAGGGCAGCATCCATGTATTTGCTAATGTGGAGCATTTTAAACATATCCTTGCCCTCCTAGACATGCCAATGCATATGTAGTTGTATTTTCCCTTTGGCACAGACTGGAGAACTAAATAGATACTGTTCTGGGTTTGGCTTTTCCTGCCTTCCTGGTCCACCTTTAAACACATCAAATATTGAATTAGGCTTTTTCTTTCAGAGGAAACACAATTCAGCCTACAGGAAGATGTCTAACCTGAGAAATGGTACCCAAGGGGAAGGGGGAAGACTCTGAAATATTCTGGGAGCTTGCCACAGGCCAGATGAACCTGGCCAAAGGGGGCACTGACAACAGTCCTGAAAGCTAGGGTCAGAGTGCGCCCACTGGCTGCAGGTTGACGGCTGCAAGAAGGTCAGGGGCAGAATCAGTTACATTCCCTGAAGGCCTAGGAGAGGCCTGGGTGCTCCCATCCTGGATAGTTAACCCCCAGCTATTAACAAGGCCAATGGAGAAGAAGCAAATTATACTTCAAATTTCACCTACTTCATACAATTCTCAGGAAGGTCTTTCTTTTGTCAGAGGCATATAAAATGAAATTCATTGGGGAAAAAAAAAAGCTGAAATGTTTTTCTCCTGGTTGTCCTTTCTTTTACTGAAAATGATGAGGGAAGACAGTCCTCCTCTGCCCTTCGCTACCCCCCTCTCGTTCCTCTCTCCAAGTCTTCCCATACACCCCTCCTTGCTCTCTTTCAGACTCATAACTCTGACACATGGTGTTCTAACTCATGAAAGAAAATACTAATTAAAATATTTGCCAGGCAGTGGTGGCACACACCCTTAATCCCAGCACTAGGCAGGCAGAGGCAGGTGGATCTCTGTGCGTTCGTGGGCAGCCTGGTGTACAAAGCAAGTTCCATGACAGTCAAGCCTACACAAAAAAACCCTGTCTGGGGAGAAAAAAAGCAAAAACAAGATTTATTAAAAGTGTGTGTGTGTGTGTGTGTGTGTGTGTGTGTGTGTGTGTGTGTGTGCATTTCATGGAGGTTAGAGGACAACTTGGGGAAGTTGATTCCTTCCTTCTACCCCATGGGTCCTGGAAATTCGACTCAGGTCATCAGGTTTGGTGGCAGATTCCTTTTCCCTTGGAGTCGTCCTGGCCTATAAAACAAGATCATCAATTATCTTCTACTTTTCAAGTAGTCAATACCACTGGGCATGCTGTCTGAAGTGTTTTGTTTTGTTTTGAGGCAGGATCTCATGTAGTCCAGGCTTCCCTCGACCTTGATGACCTTGAACTCCCGGTTCTCCTGCCTGCACCTCACAAGCACTGGGGTTACAGGTGTTTGTCACCACACCTGGCAAAACTTCCATCTGCTGGGTTTCTATCTGGCCTGTCCTGGAGATCCCACTCATGACTTTGTACACACTGTGATGTCATTGTATCACTGAGCTACATCCTCAGCCCTGGTATCCTCGTCAAAATTATCTGTCTCATCTTCATGCTCAAAACACAGGGAACCAGTGCTTGGGGGGAGGTTATGCTATTTTATTCCTATGGGTATTGTGCCTGCTTGTATAGTGTGCACCAGGGGCATGCCTGGTTCCTGCAGTGGACAAAAGAGGGTATGTTCCTTGGGACTCCAGTCACAAATCATTGTAAGCTACCATTAGGGGTGCTAGGAATTGAACCTGGGTTCCCTGGAAGAACAGCAGTGATTTAACCACTGAGCCATCTCTCCAGTCCTAATATTTTCATTGATTGCTAAAGTTTCAAGAAACTTGCAGTCTGTGAAAGAAAAAGCAATTTCTGCTGGTAGATTGCCATCTAGTGGTAAGTTTCTGTAATATAGTGCCTAGGGATGCTTGTGTGTTCTTGCACACAATAGCACACAGACTGAGCATTCTTCAAAAGAACTTTTGTCTCTTGTTTACGTGGATATTATCAAAGAAACCCTACCAATAAAAATTAATATTAACTTTCTTTTCTGCTAACAACCAATGGTTTGTTGATAGTTTCCTATGCTGATCATCAAATCAGGTTGCATTTTCAAAGGCTTTCCCCACTACTAGATTATTGCAAAGTGATGTATGTGACCAATTGTCACATATGCCAAAAGGTGTTATGGATGAATCAGAAGTCGCAGGTGCAGCAGTGAGGCAATGTGCCCCAGATTTAATCCTTGCTAGGGGGTTTCCTTTTTGCTCTGGAAGAGCGTGACAGTCTTCAGAGTCCTCAAAAGCTATTGTTAGCTTTCCCACTTAGCCACCCTTTTGCTGTCTTAACACCCACTACAGGCAGTCATCCTTCTTCTGCCGAGCTAATGGCTGTTCTGGGGCCACAGTACTGCCACGTGATCTGCTAACCATGGCTAGTCTGCTTTCCATACCAATCCATACCAATTTGACCTTGGTAGGGTAGGAACTCGAGTGTCCCAAAGAACAGAAAAGACCAGACACATTAGATGTGATCAGAAGAGAAGGTGCTGGCCATTAGGGGAGGGAAGCAGCCTCCCTTCCCACAAAGTGGAAGGGTCTGAAACAAGAGCTTGTATAAGGATGAGAAATCAGTGGGATGGAAAACATCCTGAGTGTATGGAAACCCCCAATCTTGACAAGAATTTGGGATCTCTGAGGAACTAAAGAGAGGCCAGCTTTCTATCCACTAGTCCACTGAATAAAAATACAACAGCATTTAGAAGGCAGAAGCAAGGCATTTGGAGAGATGGCTCACCCATTAAGAGCACTTGCAATTCGTCCAGAGAACCTGGATATGGTGGTTCACAATCATCTGTCACTCCAATTCAAAGAGCTCTGATGCTGTCTCCTGACGTCCGCAGTAACCAAGCACACATATGGTGTCCATACATAAATATAGGCAGAACGCTCATACACATTTTAAAAAATGGGCATTTTTTCTCTTTTATTAGATTTTGTTTATTTATTATGTATATTATGTATACAGTGTTCTGCCTGCATGAAAGCCTGCAGGCCAGAAGAGGGCACCAGATCTCATTACAGATGGTTGTGAGGGACCATGTGGTCACTGAAAGTTAAACTCAGGACCTCTGGAAGAGCAGCCAGTGCTCTTAACCTCTGAACCATCTCTCCAGCCCCAAATGGGCAAATCTAAAAAAAAAAAAAAAGAAAGAAAAAAAAAGAAAGAGAGAGAGAGAGAGAGAGAGAGAGAGAGAGAAGGCACAAGCAAAACTACCTATAAGTCGAAGGCCAGCCAGGTCTCCATAACAAGACACTATCTCAAAACAAACAATGGGGTCAGTGATATGGTTCAGCATGATGTTCTGAGAACTATCCCCAGAACCTCACAGATTGCTCTCTGCCCTCTTTACCCAAACTCACAATACACACACACACACATACACACTCACACACACACACACACTCACATGTAATAATGATAACAATAACAAAGTTTATTTAATAATGAAAAAAGGTTCCAAGAGTGATGGTGCTCTCCTTTAATCCCAGCACTCAGGAGGCAGAGGCAGGTGGATCTCTGTGAGTTCCAGGACAGCTTGGTCCACATAGTGAGTTCTAAGACAGCCAGAGCTGCATAATTGAGAGACCCTGGCTAAAACTACAGATACTGCTCTGCCCATTGCTCCCTCTCCTGATACTAAACTATTCTCTCAAGAAAGAAAGAAAGAAAGAAAGAAAGAAAGAAAGAAAGAAAGAAAGATCTGTAGGGCATGGAGGTGCACATCTTTAATCCCAGTGCTAGAGAGGCAGAAGCAGGCAGATCTCCTTGAAGTCAAGCCCAGCCTGGTCTGCAAAGTGAATTTCAGGAGAGAAACTATTTGAAGAATAAGAAGGAGGGGGGGGGAGGGGAAGGGAAGGGGGAGAGGGAGGAAGAGGAGGAGGAGAAGAAGAAATGATACCTCAAAAGCCCAGAAGGTTTAAAATCAACAATCACAACAGCCATAGTAACCAAAATAGAAACAACCTGAATCCATTGACTAGTAATGGACAGACACCATGCGATTCATCCATATGTAGAATATTAAGCAAACACAGAAAAGAATGAAGTGTGGCATACAATATGGACAACTCTTGCAATACTGTGGGCACACAGCCCTGTTGGCAGAGTGCTTAGTTGGTGAGTGCTCACCTGGGATCTACACACCCCAACCAACAACTCCAGAGGTGTCACACCTCTGCGGGCTTTATAGTTGGCTTCTGGGAAGAGCATTATCCCTCTTATGGGGTATAAAGTAAACACATATTATATATGCACACATGTATGCATTCCCATGCATATATATCATTGTACTTTGTTGATTTTTACCCACATACATACTACCATAACCCCCAACTCCACTGGTCCTTTCCTCCCTCAAATAGTCCCCTTTTTATACTATTAAATGTAGATTTTTTTCAAAAAAAATCTAGATTCTTCATTTTTCTTTGTCCCCCTTATTTTCTCTTGCTCCCTTCTCCTCCACTCCCTTTGAACCCCTCTTTTCTCACTATAGTCTCCCTTCTACCTCCATGTCACACACATATATAAAGAGGAATAATCTCTGTGGTTAAGTCCGGTTTATTAAACAGGTGCAAAATAAAAATACACTCACAATATAGAATGAGGGAGAAACACTGCTTCAGCTGCAGCTGTTGATCCTCTAGCTCCCAAGGACTATCAGGGAGATCGGGGAAGGTCACCAAGCCGCTGCTGCCAGTGACCCGCCACAGTGGGGGGGGGAGCTTTGCCCCCACCCTGGCCTTTTATTTGAAGGTCTTTGGGTCGTGTAACCCCAAAGAAGACCATGCCCATTGGCCAAGCCTCTTCAATACGATTGACCATCAGATCGAATTCCCACAACATATACGTACATGTGTGTGTTAGGACATATATGTATGTGTATTAGAACATATATATACTGTTGTGTATTAGAACATATATATGTGTGCATATTAGAACATATATACATACGTGTGTGTTCTGCAAATTAAAAGAACTGTGTCTTTGTGAATCTTGTTCATTTCTTTTAACAAGATGGTCCTCAGTTCTATCCATTTCCCCACAAGTGTCATAATTGCATTCTTCCTTATGGCTGAACAAAAGCATTACGTTTTCTTTACCCGTTCACCTGCTGACGTCTGGACTGTTTCCATAGCTTGACCATGATGAATAATTGAATGGTAAACATTGATATACATGAATCTCTGTGGCACAGTCCCAGGAGCGGTACAATTGGATCTCATGGTAGTTTTTATTTGTTTGTTTGCTTTTCATGGGGAATATAGTAAGGTCTGATGTAACCTAGGCTGACCTTGAACTCATCTTACCTCTATCTCCCAAATGCTGGGTTCACTGCGTACAACACCACACCTGTCTGGTATTCTATGGTTGGTTTACTAAGAAACTTCCATACTAATTTCCACAGTGGCTGCACCAGGATCCTTCTCTCAACACATCCTCAACAGCTATTGGAGTGTGTGTGTGTGTGTGTGTGTGTGTGTGTGTGTGTTAAAAAGTTTAATCTTTTGTTTTGTGGGTATGGGTATTTCTGTGCACCATGTGCATGCAGTGCCTGTGGAGGCCAGAAGAGGGCATTGGGTGCCCTGGTACTGGAGTTAGACAGCTGTAAGCCACCCTGTGGGTGCTGGGACTGGAGCCTAGGTGCTCTGGAAGAGCAGTCAGTGCTCTTATCCACAGAGCCATCTCTCCAGTCCATAATATTTTTAACATTTACTATACGTGTGTGTGCACACACATGTCACTGTGGGCATATGGAAACCAAAGAATAAATTGTGAGAATCAATTTTCTTCTTCCACCATGTCGGTCCTGGGGACTTAACTCAGTTTGTCAGGCTTAAAAGCAAGTCACTGAGGTCTTTGTCTCTGCGCCATCTTGTAGAGTGCTTGCCTAGCACATACATAGGCCTGAGTTCCACCCCCAGAACCACTTAACACCGATCCCTGTGTCATACATTACGCTTGTGACAGAGGCCAACCTGGGTTATAGATGTCCCTTTCAAAAACAAAACAGGCATTCAAAAGACAGAAGCAGTGATTCTCCAAAGTTCAGCCATGGTCTACAAAGCAAATTGCTGGCTAGCCAGAGCTATACCATGAGATCCTGTATATAAAAGAAAAAAATTACAAAAATAGTTTTTAATGTACAAGGCTGTGCTGGCTAGTCTTGTGTAGCACGAATTCTGATTGATATTAATAATAAAAACCCAGAGTCAGATATAGGTATTAATGCTGAAGACTGAGAAGCAAAACGGCCAGTCACTAGAGAATTTTTACCTCTACCAATGCTCAGACAAAAAGGGTGATCCTATCTCTACAAATCTTCAGACTGCATCTCCAGACTGCATCCTCAGACTTGATCTGAGCTCCTGTCTCCTCCTGTCTTATATTTCTCTCTCTGCCCAGCCATATGCCTTCCTGTCTCCATCTCTCTAGGGCTGGGATTAAAGGCATGTGACTCCCAAGTACTGGGAGTTAAAGGTATGAGCCACCCCTGCCTGGCTCTGTTTTCCTTTTAGACTGGATCAATTCCGTGTAGCCCAGGGTGGCCTTGAACTAACAGAGATCCGTTGAACACACAGAGATCCGTCTGCCTCTGTCTCCTGAGTGCTGGGATTAAAAGTGTGTGCCACCACCGACTGGCCTTTATGGCTAATTAGTGGTTTAGCTCTGCACTCTGATCTTCAGGCAAGTTTTATTTGTTAGATTACAAACAAAATATCACTACAGTCTTATGTTGTAGGGAGTCGCTTGTTTGTTTCCCAGCCTCCCAGCAGCTCAGATCCAAAATATATTATCACACAAAAACTATATTATTTAAATTACTGACTAGCCCATTAGTTCTAGCTTCTTATTGGCTAACTCTTACATCTTAATTTAACCCATCTCCATTAATCTGTGTATCGCCACGTGGCAGTAGCTTACTGGGTAAAATTCCGGCATCTGTCTCCAGTGGGGCTACATGGCTTCTCTCTTCTTCTGCTTTCTTCCCCGCCAGCATTCAGTTTAGTTTTCTCCACCTAGCTCTGTTCTACCCTATCAGGTCAAGCCAGTTTCTTTTATTCATTAATGGTAATCACAGCATACAGAAGGGAATCCCACCTTATGACATAAGGAATCACCTTATGTCTACTTAACACCAAACTAGAGTTATCTGAAAGGAAGGAATCTTAATTGAAGAAATACTTTGATAAGATCAGTCTTAAGGCATTTTCTTAATTAGTGATTGATGAGGGAGGTCCCAACCCATTGGGGGTGATGCCATCCCCGGGCTGCTGGTCCTGGGTTCTGTAAGAAAGTAAGCTGATGCTAGGCGGTAGTGGCGCATGCCTTTAATCCCAGCACACAGTAGGCAGAGGCAGGTGGATCTCTGTGAGTTTGAGACTAGTCCTGATCTACAGAGCAAGTTCCAGAAAAGGCTCCAAAGCTACACAGAGAAACCTTGCTGCGCGGGGGGGGGGGGGGGGGGGGGGTGTAGATTGAGCAAGTCATGGTGAGCAAGTCAGGAAGTGCACCTTCTCTGCATCTGCTCCTGCTTCCAGGTTACTTCCCTGTTTGAGTTCCTGTCCTGACTTCCTTCAGTGATGAACAATGACGCAGAAGTGTAAGCCAAATAAACTTTTCTTTCCCAACTTTCAGTTTTGGTCACGGTGTTTCATCACAGCAACAGAAACCCTAACTAAGACAAAGGCCTTTGGTCTGACACTCAGACTTCAATGGGAGAGAATAAAAGACCACAAATTTTCAGACTCATGAAATTAAATTACAACTCCATCTTTTGTAACATTTGACATTACTGAAGTTCTTTCAGCCTCAGCTTCTGAGCCATAAAAAGGAATGGTTCTTCTTCTTCATTCATAGTAGATAAATTACTTTTAACATGCATAGATCCAAATGGGATAACACAATTTTCTCTATTGTTATTGTTGGTTTTAAGATGGGTCCTATTATGTAGTTGTGGTTGGTCTGAAGTCTGTCAAACCAGGCTGGCCTCAGCTGTAGAGGTACCCTGCCTCTGTTTTGGTTTGGTTTGGTTATTTGGACAGAGTCCTTGACCCTTTTGATCCTCCTGTTTCTACACATGTTGTAGGGAGAAGGCCCGCTTGTTCTTCCTGGCTGCCCAACTAGCTTAGCTCAGAAATAACCACACAGAATTGTATTAATTAAATCACTGCTTGGTCCATTAGTTCTAGTTTCTTATTGGCTAATTCTCACATCTTGATTTAACCCATTCCTATTAATCTGTATATCGCCACATGGCAGTGGCTTACCCGGAAAGATTCTAACCGGCGTCTGTCTCAGGCAGAGGATCCATGGCTTCTCTGACTCTGCTTTCTTCCTCCCAGAATTCAGTTCTATCTTCTCCACCTACCTAAGTTCTGCCCCTATCAGGCCAAGGCAGTTTCTTTATTCATTAACCAATACAAGCAACACATAGAAAGAAGGACCTCCTATACCACACATCCTCAGGTTGGGACTAGAGGCATGTATCACCATTCAGAAGATCCAATCTCTTTGTATAAGTCTCCTTTCCTCAGCTGGATTTTTCTCTAAAGGGCGGAGATAAGGACTGTCCCAGAAAAATCACTCATCATAAGGATGGTTCCAGCACTTTAAACGGGTGAGAACTTTCCCTTCTTCATAGCCAATGTCTTCAATGGGAGTAGGATACTTGAAATGCAGGACTGCAAGCAAGGCTTCCTTCTGGGGAGGGAGGAGCTACGTAACTCAGTGAGGGGCCAAGCAGTCTTCTAGAGGATCCAGTATCACCCTGAGCTTGGTTCGTGAATAGTACACATCTTTATTCCTAGCCAGAGCTATATAATGAGATATTGTCTCAAAGAAATTTAGTATGCACAGGGCCTGGAGAAATGGCTCATCAGTTAAGAGGACTGGTTGCTCTATCTGAGGACCTGGGTTCAAGTCCCAGTACACACCTGGTAGCTAACAAGCGGTTGTAACTCCAGTTCCAAAACATCTGGTACCCTCTTCTGACTTCCTTGGGTACCAGGCACATGGGTGATGTGCACGCAGACAAAACACACAAATAAAATAAATACGTCTTTTTCAAAAAGTGCACACCACACGGGTTTGTTTTATAAATTGTTAAATAGCCGGAATGGTGCAGGCAAAAAAAAGCACTTGAGAAAGTGCTTGATTATTGGTTATTTATAATCTCTTGAGCCCCACGCAAAGAACCACAATGGAGTCAAAAGCACTTTGAAAACTAGAAGGACTTTTGAATATATTTTCCCTAGATAAAATAATAAGTATTAGCCATGGCCTTTCATGGAAAATTGAGATCGATTCACATCACCAAAAGAGCTGTGGGCTTGTTTCCAGCTGTGTTCTTGATTTCTGAGTACAGAGCCTGGTACTGGAAAGACTTGAAGAGCCAGGCATGGGTGGGGAAATGTAGCTCCATCGGTCAGTGTGTGCACCTCAGAGAGCGCGAGGCCCTGGATTTGATCCCAGCCACAGCGTCACACACCTGAAACCCCATTATTGGGGGGGGGGCGGTTTAAGGCAGGGGGGACATGGAGTTTAAAGACATCCTAGACAGAGTTCGAGGACAAATTGGGATTCAGGAGACTCTAAAAAACACTGATGATCCCGAAACTAAATATGTAGAGGTGTTTTGATTAAAAACACGTGGTTCCCTTTCAAAGATCTTTTAATTGTTCTCAAGAACAGGGGGGAAAAAAACTCCTGTCTGAGTTTACGGCTAACTCATTTTTTTTTTAATTTTATGTTTGTGGATGAGTGTATGCAGGAGGCATTCGATCCCCTAGATTGAAGTTAACAGCCAATTGTGAGACACCATATGGGTGCTGGAGATAGAAACTGGGTATGCCTGACGGGGATTGAACCCTGGTCCTCTGCAAGAGCAGTAAGCCCTTTTAATCGCTGAGCCATCTCTCCAGCCCATAATTCTTTTTCGTTTGTCTTGTTTTGGTTTGCGTTTGTTTGCTTTTGCGAGAAAGGGTTTACGACCATAGGACTGGTTGCCGTGTCTGTGTAGTCCTGGCTGTCCTTGGACTTGTAGACGTTGGCAACGGATCTCAGAGATCCGCCTGCCTCTGTCTTCCAGTGCAGGGATTAAAATCGTGCACAACCACCATCGACCTATAAACCTTCTCACTTCTCCTTTTTGTCTCGGAGAGAGTGCCGGGTTGGGGCACCAGCATCAGCTTGGAGAGAGCCAAGTGCCGGCTGAGCAGCTGTGACGTTTTGCAGGCTCGTGACACAACGTCTCAAATCTCACATTCAGTACCACCAAGACTTTTTCTTACAGCTCCCAGACAGGAGGAAATTCAGGACTTCAGGAGTAGCAGGGTGCTCACGAGGTGCAGGCGCAGGCCACACCCAGGGAGGAGCAACTAGTGCCCTGCCTAGGGATTCAAGCCAGTGGAAAAGCGGCCCCAGGGCCAGACTACAACCCCCAGGCTCCCCTCGCGGCCGCACGTGGTCCCGCAGCCCCTGAAAGAAAAGTGCAACAGCTTGGCTCAGTGGAAACCGCGTCCCCCGTGCATAGGAGCAACAGGGTGGCTAAAGTGAGCGTGGTGCCAACCGGAGGAGCAAAGGTAGGTACGCTGGACGGGGGAGCTTGGGGACTGTGTGGTTGTCCCTACCTCCTGGGGCCGGTGACACTCGGGATTCTTTGCAGACCCGGAGTAGCCCGGCCTCCAGGGTCCCTCTTCTGAATCGGTCATTTAGCCTTTGAACAGAAGGGAATTTAACCATTGACTCTAATATACCTATCTCTTTTTAGAAGAGGTTGCTTTTTTTGGGGGGGGGGAGGGCTTCTTGTTTTCCAAATTTCTAGTTTGCCAAGTATTTCTCAAGTAATTCTCCTTGTTCAGAGGTATAGCAAATCCCCTGGCTCCTTTTTAAACTGCGGTTTTAAAAAGAACTCTGGCTTCTCCGCTCGGGTGTTCCTACGTGTGAATGCAGCTGTGAGGATTCCAGGGTACTTCCCCGTTTCAACAAGAACTTTCCAAATTCTCTATAAGTCATGGCTGTGAGAACATTGTGATCATTTGCTGTTAATTCAAACTATAAAGAATTTTAGAGCGTAACGTTCCCAAGTTGTTCTTAAAGTTTTTGTGTTTTAAAAATACTGATTATTCATTGTTAAAGCTTGTTTTTGTTTTGTTGGGATGGGGGGGGTGGCACTTGAAACAGGGTCTCTCTATGTAGCCCTGGTTGTCCTAAAACTTTCTCCGTAGACCAGACTGACCTTGAACTCACAGAGATCTGCCTCCTGAGTGCTGAGATTAATGGCACCTGTAACTAGACCTGGCTGGGGTTTTGTCTCCTTAAGACAGTGTGGTGTGTCTGGAGCTGACCTCAGACTGATCCTCCTGCCTCAGGTGACTTGCAGTCTTGGACAGGAATAAATGTGCATCCGGTTTATAAGTCTGTGAGGTTGTTTGTGTTTTACGAGACAGAGTTTCTCTGTGTAGCCTGGCTGTCCTGCAATTTACTTGATTGACCAAGCTGGCCTCAAACTTAGAGATCCACCTGCCTCTGTCTCCCAAGTGCTAGGACTAAAGGTGTGTACCACCATGCCCGGCTTCTGTGAGGTTTTTTTTTTAATGAAAAACAACTCTTCAGGGGAAGTTCTGAAGCTAAATAATTTCCAGTTTGGATCAAGGTATCTTTTTCTTTTGCTTCACAAGGTCTCTTTGTTGTGTAGCCCTGGTTGACCGGGAACTCACAGGTCTTCCTGCCTGTCTCCCAAGTGTTGGGATCATTCACCCTGCCTGGATGAATCCTCTGATTTTTGTTCTGGGCCTTACATAACCCAGGCTGGTTTCCACTCACTAAGTAGCCACAGATGGATTCGAACTCCTGACCCTCCTATCTCCACCTCCCAGGTGCTGGTCCTTGGATGTACGACAATTTCCTGACTCTTAAAGTGAGTTTAAAAATAGGGCTACATTGAAAGGGTTGAGGTGGGAGACAGAGGCTGCGAAGCAGTGACAAGGCTCAGGGGGAGGCTGGTGGCAGCGACAAGATGGGTTCGAGCAGTGGGCTGGTACACTGCAGGCATGAAGAAACATTCCAGGCAGACGGGAATTGACACCTTCTGAATAGGACAGAGACGAGATTAGAAATACGGTGTTCTGGGGGTTTCTCAGTGGTTCCCAGCCCTCGTTCTTGTCTCCCACAGGCCCTATGTTTTTAACTACTCAAACCGCATCTAAGTGGTTACTAATTTAATAGCTCTCAAAGACACATAAGGCTGCCAATCCGAACTTAAAGAATGTTCTTGTTAAATGTGAACTAAGTGCAGCGTGAAGCAGAAGAACATGAATGTCTACGTAGCCAGAGCAGACCATTTTATCAAAGATGCTCAATGGTGGCTGGCTCAAGAGCTTGGCTTTCTTATCTTTGTAATGTTCTTGTCTCGTGAAGGTCCTCTTGGACCTAGGTCGATGACCACGGATCCAGATAAAAAAGTAGCATGGGGTAAGTCATGAGAAGGATGGGAGAGAGGAAGGAAGCCCCAGGTAAGAAGATAGCAGAGTTTAAATGACTCAGAACCTCAATAAACAAAAGTGCTGAGTGCTCTGGAGGAGTCACTAGTCCAGATAACTGTTCCCACTGGATAGGGCTTCATGGAGAACAATGAGCCTGTGCTTCTGTGACCTTGTGCCTGGCACATCACGTGTGTTGTGTCAGTTCATTCATTTTACCCTATGAACTATGGTTACTATCATCCTCGTTACAGAAGGATAAAGAAGCATAGAGACATAAATGATAGCGCCAAGCTGCGGGCCCTTGGTGTCTGACTCCAGAGCTACCCTCTCTCTCCTCTCCTGGAAGGAAAGGGAAGAACTTGAGAGACTAGGATTGAACGGCTCACTCTGGGTATCCTGTTACCATCATTATAGGTGTGCCGGATGCATTGTGATTTGCCTGGATCCTGGCTCTTTCCCAGGATACCCATTTCCTCTGTTAGGTCTGCATTAATCTAGATAGGTTCACTCTGCCCAATGGGAAGGCCCGCCGGATCCAGATGAGTGAATGAAACGAGGTTGCTCGCTCCAGTGAGTCCCTGTCGGAGAGCATCGTCAGGTGCAATGAGAAGAGCTCCTTCAGTCTCCCGCATCATCAGACAGGCATTGAAAACCAGGTGATAGCGAGCATGTGGCTTAATTGGCTAAGTGCCGACCATGCACAAAAACCTGGGTTTCATCCTGAACCACAAAAAAATAAGTGTGTTGGCACATGCCTGTAATGCAGTTTGCGAGACGAGATTGGATATGGTTGTAGGACCCTCACCCCTTATTCTCAAAGGGGCAAGAAGAAATTTCCTAGCGGAATGTTTTCCCAGGAAGATAGTAAGTAGCCTTTCCCTCTCTCACCTGGGAGATTCCAAGCACAAGGTCACTTAGCTCAGCCCAGCCAGCCTCCTGGTACATAAAGATGGCCTAACTCAAGAACAGTGGCCTTGCTCTAAGAACAAGGAAAAAGCTGACTTAGCAGAATGGGAGGGAGCAAAAGTCCTTGCACCCATGCCAAAGCAGCTTCAAAGATTCTCTTTGTAATTGTGCCTTTAAAAGCTTACCCCACAGAGGAGATACAACTCCTCTCTCTACCTCGTTGTAATGGGGATGGAGATGAGTTCCAAACATGTTTGTATTATGCTGATTAAACCTTGCTTATTACAGTCTGGACCTCTCTGGTGGTCTCTCTCTCTGGGGGTTGTAATCTGGACACAGCATGGTGACACACACCAGTAATCCCAGAGAGACAGGAAGAGCAGGAGTTCAAGGTCACCCCCAGCTGCATAGTGAATTAAAGGCCAGTAGGGCTTATAGAAAAAAAAAAAAGCAAAGCATCCGCAGCTTGATGCCAAGCCTGACAACCAGAGTTTGATTCCCAAAATCCACATGGGGAACGGAATGAACGGATTCCCAAAGTTGCCCTTTGACCTCTGCACATATATTGTGGTATATGTGTGCTCATATACCTAGACACATCCACAATAAATAACTGTTAAAAAAGAGACCCCAGAAAAAATCAAATTTAGCATATCAGAGGATACATAGGTTAATTGGATGATAGTTAATATTCTTTTTTTTTTTCAAGTCAAGGTTTCTCTGTATAGCTTTGGAGTCTGGCCTGGCACTTGCTCTGTAGACCAGGCTGGCCTCAAACTCACAGAGATGTGCCTGCCTCTACCTCTTGAGTGCTGGGATTAAAGGTGTGTGCCACCACCACCACCTGGCTAGTTAATGTGATTCACTCAACCCTTAAGTGCTAGGTTTTGTTGGGATGCCCCGTAAGATATGGAGAAGAAAAGGCCTTCTTTCTGATTACTCCAGTTTAATAGCAATTTCTCATGTGTTTGAGGCCCCAGAGTGAAGTTGCAGCTCTGGTCCTGGTTCTGCTGGGTTTTACTTTTACTTCTGCTCTTAAGATCTGGAGTTTCCCCAACTTTATGTAGCTGAAAGAGAAGGCCTCCCAGAAGGTGTTTTCCTAGGTCCACCCTCTCTCTACTCTAAAATCTCCCCACAAATGTAATTCATCTCTAATTTTTTTACATTCTCTTCTCCTTGCTCTGGATGTTTCTATGTTGTAAGCGTAATTACAATACTAACCTGGGATTGAACTTTGGCCTGGGAGTTTGGTCATTAATTGACATTCCTTGAAGAAAGAGAATGACACTGTGTTTCCCAGCCCTTCCAGAAGCTCGATGGCCTTCCCTAAGAAGAAACTCCGAGGTCTTGTTGCTGCCACCCTCACCCCAATGACCGAGAATGGGTAACTATCACGGGGGGCAGGGAAGGGCAGGGGCACAGTGGGTCCTGTTCCCATCCACTGAAAACGTTAGAAGCTCCAGGAGTCGCTGCACCTCTGGGGTGGTCTGCACATGTAAACATGTGCCCATCTACATGTATACTCAGAAACACATCCACTCCACATTACACACATCCATCAGCACACACACAAGCGCACATACCACAAAGAAACCAAAGCATGTTCATACGCGTTATCTTAGTTAGAATATTGCTGTGATGAAGCCATGACCAAAAGCAGCTGAGGAGGAAAGGGTTCGTTTTGCTTACACTACATATCACCAGTCACCATCAAAGGCAGTCAGGCAGGAACTCAAACAGGACAGGAGCTGATGCAGAGGTCATGGAGGGGTACTGTTTACTGACTTAATTCCCCCTGGCCTCCTCAGCCTTTCTTTTTGGTTTTTCGAGACAGGGTTTCTCTGTGGTTTTGGAGCCTGTCCTGGAACTAGCTCTTGTAGACCAGGCTGATCTCGAACTCACAGAGATCCGCCTGCCTCTGCCTCCCAAGTGCTGGGATTAAAGGCGTGCACCACCACCGCCCGGCTCCTCAGCCTTTCTTATAGCACCCCAGAACCACCTGCCCAGAGATGTCACCGCCCACAGTGGGCTGATCCTTCCCACAGCAATCAGTAATTATGGTTTTGATTTGTTTTGTTTTGTTAGGTTTTTGAGACACGGTTTCTCTGGGTAACTTCTGCTGCCTTAGAACTAACTCTGTAGACCAGGCTGGCTTCAAATTCATAGATTCTCTGCTCTGCCTCCCGAGTGCTGGGGTCAAAGGTGCGCACCACCACTACCCAGCTTGGTTTTGTTTCTTTGGCCATACCCCATACATGACCATGCACCATACATGACCACACACCACACATGACCATACACTTATATATGACCATACATGACCATGCCCCACCATACATAACCATGCACCATCATACATGACTTCACCACACATGACCATGCACTTATATATGACCATGCACCATGCATGACCATGCATCATACATGACTATGCTCCTCCTTGGACACTTGACACAGGGGAGCAGCCTCTTCCTTGTGCTGAATGTTATTGACCCATCAGAGGTGAATTTGCCACCTTTAAGCTTCCTCCTCCTGTAAGAAAAGAAACTTACCTCATACCTACAGAATGATAAGCGTTAAGTAAGATAATCCTTAGAACAGTGCTTATTCTCTGCACTTAGGGCAACAGCTTGAGCTGTTACTGTGGCCAGAGACAAGGATAAGAGGAAGATGGGCCAACTAGTACTCCTCTTAAAAGGCTGTTTTGGGGGGAGTTCTGTTCCTGAATTTGTAACCTTTTTAGAACTTTGAATTCTCATTCAAAGGTGGCCATGTCACATATTCCTTTGCTATTTCGAGCCCAAGACTCTATGAAAAACTCCCATCCTTCCTGGAACTAAACTTGCTGACATATTTTTTAGATCACTCTGTTGGCTAATAGTCTTTTTTTTTCCCCCATTACTTCTCCTTTTCCACAGCTTCTGGGAAAGACTGAAGTCAGCTGTTTTTCAGTTTCAGCTACTGGTTGGGTAGATAAGCAGGAGCCATGTGACTTCATGAGCAGGCTGGGTTTGCTTCCGGCTACAGAGTCAGATCCTGTCTGAAACATAGCTCAGCACATTCCCTCTTGTCCTTGCTGTGTTAACCTCTGAGATGGCTTCACCAAGCAGCCTTTTCATCTGGGACACACTGAGAGCGGCTGTGTGTCCTTCCCTACACTGCTGTTACCTGGAATCACAGACCCAAAGTGTTAGAGGTGACGAACAGGTCTCTGAAATCTAGGGGTGGTTGTACACACCTGCAAACTCACTACCATGAGAATTTGTTGAAGGCAACCAAATTAGCTACTCAGTGAGGGCAGGGGCAACCTGAGCATGTTAACTGTTTTCTCTCATCACTTGTCCCATCAAAATACTCTTAGACTGAAGAGATGGCTCAGTGGTTCAGACACTGCCTACTGTTCCAAAGGATCTGGGTTCAAGTCCCAGCACCCATATAGTAGCTTACAATCATCTATCGAGGCATCTGATGCCCTCTTCTGGCCTTCGAGGGCACCGGGGCATGCACATGGTGCACTGACTTACATGCAGACAAAATACCCATACACATTAAATAAGCAAATTTAAAAGAAAATTAAAACAAAGCCATTCCTGTATACACAAAGTGCTTTAGAACACCCAAGAACAAGTGGACATTAACCTGTTTAGCCACAGTAAAAGCTGGCCTTCTGACATTGTTTCCAAAACACTGGATAGAAAGAAAAGGCACATGGAATGTAGTACGTTCGCCCAGGTCATGTGGCATTGTGGCAGTGCTCTAAGCTGGCTTGCAACAGAAAACCACAGCTCCATATGCCAAGTAACTGAATACAAACTATTGCACACACACACATGGATAACTTTGGCTGTCCTGGAACTTGATTTTTGGATCAGGCTATCCTTGAACTCACAGAGAACCACCTGCCTCTGCCTCCCAAGTGCTGGGATTAAAGGTAGGCAAAACTATGCCCAGCATTTTTTTCTCCTTAATCTCATAAATGCTAATAATTTGTCTCTTATATAAGATGATATCCTAGAATAGGGAAATTGGAAGGGGAGAACAAAAAACTACGTAAATGAGTTTTTCTTTAAAGTGTCTGCCAGCGCCACTGGGTGGCACATGCCCTTAATCCTAGCACTCGGGAGGCAGAGGCGGGCAGCTCCCTGAGTTCCAGGACAGCCTGGGCTACAGAACAAGTTCCAGGACAGCCTGGGCTACACAAGGAAGCCCTGCCCCCCCCCCAAGTATCTTCCAGGTTTACATCAAGGAGCTACCTTGCCTTTAAGAGTTGTCACTCGGCCCTCGAGAGACGACTGAGTGATTCAGAGAACTTGCAGCCCTTGTAAAGGGCCCAACACCACATGTTGACATTCAAAGGTCCTTAACTCCTAACTCCAGTTCCATTGTGCTCTCTTCTGGACTTCTCAGCTACTAGGTGCTCACATAGTATACAAACATACATCCAACTAAAACATTCACACGCTGAAAAAAATAATAAATAAGCCTTAAAAATACTGTCCTTGGGCAGTTGGGCGGTGGTGGTACACACTTTTAATCCTAGCACTCAGGAGGCAGAGGCAGACGAGTTCGAGGCCAGCCTGGTCTACAGAGTGAGTTCCAGGACAGGCTCCAATGCTACAGAGAAACCCTGTCTCAATAAACAAACAAATAACAACAACAACAACAAAAAACCCAAAGCAATTGGCCATACCCCATACATGGCCCAATGGGTCAAGAGCTTAAATCCCCAGGACCCACATAAAAAACAGGCTTGATAGCCCTTGTCTGTAATCCCCAAACAGTAGATAAAGCCAGGGGGATCATGGGAAGTTCTGGTGCTATCTAGCCTGGATTACACAGCAGCAAACAAAAGACCTTGTCTGAACCAAGGTACAGAGCGAGGCTGCTAGCTGAGGCTATCCTCCGACCTGCACACGCTCTGTCACACATGAACATACCCAAGTATAAGGACACACACAAAGATAAAGACAAGCTGTCCTTCGTGTCCTGCAAAGGAAGACTTCAGCCCTAAAGCGCTCTGGTGCTTGAGTTTCTACAGCCCTCTGCTCTGACACCATTAGCGACTGTGGGCTTCACAATTCAGTAAGACTTTTCAAAGTTCTAGCCACACCAGTCCATCTCCACCTGGCAGCCTAGTGAGCATCCTCGTAAGTAAATCTGGCAGATCATTCTCCTCTCCCAAAGCCTTACTTCTCGCTGTACGGTCCTTGGACCAGTTATTCCAGTACCACACAGGAACCTGATAGGATCGCAGGCCTCGGGCCCTGCCACATCCCGCTAGTCAGAACCTGCCTTCGAACAGTAGTTTGTTAGAGCCTGAGATGAACTAGCCTGCAGATGAAAGTCAGACTCCCAGAGACACAGGAGTCCTGCACAAGCTGCCTTTCGTTTCTGGCTTCGCTTGTTTCCCCAAACAGCATCACATCCTCTCTTTCTTCCCAGGCTCCGTACCCTGTCTCATTCTGTTTTCTCGACTTTTTCCACTACCACCTTCTCCTTAACATATCAGTTTACCCGTCCAAATGTTTGCAGGAGTGGAAGGGAGGAATTTCTTTTCCTCCTCCCCCTCTGAAGAGTTCATCTTCCCCTTCACTGAAACACACTAACAATAGATGGGTGAAGATACAACACTCATTCACCGGGCCTGGGAATGGCAACCACAACACTAAAGAGACAACATCGGTTAGGTTTGAGCATCCTCTTTAGTGAGTGGGGGGTGGGAGGACTGCAGGTGCTTTTAGAGGAAAATACCCAAGCCCAGAGTAAACAGTAGTTTGTAAATGGTTCTCTAGAAAGATTGTCTTAGCATGGTGACATTCCTAGTCACCGCAGGTGATTACCTCTAGATAAGGTTTCAGGAGGACATAGGATAGCAATTGTCCCTCTGGAGGGATGTCCAGTAAGAGAATTTCCAAGAGTGGTCCACCCTGCACCCAGGAGAAGCAACAGCAGGTCAGAAAGTCCCTGATTCTGAGGGGGTTTGTTTTGCTTTGTTTTTGTTTATTGAGACAGGGTTTCTTTGTTTATTGAGCCTGTCCTGGAACTCACTCTATAGACCAGGCTGGCCTCAAACTCCTCTGCCTCTGCCTCCTGAGTGCTAGGATTAAAAGCGTGTACCACCACTGCCCAGCTGATTGTGAGGACTTTTAAATATTTAGTTCAAAGCTCTTAGTGTACTAAGCATCATAAGCTGGGGTATCATTTCTCAAGCCCCAACCCATCCTTGGCAATTTTTCCCATTTCTTCTTAAAAAAAAAAAGAGAAAAAAAGGGTAGAGGCTCCCTCCTGTGTGACCCCCACAGTACTCTGTGTATAGCTTTTATATTGCATCAAATGCATCTCTTTTATGATGACTTCTATCATAACTTATTTATTTTATATCTGTATGGGGGCACACGTGCCACGGCACACACATGAAGGTCAGAAGACAACTTGTGGCCGCCAGTTCTTCCCTCCCACCATGGAGATCCCAGGGGTTGAACTCAGGTTGTCAGGCTTGGCCTTAAGTGCCATTACCCACTGAGCCATCTTGCAGCCCACGATAACATTTGATTGTTCTGTGCCTGCGTTTTTCCAGCGGGATTTGAGCTGTTTTAACTTAGGGTGGGCATCATACAAGGACCAAACGTGTGTCTTATTTATCTTTATATGTTCACCATCTAACAGAGTCGACTTGTCATTTTATCAGGGAACGTACCACAGGGATGACTAATGTGACTGTCAGAGAAAGGAAGTCAGTGTTTGACTGAACAAACATTGCGTGTCAGTCATCATGATGGGCATTTTATCCGTGCAGTCCAGCTTCATCTGACACCTCCACCGGGGACCTGGAACCTGCAGCTCTATTTCATAGCTGAGGAAATTTTACTTGGGGACACTAATATGTACCTGTGGTCCAATTCCTTAGGAGACTCAGACAAGATCATTTCAAACTGGACAATGCAGTAAACTGGAGAGAGCAGGGGTGCGGGGGGGGGGGGCAAAATGTCAAGCAAGAAAAAGTTGCATTTTCTCTGTCAGATGCCAGAGCGTGGCAAGTGCCTTTTTCTGAATGTCTCAGTCAAGAGTCGCAAACTTAAGCACCTCCAGCAATTGTCAGGCAGGGATCGCAAGCTCTGAGGTAGCTGGCAGGACGTGGGGCCTTTAACCGTGCAGGGCTAGCCTTCCTGTTTTGAGAAGTTAGCCTTAGCCAGATGTGGCGCCCCAGGCCTTTAATCTCAACACACTAGGGGAAGAGTCTCCATAGTTCCAGACAGCCAGGGCTATGTAGAGAGGCTTTGTCTAGGATAGTCAGGGCTACATAGTGAGACCCCGTCTCCAAAAACGAAAGAAAAAAAAAAGCCTTATTAGATATATGACTTTTTAGTCATTTGTGGACACACATGATCACGTGTGTGTGCGTGTAGAAGGCAGAAAAAACTCAAAATATTGTTCCTCACATGCCATCTGCCTTATTTTTTGAAACAGTCAGTAGCCTGGAACTCCCCAAGTAGGCTAGGCTGGCAGGCCTGTGAACCCCGGGATCTGCTGCCTGTCAGGAAATATTTTTTGGTATATTTTTACCTGGGTTCTATGCACTAGGCTCGGGTCCTTGTGCTTGCAGGGCAAATGTGTCACCAAAGTCCCCAGCCCAAAAGTCTTTTCCTACATGAAAGAAATTTTAACATTGTGACAGTCAGATAGACGTTGTTCTAAAGTCTGCCCCTTTTCAGCCTATGCCGTAGTTCCAAAGGGGCACAGGTGGAGAACCTTTTCTAGATGATTCTTCCCTTGCCCTAGAAATTCCAGCATTAGCGCCATTCCTAAAGGTGTTTCTTTAAAAAATAGATAATGCAGCTCCTATGAGCCTGAGTAGAATTGACACCCAGCACAGCCTGAAGGAGTATGGCAGGGAAGAGGGAGAGTATGGGTGGAAACCCTTTCGCCTGAGGCCAAGCATAATAAAATAGAATAAATAAAAAACAAAAAAAGCACATGTGAAGTTCACTGAGGAAGGGGAAGAAGCTTGAGTTTCACCTTCCTACCCCTGACTGAGGGTACTGCCAGCTCCCTAGAAAGAGGAGCGTGCCCAGACAGGCCCAGACAGTGGTAGCTACCAGAAGAGTGGGAGGAACTGAGAAGGCAGGTTCTCCCCCAGACATCCCGCCCATGACTTCTTCCCAACCTCCCTTAATTCTTAACTTAGTCATCGCTTTTGGGTTTTAGTTAATTATATACACAGCCTCCTAATGTAATGGCCAAGTTACAGAATATCACAGGCCTGAAAGCAAAGTAGCTGTGAGTACCCTCCCACATCAGCATGTGTTTGTGTGTACAGAGCACTGGGGCAGAGAGCGGGCAGCGCTGTGATGTTGGGGCCCTAACCACGGTAGAAAGAGCCTTCCCCTTGTGGCCTTAAAACGCCCCCTAAGCACCCCTTTCCCCAGCTGTGGGCCCAGCTCTGTCTTCCCTCACCCCTGTAGGCAGACGCTGTGTCTGCAGTCTCTGCTTTTAGTATCTTTTCCTTTCAAACTCAAAATCCGCCTAATTTTCTCTTCTCTCTTTGTTTCTAATCCCTTGGCTGAAATACACTTTGATGTCTGCTATCTAGGTGCACCAGATTTTTTTTTTATTGTTGTTTAAGGAATAGAATAAGTAAAGATGAAAAGAATGGTAATAAGGCTAAACGCAAAATAGGCGGCTCCAGTCCTTCTGCACAAAAGCGCAAGTGACAGCGTGCTAAGTTCTCTGTGTTCTTGGCAGTGTAACCATGGTTCTGCATCAGTAAACCCAGACTCGCCATGCTGCTTTCCTTTGAGTTTTTACTCAGTCATCCATCCTCACCACATCAATTTTTCTTTTTTTTTTTCTTTTCTTTTTTGTTTGGTTTTGGTTTTAATGAGTTATCTTTTATAATTTATTATTATTTTATGTGCATTGATGTTTTGCCTGCAGGTATGTCCATGCAAGGGAGCCAGATTCCCTAGAATAGAGTTACAAACTGCCATGTGGGTGCTGGGAATTGAACCGAGTCCTCTGGAAGAGCAGCCAGTGCTCTTAAATCTCTCCAGCCCCTTGGGTTTTTTGTTTGTTTTTTGTTTTGTTTTGAGACAGTGTCTCTCTATGTAGCTTTGGCTGTCCTGGAACTCACTCTGTAGATCAGGCTGGCCTCAAACTCAAAGATTCGCCTGCCTCTACTTCCCGGGTACTGGGATTAAAGGTGTCCACCACCATCACCCCGTGCCACCTAATTTTCTGTAGTAGTAGGCCATTTCATGCAGTTTTGGAGCCCATTTACCAATCTTTGAATTGATATGACTTTAAAGGGAAGCACCCTTATCACCTTCAGCGTCAGATCTTCATGAGGTCATTTTGCTTCAGGCTGAACAGTGCAGGCAGAGCACGTGGGAGTTCACTAACGTGCCAACCAGTTGTTGGAGACCAGGCCTGCATGCAATGTCAGGACTTTAGAAGCTGAAACAGGAATATCAGGAGTTCAAGGCCAGCTGCAGCTACACAGGGAGAGTCCAGCCTGAGCTACATGAGACCATCCAGGTGGACATAGTGGATTCACATCTTACTGAGAGAGCTCAGCTAAGACATGAAAAAGTGAAGACAGAGAATATGGACGTTATTTCCAAAACCATGCTCTCCCCAACAAAGGAAGCATGGGTATTTGATTTAGGGAGTCTAGACAGATTCAGCCCTAGGATCAAGTTAAGAGGTCACTCCTGAGCATTCTCAGTTGAAAGTCATACTTTTTTTAAAAAACGATTTGTTTATTTCTAGTTTATATGTCCGGGTGTTTTGCTTGTATGTATGTATGTGTATCACATGTATGGTTGTTGCCCTAGGAGCAGGGTATCAAGTCCTCTGGTACTAGAGTTTCAGACGATTGTAAGCCAACATGTGGGTGCTGGAATCAAACCTGGGACTTCTGCAAAAGCAGCAAGTGTTCTTACCCACTGAACCATCACTCTAGTCCCAGGTCATAATTTTAAGAGAAAAGATGGGAGAATCATTTGGAGGCATGCTTAGCTCAGTCATGGAGCACTTATGAAAGGATTAAAGTGGCAGAAGCGCCTCTGGGAATGCTTGCCTTGCACCAGAAGGTTTCGCCTGAAAATAAAGGGAAGGGTACCAGGCTGCTGAGACGGCTCGGTGGGTAAAGGTGTTTGCGACATCCCCAAACCTGTTGATTTGGTTCAATCCCTGGGACCCACATGATGGAGAGAAAGAATAGACTCCCCAAAAGTTGTCCTCTGACCTCTACACATATGTTGTCTGTCTGTCTCTCTCTCTCTCACACACACACACACTTGTGTGTATACATCATCATCACTACCACCAGTTGATGTCTGGTACACACTAGGCACACTATCTACTGAGCTATGTACACAACCCTGGAGTAGATTTTTAATAATTATTAATATGAACAGTTCTTAAGCGGTGAACTAGTTAAATAATCACCTAAAAAAGACATTCTTACTTATTTTTCTTGTCTTTCAGAGAAATCAACTTTCCTGTAATTGGTCAGTATGTGGATTACCTGGTTAAAGAACAGGGCGTGAAGAACATTTTTGGCAAGTCACCTCGTGAATTCTCTGTATGTATTTAGCTCAAGCCTTAGCTAGTAGTAGACCTCACCTGACCAGGACCTCTGGGCATGTGTCAGAGGTTATAGGGGAACCTGCTGGGATAACTAAACGTTCTGAGTGTATAGACTCAATAATATTAGGTCTGCAGATTCCTTGGGAGTATCTCGTTTGACAGTGTGCAACAAACATTGTTTTTATCCCCATTTAGAGACAAAACTCTCTAGCATAGAGATTCTTGAGATCATGAAACCAAAAGGCAGTAGAATAGCAGCAAAACCTGTTTAAGTGATATTGTAGCCCAGCATGCCATGAGCACCAGCACTTGGGATCTCTGATTTCAGGGCCAGCCTGGTCTACAAAGCAAGTTCCAGAACAGCCAGGGCTACACAGAGAAACCCTATCTAAAGACCTGGAGAGGTGATTCAATAGTTAAGACTCTTGCCCTCCTTGTAAAGGACCTGATTTGATTCCCAGCGCCCACATCAAAATAAGTCACAGCTGGCCTTCCTATTATCTTTGATAAGATAAAGGTAGAAAGAAAGCCCAAGAGGCTGGAGAGCACTGGCTGCTCTTCCAGAGGTCCTGAGTTCAGTCTCTGGTAACCACATGGTGAATCCCATCCATCCATAATGAGATCTGGTGCCCTCTTCTGGCCTGCAGGCATGCATGCATGACCAAGTCTGAGGTAAAAATGGCCAAGTGGCACTTCCCGCTCCAGGCGCCATCCTCTGTTTACTCAGTGTGCCACTTCCTCTCAAGCAGGGGCTTCATACCCTCTACCACCAGACTTAGGGTTGGAGGAACAAAAGGCACTGACTGGTCCCACTGACTGACCTCTTTGTTTGCAACAGTGAATGGCACCACGGGAGAAGGCCTGTCCCTGAGTGTCTCTGAGCGTCGCCAGGTGGCAGCGGAATGGGTGACACAGGGGAGGAACAAGTGAGTAACTGTTCTGGGATGAGATGCAGTTCATGGGCAAGGTCTAGACGGAGCAAGACTTTTCCCGCTGTCCGAGCCCTGCCACCTCCCCGTCAGCTGCGGGGCAAGATCGGGGGCTCTGAGCCTCCCACACATGGCAAGGAGCGGCCTTCCCTTCTCTGTGGAAGGATAGCCAGGCCACAGAGCACACCTGCCCCCTTTCAGGAACATATCATCCCTCTGTCATAGTCAAGGTTTCTATGGCTGTGATGAAACCCATGACCATAAGCAGCTTAGAGGGAAAGGGTTTATTTGGTCTATGCTTCCACATCATAGTTCATCCCTGAGGGAAGGCAGGGTGGTTGCTCAAACAAAGCAGGGTCCTGGAGGCAGGGGCTGATGCAGGGACCGTGGAGAGGTGCGGCTTGCTCCTCCTGATTTCCTCAATGGGTTTTTCTATGCACCATCTCTTTAAGAGCTGAGCCCTCCCACATCTTCCATAAAGACTTGCCTACAGGGCACTCTATGGAGGGATTTTCTCACTAAGATTCCTTTTTCTAGATGACCCTACCTTGTCAAATTGACATGAAACTAGCCAGGACACCTGCTGCTTCACACCAGAGACCTGGAGCAAAGTCTTTGCCCTCAGTCTGCTTTCCGTCCAATGGGGAGTCAGGTTGTGAAACCCAAGACTCTTCCCCCGCCCCCGCCACCTTCTGATTAAGTGTAAACTGAGATGAAGAAGTGATTGGTAGTGTTTAAATGGAGGCAGAATATTGGAGGTCAGCAGAAACAGCTGAGCAAAGACCCTCCTCCATGTGGCTCAGTGGGGTAGAGAGCAGGAAGATGGCGTCTACCCAGGAACCTTTTTCATCTCTGTGTTGGAATGCTAGCACATCCCAGCAGAGTGATTTGCTGGGTGGACTTTTTGTTATTACTATTTTCACTTATTTTTATTTATTTGTCTATTTTGAGTGGTTTATTTTTTACACAGGTGAATTTACAGGTCAATTACCTGCCCAGTTCCTTTATTTTAATTATTATTATTGTGTGTGTGTGTGAAATGGGGGGGGGGACATGTGATGATCAGAGGACAGCTTGGGGGAGTGCGTGTTCTCCTCCCACCCTTTGGGGCCTGAGGATAGAACTCTGACCCTTTTGCTTGACAGCACGCACCCTTACCCAAGAGTTGTCTCTCCAGGCTTGCATGCTCTCTCTCTCTCTCTCTCTCTCTCTCTCTCTCTCTCTCTCTCTCTCTCTCTCTCTCTCTCACACACACACACACACACACACACACCCCTCCTTGTGTAGCTAAGGATAGCCTTGAACTTTTGATCCTCCTGGGTACACAGTGCACCAGGAAACGGGAGTGTTCTACTATTTTATTTTTGCTTTTTGAAACGGGGTCTCTCTACATTGCCCTGTCTGTCCTGGGACTCACTCTGTAGACCAGGCTGGCCTTGAACTCACAGAGAGGCCCCCTGCCTCCCAAGTTCTGAGATTAAAAGTGGGCCGCCATGCTTGGTTTCTAAGGAGTGCTCTAGTCTTAAACGCAGTCATACTAGCTAATGTCAAAGCCATCCCTCTTCCTCCCTCAGTTCTGCTGCCCTTATGTCCTCTTGGTTCACCTTTAACCGTCTTTATGGGAGGGTGTTTCTGTGATGGGGAGCTGAGGTTCCCTTTATTTGATGGGTGAGAGGAAGTCCCTCCCTGCTGTCTCGGCTTCAGGAAGCTGAAGTCAGCCTTCGCTCTTCCCACAGAAGATTGTTATTTTCTCTGTAGTTTGCCTTTTTCTCCCCTTCACTTCTTTTTTAAAATGTTTTTATTATAGAGCCATCTATTTTATGTTATGAGTGTTTGGCCTGCATGTATGTATGTGTACCACATGTGTGATTGGTGCCCAAAGAGGTCAGAGGAGGCATTGGATCACTTGGTACCTAAGTTACAGATGGTTTCAACTGCTAGGAATCAAACTTTTTTTTTTTTTTGAACCTCTTTTTAGTTAAAACAATTTCCCTCTGTTTATGTGAGACAAGTTCTCAGACAATTCCTACTGTCCTCCCTTTGTAGCTAACTCTGACCTTGAACTCCTGATCCTTCTGCCTCTACTTCCCAAATGCCGGAATTTAAAGCATTAGACATAAATCTGGCCTTCAGTTCTCTTTTTCTCCAATACCCACTCCCCACTTGTTTATTCAGACAAAGGCTCACTGTGCACCCCAGCTGGCTTTGGCTCAGCCTCCTGAGTGCTGAGATTGCAGCCATGAGCCACCACATTGGTGTCACACACACATTCACACAACACACACACACACGCAGGCACACTCATACATGCATACTTTTTTTAAAGATTTCTTTTTTTAGCTTGGGTGGGTGGGTGTGTGTATTCATACAGGTTTCCATGGAGACCAAAGATCACCTAAAGTTGGTGTTACAGGTGGTTATGAGCCACTCAATGTGGATGCTGGGAACTGAACTTGGGTCCTCTGGAAGAGAGCAAGCACTGAGCCATCTCTCAGCCCCCTGATAAAGCCTTTGTACCCACATTTCTGCTGTATATCTTGTACTTGATATGAAGAAGCTCTTAAGTAGAAGAGTACCCCTGATGTTCTGAAGAAAGCCTATATAAATTAGGATCCTGATAGAACTGCCTTGCTGTGGTCCTCAAAAAGTTTCTTTCTCCATACCCTTGAGTATATGGCTTTTATATAGAAAGTGTGTAAGGCCTGTGGCCTTAAAATCTCCAAGTGCTTCTTATCAGGTAGTCAATACCAGTAGCAAATGAGAGTTTGTAAATTGGGGGGAAGGGGCAATTTAAAATAATTTTGGAGGGCTGGGTATGGTGGCACATCATTTAATCCCAGCTTTCGGGGACAGAGGCAGGTGAATCTCTGTGAGTTTGAGGTCAGCCTGGTCTACATAATGAGTTCCAGAGCTACATAATAGATAGATAGATAGATAGATAGATAGATAGATAGATAGATAGATAGATAGATAACCTAAGGGTAGAGAAATGGTTTAGCAGGTAAAGGCACTTTCATACAAGCCTAACAACTGGAGTTCAATACCACCCCCCGTACACACACAGGATTATTGAATGTCCCTGGGTCACCATGTGTGTGCTGAGAATCAAACCTGGCTCCTCTGAAAGAGCTGCCAAGTGCTTTTAAATGCTGACCCATCTCTCCAGCCCTAAAATAACTTCCTCTTGGGGCCAGTTTATTTGCTAAATGAGCACAGAGAAATGTCTTCATGCACTTTTTAAAACTGCACTGCCAGGGATCGAATCCAGAGCTGCTTCCTGCACGTTAGGCCAGCGCCGTGCCCCTGAGCTCTAGCTCAGATATCTCTGGCCCTTTTGTATTTTTCATTTTGAGACAAGGGTCTCCATAACTTCCCAAGGTTTACTTGAACTTGTGATCCTCCTGTGGTTGTTGAGAATTAATTATAGACCTGGGTGCCACTAGGACTTATTTTTATTTATTCTTGCCTACTTTTTAGTTTTAAAATAATATTTTTTTAATTCCTTGAGAGTATTACATAATGTATTTTTAATTTTGTTATGTTTTGAAGACAAGGTTTTAGTACGTTCCCCAGGTTGGCCTTGAATTTGAGGTCCTCCTGCCTCAGCTTTCCAAGTATCAGAGATCGCAGACCTGTGCCACTAGGCCCTGTTTTCATTTATTCTTGCTTAGTATTGGGGTTTGGAGTTTTTGTTGTTTAGTTTTGTGTTTGTTTTGATTTTTTATTATACTGTATGTATAATTATTATATTGTATATATGTGTGTGTGTGTACACATGACACACACATACATGTACATAAACTCCTGTGCCATGGTATGTGGATAGAGGTCAAAGGACAACTTTTGGGAATGGGTTCTCTTGTTTCATGTTGTGGGTCCCAAGAACCATGATAGAATTGATTCAACTGTTGTATTAGTCTTGAGGCCATTAAACCAGCACACACAGGATGGTGCAGCCGTTCTGTGTTCTTCTAAACCCCATGTGGTTCACACTGCTTCTCTCTTGCAGGTTGGACCAGGTGGTAATTCACGTGGGAGCACTAAGCTTGAAGGAGTCACAAGAACTGGTATGGATATTCGAGGGACCTTCATTCTTATGCTAGAATTCAAACCAGTCCTATATTTGGCTGGAAGAGATCAAATGTGGGACCTCTGAAGCAGGCACTGACCATGGAAAGGCAGTAGCTCAAAAGAAATGACAACTGGAAGACAAGAGACAAGGGAACTTCTCTCAAATAGAGCTGAGGTTGGCTGTAAATGCAGAACTTAAGCCAGCATCAGTCTTCTCTGGGAAATGAGAGGCATCGCCATCTGCTGGACAGAAAGGGAATAGGCAGTGGGGCTATCCTGAGAATGTTTCTTTCAGAGGTTCAAAACCAAAACTGTAGCCAGTGGTGGTAGTGCATGCCTCTTCCAGCACTCAGAGGGCAGAGGCAGGTGGATCTCTGTGAGTTCAGAGCAGCCTGGTCTACAGATCGAGTTCCAGGACACCCAGGGCTACACAAAGAAACCCTTTGAAAAACCCAAAAACAAACAAAAAACAAATATAAAAAACGAAGTTGTAAGCCAGAAACATATCAGACCACTGTTCAGCAGAACTGTAAAAACTGTCTAGATACAGTCTTCAACTAGGACATAGGATCAAGGTTGCAGAGACTCGGGTCACTCTAGGCTTAGTGATTGAGCTAGGTTTGCGCAAAAAAAAAGCTAGACAGGAGCCAGGCATGGCGGCACACACCTGTAATCCTAACTTTCCAGAGACTGAAGCTGGGGCATTGGGAGGTAGAAGACAACCCGGGCCACACAAGAGAAAACAAAGCAAAAGTAGACGGTGATGGTTCTGAGGCCTGGGCGAATTAACTAAGAAACTAAAGTACAAAGAGGCTTTAAATTGTTTATCAGAAGGCCCAGTCCCCGTACACCTGCTCACTGACTGTGTCCCCAGGACACTCTAGCTCCATGATTACACAGTTTTCATCTAGCCCAGTTCTTTGTGAAATGTTTGTTTCCTTACTATTTGGATTTAATGTGTAATGGCGGTAAAATATTCGTAAATAATTAAAGAGATGGGTAGGGAAGCAGCTCAATTGGTAAAGTATGTGCAGCAAGCAGGACAACCTGAATTTAGACCCTTGGGAACCACATGAAAATGATGGGTGTAGCTACAGTGTCTGTAACCCTAGCCTTAGGCTGGGTGGAGACAGCAGATCTCTAAAGCTCAGTAGTCAGCCAGCCCAGCCCAAGGGATGAGCTTTGGATCCAGTGAGAGACTTTTAAAAAGTAATAAAGATAAACCAGGCAGTGGTGGCACGTGCATTTAATCCCAGCACCCGGGAGGCAGAGACAGACGGATCTCTGTGAGTTCGAGGCCAGCCTGGTCTACAGAGCGAGTTCCAGGACAGGCTCCAAAGCTACACAGAGAAATCCTGTTTTGAAAAACCAATAATAATAATATAATAATAATAAAGGCTAATGAGGTAGTAGATGCCTTTAGTCCCAGTACTTGAGGGGCAGAGACAGGTGGATCTCTGAATTCCAAACCAAAGTGGTCTACACAGTGAGATAAATTACATAGGCACACAGTGGTACACAGACCTACATATAGACAAAACACCTATATTCATAAAATATTTTAAAAGTGTTATGAATGCCCAAGGAGAAGAAATGTCCTTTATACTTTTCCCTGGGGGAATTCAAGAAGCTGTCAAAGCATGGTGCTATGTATCTTTTGTGATATATATAATCCTTTTCTTCTTAACCTTTCTCATCTGCATTCCCAATCTGTAATGTCAACTTGAAATATGACTGTTATACCATCCCATGGGAAAGATAATACCATTGAGTAGGCAGAGCAGTGGAAGAAAAATTATACAAGCGGGCTTCGCTGTTAACAGTTGTAAATGAGCTGCTCGTGTCTTAGCAAAGTGACTTTGGCGGCATGGTAGGATTTTGTTGTGTGCGTATCCTGACAGAAATCCAAGTAGCCACGCATAGTGGCACAGGCCCATAACCCTTGTTTTTCAGAAGGTGAAAAGATTAGCCTAGGGAGCCTAAGTGTGGAGGAATATGAGTTCAGGTCTGGTCTCCATGGGAGCTCCAGGCCAGCCAAGGCTACATAGTGAGACCCTGTCTCAAAAAACAAAAGCCAGCAACATAGTTTCTGTGTGATCAGAAAGATGATTTAGAGATTAAGGACACTGCCTTCCAGAGAACCCCAGTTTGATTCCCAGCACCCACGTGGCGGCTTACCACTGTCTGTAACCCCAACTCTGGGGGACCTGACACCTCTTCTGGTCTCTGTGGATGCCTGTGTACATGCATGAACACACATAAAATAAATCTTATAAAAAGTCAGTGAGTGAGAATAAATCAAGAGAGGCAGTGAGATGGCCCAGAGACAGGTATGCAAACATGAAATTAAGCACTCAGCTTACCTACACCAGGTGTCTCTCCAGCAACCTGGGACATTCCTGGAATGACGTTTTAATTCAGCAGTTCTCAACCTGTGAGTCTCAACTCCTTGTGGTCACCCAAAGACCATCAGGAAACATAGATATTTTACATTACGATTCACAACAGTAGGAAAATTACAGTTAAGAAGTAGCAACAAGAGCCGGGCGATGGTGGTGCACGCCTTTAATCCCAGCACTCGGAAGGCAGAGGCAGGTGGATCTCTGTGAGTTCGAGACCAGCTTGGTCTACAGAGCTAGTTCCAGGACAGGCTCCAAAGCCACAGAGAAACCCTGTCTTGAAAAAACCAAAAAAAAAAAGTAGCAACAAAAATAATTTTATGGGTTGGAGGGGGTCACTCAAACATTATTATTATTATTATATTATTATTATCGGGTCACAGCATTCAGCATTAGGAAGGTTGCGAACCATTGTTCTAATTAAATGGTTTAATCCTTCTGTTCTCTAGAGGGGGCAACAAATATGAAGAGGTTGTTGCTGAACTCTAGAGTTTGTTGGTGAGTATAGGGACTGTGATCACTCACTCTGTTATGGTCTTTTCTTCCTGTAAAGGCCCAACATGCAGCAGAAATTGGAGCTGATGGCATTGCTGTCATTGCACCTTTCTTTTTCAAGTCACAGAGCAAAGGTAAGTAAATAATGGCCTTTTTGAGAGCCTGCTCCAAGGCCACCTCCAGGGAATGCAAAAAAAAAAAAAAAAAAAAAAAATCCTCGGGGGCCAAACATTTCTATCTAAGGGGTAAATAAGAAAATGCACACTTTCCAATGGTAACTTTCTCTTTTACTTCATCTTGAAAAATCTCTTTCTGAAAATCTGTCTCCACACAGCGACATCTCTTTCCACACAGCTATATAACCCTTCTGTCTCCATCACACCTCTCTCCTACTCCCCCCCCCACAGCAAAGCCTCTGGATGAATATAAACCACATTTTCAGGGTCACACAGCACTTCCTGAGTAAACAATAAGAAACAGAGCCAAACTGATCTAAGTTTCTGTCAGGCTAGGGATGTTAGATTGACCCGGTCAGTGAGTAATACTTAGCCATGCATGTAGCCAGGGCTATAAGGAGAAACTCTGTCTTGAAACACTGCCCCACCCCCAAGAAAAAACCTAGTGTTTTCCAAAACAAACTATGGATTTCTTCTTCTATGATGATTTCTCTGTAGGAACTATTTGTGTCCAAGTATAAGGAAATTTGTGTGTGTATACATGTGTGTATTTTTTTAAGATAGTATCTCAAGTAGCCCAACCTTCCCTTGGACTCTTGTTTGTTTATTTGGCGAGAAGGGGTGAGACAGGATCTCTCTATACAGCTCTGGCTGTCCTGGAACTCACTATGTAGACCAGGCTAGCCTCATACTCACTGAGATCTGCCTGCCTCTGCTTCCTGAGTGCTGGGATTAGAGGCATAAGCACTACCCCTAGCCTTTGAACTCTTTACATAGCAGGAAATGTTGACTTCCTGATCTCCCTATCCCCACTGATAAGGGACTATGATGTGGTGTGGTTTGTAGAGTACTTGCCTAGCATGCACAAAGCTTTAGGACCCCAGGTTCTTCATGCCTGAAATCCCAGGCCTGAAGAGGTAAAGACAGGAAGATCAGAAGTTCAAAGTCATCTTACAGCTACATGGGGAGTTTGAGGCCATCCTAGGATATATGATGTCCTGATTTGTAGGGAGGAGAAAGGGAGGTATTTGTGCAGATGATTAAAGCCATAATTAAATCCATAAATTGTAATGAAATGACATTCATGGTTGGCAGATAGAAAACCATTCCACATGTAGGTAAATAATTTATTTACTGATAGTTTGGAAATTTAGAATGGACATTTTTTCATGCTATTTTGCAAATTTTTTATGTAAGCAGTTTTTCTGAAAAATGAGCAGAGAGATGAATTATTCATAACAACTTTATTTGAAGCATTTCCCAAGTGCTGAGCATGTTTTCACGGTACGCAGAGGAGATGACACATGAAATTGTCTCTCCCGCATGGGGCCCCATCCACAGTGTGAGCCTACTCTCTGTGGCCTGCAGTAGTGCAGTTGACTTGATGAACAAAGGAAACCCACTTCCTTAACAGCCAGAGTCTCGCTTCTGCTCTGTCCAGATCAGTCCCAAGAGGGAAAGAGTGTCCAACGCTGTCAAGTGTTTATGGTGTGTGCCACCACTCTTTTTTTTTTTTTCAAGACGGAGTTTCTCTGTGTGATAGTCCTGGCTGTTCTGGAACTCACTTTGTAGACAAAGTTGGCCTCAAACTCACTGAGATCCGCCTGCCTCTGCCTCCCAAGTATTGGGATTAAAGGCGTGCGCCACCACCGCTGACCTTTTTTAAGCTCTTTTAACACAAGGGATTGAACCCAGGGCCTCAAGTATGCTGGTCTGCATGCTACAGCGGAGCTATACTCCCCTCTCTTGTTTAAATTTTTAAGAAAATGTCTAAGTTACCCAGGCTGGTCCTGAGTTAATCTTGTTGCCCAAATGGGCTGTTTATAAGTGCGTGTGTGCATAAATGCATGCCTATATGTATGTGTGCATGCGTGCGTGCATACTTGCGTGCCTGTGTGTGTTTGCGTGATCCATGCGTGCGTACCTGTGTGTGCGTGTGTGTGTGTGTATGTGTGTAGATATGCATATGCCACACATGAATGCACATGGCCACAGGTAAGTATATGGAGGTGAGGAGACGAGTCCTTTGAAGACTCAGTTCTCTTCCTTCCACTATGGATCTCAGGGATCAAACTCAGGTCATCAGGGTTGTGTTACAAGTACTTCTATCCGTGGAGCCCTCTCCCAGGCCCTGGCCTTGAACTTCTGAACATCTCACCTCAGTCTCGCAGGAAACTGGGATCACAGGCCTACAATGCCAGGCCCAGCTATAACTCCATCTTAAAACTGAGGTTTCTCTGCCGAGTGGTGGTGGCACACGCCTTTAATCCCAGCACTTGGGAGGCAGAGACAGGCGGATCTCTGTGAGTTCGAGGCCAGCCTGGTCTATAAGAGCTAGTTCCAGGACAGGAACCAAAAGCTACAGAGAAACCCTGTCTCGAAAAAAAAAAAAAAAAAACTGAGGTTTCTCTCTGTTGCTGTTGTAGAATTGTCCCTGTTGATTGTCACACTAGCCCTTCTGGGGTAAGAACACTGGAGTCTGTCCTGATAGGACCCTGGTTTTCTTAGTAATATGTAATGATTGTCTCTCCATAGTGGAGAAGTACGTGCCTGGCTTTCCCCACCCCTCTCCCCTTGTGCTGGTGACCAAACCCAGGCCCTTGAGTATGATATATATACACCTACCACTGAGCTACACCCTCAGCTCCAATTTGTGTGTGTATGTTTGTGCACATATGTGCAGGGATGCTTGCATGTGTGCCTATGTGGACGTCAGAATGTCTTCCTTAATCACTGAGACGGGGTTACTCTCTCACTGGTCTGGAGTTCAGAGTCCGGCTAGCAGTCCTCAAGGATCCACCTGGCTCTACTTCCCCAGTGCAGGAAGTGCAGGCATGCACTGCTGTGCCTGTGGGTGCTAAGGATCTGAACTCAGGTCCTCATTCAACAAGCATGCACTGCTGTGCCTGTGGGTGCTAAGGATCTGAACTCAGGTCCTCATTCAACAAGCAAGGAAAGCAAGTACTGACTAGATCATCTTCCAGACTCCCTAGAACATTTTGCTCTTTTTCTTTTCTTTCTTTCTTCTTTTTCTTTGTTTCTTTGTTTTTGTTTTTGTTTTTGTTTTTTGGTTTCTCTGTGGCTTTGGAGCCTGTCCTGGAACTAGCTCTGTAGACCAGGCTGATCTCGAACTCACAGAGATCCGCCTGCCTCTGCCTCCCAAGTGCTGGGATTAAAGATGTGCGCCACCATCGCCCGGCTTGTTTGTTTGTTTTGGGAAAGGGTCTCACTATGCAATACTGGCTAGCCTGGAACTTGCTATGTATATCAGGCTAGAACTCACATACACCCAACTGCCTCTGCCTCCTGAGTCTGAGTGATGGGGATTAAAGGTGTGCCCTACCCTGCCCAGTTTTTTAACAGTGGATTAGTGTGATACACTAGTGTGAAAAACAAAGCAATTATGATTTTTAGTTTTATTGTGTGTGTGTGTATGTGTGTTTGCATGTTTGCATGTATGTCTATGAACAACAATGTACGCCTGGTGCCCTTAGAGACCAGAAGACAGCGTCAGATCCTCTGAGACTGGAGTAATAGATGGTTGTGAGTCACTATGTAAGTGTAGAAACCAGATCAGATCCTCTGGCAGACCAGCCAGTGTTTGTAATTGCTGGACCATCTCTCCAGCCCTCTTATTTTGGCCTCAAAAAATAAGACTTTGCTGAAGTGACATTGTAATCTCACAGTTGAGAATGGTAAGGGCAGTCAGGAGTTTTCAGTTTCTGAGAGGATGACTGCATCTCATTGAATGATTTACTTATTTATTTTGTATACAGTATTCTGCTTGCATGTATGCCTGCAGGCCAGAAGAGGGCACCAGATCTCATCATAGATGCTTGTGAGCCATCATGTGGTTGCTGAAAATTGAACTCAAGTCCTCTGGAAGAGCAGCCTTTAGCCTCTGAGCCACTTCTTCAGCCTGAATGATTCATGCTCTCATACAGGAAAGCCATTGTTCTAATCTTGTTCACCTGACTCTTGTTCTTTCAGATGCCCTGATAAGTTTCCTGAGGGAGGTGGCTGCTGCGGCCCCTGCTTTGCCTTTTTATTACTACCACATTCCTTCCTTGACGGGGCTGAAAAGTAAGTATTGCTGTATTTAACTACATTTAACTTTGCTTTATGTGTCTGCATACGAGTGCTTTACTTGCATGTGTGTCTGCACCACATGGGTGCTCAGTGACCACAAATATCAGAAGAGGGCAGCAGATGCCATGGGACTGGAGTCAGAGATGGTTGTGAGCTGCTATGTGAGTACGGGGAATCAGACACCGTCCTCTAGAAGGAGAATCGGTCTTCTTCCACTGAGCCCTTTGTCTGAAACACAAATATTGCATTTTTTTTCCTACATTGTCTCCAACTCTCACATATTTCATCAAGACACTCCATTTGGGGGCCTGGAGAGATGATGACTCAGGGGTTAAGAGCACTGGCTGCTCTTCCAGAGGTCCTGTGGTTCAATTCCCAGGAACCACACGGTGGTTCATGATCATCTATAATGAGATCCGGTGCCCTCTTCTGATGTACAGAGCACTGTATACATAATAAATAAAAAAAGGAAGAAAAAAAAAGAAGCTCCATTTCATCCCACCCCATCCAACTACACAGGACACTGATGAGGCAGCTAAAGTTGCTTCAAATAGAACTGCTCTAAGACCTCAGCCATTCATGTCACTTTACACAGAGGTCCTTGTGCTTTACAAGAAGAGTGGATAAAACTGGGTGTGGCTGCGCAAGCCTGTAATTCATGGTAGAGGCAGGTGGACCAGGAATTTAAGGTTGTCCTCTGCTACACAGCAAGTTCAAGGCCAGGCTAGGATACCTGAGACTTCGTCTTAAAAGGAATAAGAAAATTTGACAGGCAAGCCAGGCCACGGTCGCTCACACATCTTTAATCCCCTATAGGTAGACGCAAGTGGATCTCTGTGAGTTAGAGACCAGCCAGGGCTCTGTTACACAGAGAAACCCTGTCTCAAAGAAAAGGGGCTGGAGAGATGGCTCAGAGGTTAAGAGCACTGACTGCTCTGCCAGAGGTCCTGAGTTCAATTCCCAGCAACCACATGGTGGCTCACAACCATCTATAATGGGATCTGGAACTGTCTCCTGGAAAGTGTATATATAATAGAGAGAGAAAGAGAGAGAGAGAAAAAAAAATTGACAAGCTAAAGCAGGAAGATTGCCATGAATTTGAAGTTAACCTATCCCCATAGGATAGGGGGATATGTAGCATATATGTAGGATAGCTACATAGTAAGTTACAGTCCAGCCTAGGCTACAGCACGAGGTCCTAGACATCTATAACAAGCACTTTGTAGATCCATATTCATTTAGTCGGTTAGTTTTGCAATACTGGATCTTGAACCAAAGGTATCGCTCAAACTAGGCAAGTAGTCTACCACTAAGCTATATCCCCAGTCACTTCATCAGATCACAAGACGGGCTAGGGTAGTCACCTCATCAGATCACGGGATGCACTAAGGGTGGTCACCTCATCACATTACGGGATGGGCTAGGGGTGGTCACCACATCAGATCACAGGATGGGCTAGGGGTGGTCACCTCATCAGATCACGGGATGGGCTAGGGGTGGTCACCACATCAGATCACGGGATGGGCTAGGGGTGGTCACCACATCAGATCACGGGATGGGCTAGGGGTGGTCACCACATCAGATCACGGGATGGGCTAGGGGTGGTCACCTCATCAGATCACAGGATGGGCTAGGGGTGGACCTTGTCAGATCCCAGGATAGGCTGGGGTGGACTTTATCAGATCCCAAGATAGGCTAGGGGTGGTCACCTCATCGGATCACAGGATGGGCTGGGGTGGATGAAGATCTAAAGTACAGTGTTCACCTTGGATGTGCACAGCTTCCCATGAACAAAGCATGGCAGTGCACACCTACAATCCCAGAACTTGCATGGTGGAGGCAGGAAGACCAGAAGTTCAGTGTCATCCTCAGCAGCTTTGTAGAGACCACCCTCGGTTACAAGTGACTATTCTCAAGAAGAAAGAGAAAAGAATCCATAGCCCTTTCTTCCAATAGCCTGACTGCCCTGAAACTGACGCTCACTGTATAGATCAGGCCAGCCTCGAACTCAGAGATCCGCCTGCCTCTGCCTCCTGAGTGCTGGGATTAAAGGCGTGCGCCACGTCCGCCAGGCTGGACACAGTCTCACTATGTATCCCACCCTGGCTGGCCTGGAAATGTAGACCAGGCTAACCTCAACCTCACAGAGACTGCCTGCTTTTGCCTCCTGAATGCTAGGGTTAAAGGTGTGCACCACCATGCCCAGGCTGTTGCTATGCAGCCCAGACTGGCCCCAGAATCACCTTGCCTCTGCCTTCAGAGTGCTGGGAATGGGAATATAGTCATGTGCCAAAAGGCCAGCTCAAGACAGTAATTGACAGTCTCTGTTGCTGTGTGGATTGATAAAGTAAGTGTTTGTTGTTCCGAAGTTCGTGCAGAAGAGCTGCTTGATGGGATTCAGGAGAAGATCCCCAGCTTTCAAGGACTGAAGTTCAGTGACACGGATCTCTTAGACTTTGGGCAGTGCGTGGATCAGAATCAGCAGCGACAGTTTGCTTTGCTGTTTGGGGTAGATGAGGTAAGTTATCCCCTGGGCATATCCCAGCTTCACGGTGATCCATTTTAGCTGTTTATGATATGACAGCTCTTCTTGTTTCAAAAAAAACAAGTCTTTTTGTCTCTTTTTCCTCAGCAATTGCTGAGTGGTCTGATCATGGGGGCAAATGGAGCCGTAGGCAGGTAAGCACGGCGTGCCCTTTCCCAGTGAGTACAGATTTAAAGTCACTCATCACTGGAGTGCATGGGCTTCTTGCATATTCGTCCTCTCTCATTTCCATGCCATTCATTGGAAAGAAGCTGGGTAATTTGCTCGACTGGTGCAATTTAACTCAGTCATGGGAAGATGGACCCTAACTGAAAAGGAGTGGCATTCTCTGCTCCTCTTCCTCTCTCCCCTCCCCTCTGCTCACTCTGGCTTTCCTCTCAAATGCTAATGAAATGATCCTCAAGCTTTAATAGGGAGGGAGGGAGGGAGGGGGGAGGGGGAGGGAGGGGGGAGGGAGGGAGGGAGGGAGGAGCATGGAGTAGTGACACAAACCTATAATCCAACAGTGAGAGGTAGAGGCAGGAGGATTAGGATTTCAAGGTCATCCTCAACTACCGGGAAAGTTTTTAAAAGAGTCTGAACTACTTGAGACTCTGCCTCAATACTGACAGCAAAACCAGAAGCACTTTAGTAGTGGTCACTAACAGGTTCCTCCCCACACAACCCCATCCAGAAACTTGACAGGGGTCACCTCATCCATCACAAGATGGGCAAGCCAGATCAAGCCAAATTGAAAAAGTAGAACAGTTTTATTTGAGCAAAGCAACTCCTGGGCAGGTTCTCTACTCCCAGAGACCCAGGCCTGAAAAGCCGTGTCCACAAACAAAAGCAGGGAAACTTTATAGGTTGTAGGTGAGGAGTGATAACCCGTCCACCACAGGCTGGGTTTGTGCCCATGTGTGATCAAAAGCTGAGCGTTTGAGGTGGGGGACTTATTGGATGGCTAGAAACTTCAGGGGAGGAAGCTGCAGTCACCGCCAAGAATGCAGAACTGGGCTTTTTGGCACCTTTCTTGTGTTCAGAGGCTCTCTGAGCAGGCAGGGTTTGGAGAGAGAGAGACAGGAATGGGGCAAGCTGGAGGTTCCAACTACACAGTCACATATAATGATCCATGCTTTTAATGCCAACATTCAAAGAACTGAGGTAGGAGGATAGCCATGATTTTGAGGTTATGATACCTGATAGACTCTGTTTCAGAGAGAGCAAGAGAAGGAAAAAGAGACAAGCAATTGCCGGCTGCTCTTGCAAATCTCACCTCTGCAGGCTCCTACAAGCACATGATATACATAAACTCATAAGACAAAACACATACACATAAAAATAATAGTTTTTTATTTTTTATATATTTTTATTTTTCCATTCAAAAATTTCCACTTCCTCCCCTCCTCCCATTCCCCTCCTGTTCCCCCACTCACCCTCTTTCCTCTCCCTCCAGTCTTAAGAGATAGCAGGGTACCCTACCCTGTGGGAAGTCCAAGACCCTGCCCCCTCTATCCAGGCCTAGGAAGCTGTGCATCCAAATAGACTAGGGTCCCAAAAGCCAGTACATGCAGTAGAAACAAGTCCTAGTGCCTTTATCAATGGCTTCTCAGTCAGCCCCCATTGTCAGCCACATTCAGAGAGTCCGGTTTGATCACATGCTCGTTCAGTCCCAGTCCAGCTGGATTTGGTGAGCTCCCATTAGAACAAGCACACTGTCTTAGTGGGTGGACCAACCCCTCGCAGTCCTGACTTCCTTGCTCATCTTCTCCCTCCTTCTGTTCTTCAGCTGGACCTTGGGAGCTCAGTCCAGTACTCTGATGTGGGACCTCCTGGTACAGGAGCAGGGCCTCTTGCTGGCCCAGGACCCCTCTGGATGGACCTCCTGGTACAGGAGCCAAAATAATAGTTTTTAATCTTAAAAAGGAAAGCTGTGTTATGTGATAGTATCCATTGTAGTCAGGTGAAGCAGGTGAGCATGTGAACAGAAGGGGCCCAGGGACCCCATCTTTGCAGGGCCTCCTGTTAGCTCTGTAGACCCCGATGGTCAGTATCTCAAAGCTAGAGTATCAGAAGCTTAGTTACAAATGACAGAAATCCATTCAAACTAGCCCCTGTTTTAAAAAAAAAAAAAAAGGCCAGGCAGTGGTGGCACACTCCTTTAATCCCAGCACTAGAGAGGCAGGCGGATCTCTGTGAGTTCGAGGCCCACCTGGTCTACAAGAGCTAGTTTCAGGACAGGCTCCAAAGCTACAGGGAAACCCTGTCTCAAAAAAAAAAAAAAAAAAAAGTAAATTGTTACAAAATTCTGACAAATCGCATACCGCTTCACAGGGATAAATATAGCCAGACCCTAGCCCACCAAAGCCAGAAACCACAAAGCTCTGAACAGCTCCAAAAAGCCACCCTTTCCAAGGGTCCCCTGGAGATGCTCACCTCAACATCTTCCGCATGCCTTTGTTTCTCTTCTCAGGTTTCATTAGCGTTGTCTGACCTAGTCTAGGATCCAAGGTCCAGCCCGCCATGGCCAGGAAACCACGATCGTGTGTCCCAGTGTCTGCTCAGCACGTTAGGCAGTGCAGTCAGCAAAGCCACTCTGCTTGCCGACTTCACTTGAGAATGCTGCAGGTCCAGCGACCTGTTTGCTCTGGCTGAGAGTCTCTTTCCTCGGGAGCAGCTAAGGCACCGTGCACAATGTGTCTTGGTATGCCTGCCTTTGACAAGCCCTGTTGACTTGATGCCTTTTTAAACATTGATGATCAAACCCAGCGCCTCGCGAATGCTATGCACACCTGTAATACTACACTACACCCCAGCCCAACTTGAATAATCTTTTTTATCGTGTTTTGTATTTGAGACATGGTCTCATATAGCCCAGACTGACCTCAGACTCACTAGGTAGCCAGAGATGACTTTGAATTCCTCATCCTCCTGCTCCACCTCCCAAGTGTCTAGTACCTGCTGTACATCCCAGGCTGGCCTCAAACTCAAAGAGGTCCTCCTGCCTCCGCCTCCTGAATGCTGATATCGTGGGCATGTGTAATCGTGCACGGCCAGCATATGGCTTTTAGTTCTTACCTCAGGGGCTGCTTTTGAGCCCCAGTTGTCTATCTCTGAGCCTGTGTGTGCTTCAGGCAGTCTCTCCCAGCTAAAGCATGCCACCAGCCTTTTACTCCCCAATTTTAAAACTTTGTTCCTTTCCTTTTCCGTGCGGCCTTTCTCTGTCTCCTCTGTTGGCCCTGCTTTGTGTTGCTGCAGAACTCAGAACTGAAGACAATTGGATTCTCCAATCCACTGGCCCTACAGACTAGTAGGGGCCCTCACTATGTTTTCCTTTGTTTTGATTTTTTTTTCTCCAAGACAAGATCTCATGTAGCTCAAGTTCATACTCACTATATAGCTAGAGGTGGCCTTTAACTCCTAATCCTCCTGTCTCCACCGACCTAGTCCCCCATTTGGGGACTAGGTCAGGTCCTTACTATGCTGCCCAGGTTGGCTGGCCTGGCATTCTTTTATGGAGTGAGGGGTGACTAAACCTTGGCCCATGTATGTGTGAGATGAGCCTCTACCCACTGAGCCCATCCGCAATCCCTATCTCTTTCCTTTTAAGCATCAGGTAAAAATGGTTTGGATCTTTCCCACTGAATGATTAAGCTTGGAATATTTCCTGTTGTCTTGCCAGTACCTATAACTACCTGGGAAAAAAGACAAACCAGATGCTGGAGGCTTTTGAACAGAAAGACTTCACTTCAGCCCTCAATTACCAGGTACCCTGTCCTACCCTCACTTGTCTGCACAGAGTAGTTACACGGAGAAACCCTGTCTCAAACAACAAAATTCAAAAAGGAACCTGCCCCATCCTCCCTGTCCTCCTATCTAAGGAGATACAAGGCCCATATGGGACAGGGTCTTCTCTTCTTCCTACAAAGAATCTTATTTTTATTTTATCATCAAAGTATGTTTTGTTGTAAAATAATAGTCATAGATTTTTGTTAAAGTGAGTACATGCCATCCTCAATTTTGTTGTTTTTTTTTTTTTCAAGACAGGGTTTCTCTGCATAGCTTTGGATCCTGTCCTGAAACTCACTCTGTAGACCAATCTGGCCTCAAACTCACAGAAATCCACCTGCTTCTACCTACCAAGTACTGTGATTAAAGGTGTGCACCACCACCACCTGGCCATTCTTAATTTTTTAAATTAATTTACTTTTATTTCTTGTGCATTGATGTTTTGGTTGCATATATGTCTGTCAAATCTCCTGGAACTAGAGTAACAAACAGTTGTGAGCCACTATGTGGGTGCTGGGAATTGAACCTGGGTCCTCTGGAAGAGCAGTCATTGCTCTTAATTTTTGTTATCATTAGCCGAGCGGTGGTGGCGCACGCCTTTAATCCCAGCACTCGGGAGGCAGAGGCAGGCGGATCTCTGTGAGTTCAAGACCAGACTAGTTCCAGCACAGGCTCCAAAACCACAGAGAAACCTGTCTCGAAAAACCAAAAAAAAAAAAAAAAAAAAAAAAAAATTTTTTTTGTTATTATTGTTTTGTCTGAGGGACAGGGTCTCACACTCTGGCCCAGGCTAGCCAGGAACTCATGGCAGGTCTCCTGCCTCAGCTTTTCCTGTATTGATGTTTGTCAGGAGTACAGTAAAGAACTACCAACATGGCAACTGGCTTCATTAGGGGAAGGTTTGGTTTTTCTTGTGGGTAAGAAAGAAGGGTCCAGAGCAGGGAGAGAAGAGGCAGACTGGACATGGCCAGGGCTAGGGAAGTGGGAGAGCAGTGGGAATGGCGAGAGGGATGAGAAAGAGAGAGGATAAAAAGTAGCAAGGGGGGATGGGGCGGACAAATCATTCGGATTATAGGGACGAATAGCTGCCGGGGAAGCACTCCTTTTGGGATTAGTAAACCTCTCTTGCAAGTGCTGGTTTTTAATCTGACTACCAGAAATCCTATAGTCCAGCTTGAGCTCATTTCTAGACTGCAGAGGGCTGGGAGACCTAACAGCTGCAAAGATAGATGTATATGCCTACCTGTCTTCTTGAAGAAGTCCCTCCTGAGTCACCAAAGAATAGGAGAAAGGTTGAAGGGGAGAACCAAAACGGGGAAGGGTAATCAGTGTACACCCCGAAGTGTGCTGAGAATGGGAACCACCCACCAGGCAGGAAGCAAACTGATGCCGCAAAGCACGGCGCTGGCCTTGAGGAGTGTGTGTGTCTGTGTGCACACGTGTTGTGTTGGAGGACAAGTTTTCAGAATCGGTCCCCGTATTGTTTGTGAGTTCCAGGGATTTAACTCCTGAGAAGCATCCTTTAAAGGTAAAACTCTAGGAAGTTAAGATGGCTTCGCTAGAAACAAAACTCCATAGTTTTCTGGTTTTTACATGTATTTACCTGTATGCACATGCACACACATGTGGAGCTCAGAGGACAGCTTGGGGAAGTTGAGTTTCTCCTGTCATAGCCTGAGCAGATCGTGTTGATCTCATTGACTTCTTTCTCCTATTCTGATAGACCTACAGAAAACTAAGGTGGCTGGACTTCATAGAGGTTCCGTCATTTGACTTCTGAACTGTGTAAATGGCTTTCACGGCATGGCGATACTGACTGCGGACTTCTCTGTTCTCTTCTAGTTTTGTATCCAGAGATTTATCAACCATGTGATCAAACTCGGTGAGTACCCTTGCTGCTCTCTGCCTCGCTGCTGACTGAAAGCAATAGTGCTTACTTACCAAGCCAGGGTTGGTAAGAGGGACAGTCATCTATCAGGCATGGGTCAGAGGGGTCACAGCCAGAACTGAGACTGTGACGAGATTATTGCAAGCAATCAGGCTTTTTTTTTTTTTTAAAGATTTATTTATTATGTATACAGCATTCTGTCTGCATGGATGTCTGCAGGTCAGAAGAGGGCATCAGACTTCATTACAGATGGTTGTGAGCCACCATGTGGTTGCTGGGAATTGAACTCAGGACCTTTGGAACAGCAGCCAGTGCTCTTAAACCTCTGAGCCATCTCTCCAGCCCCGCAATCAGGCTTTTTATACCATTATCAGAAACAGAACATAATGGTGGTTACCAGGAAGAATACAATTGTAGTTGCCAGGATACCACGTCGTTTAAGAGCTATACAGGGTGTACTAGATTAATATCTAAGACTAATTGTTCTGTCAAGACTCTATATGCTTCGCTGACTTCTAGAGAAGCAGAGAGAGATAAACAGGCAGCCTCAGTGCTCCACTGCCTGAGGGAATGTCTCAAGTTCTAAGGAACTGAAAGGCACACAGGGCCCCAGGAGCCACACAGACTCTAACATGAAAAACCTCTGATACATGTCTGTCAAGGCATCTAGACCAGGCCAACTCCATGATTCCCAGAGGCTGACCAGGTATAAAAGATGGATTTCCACTACTCCCTATGAGTGTTCAACCAGCATACCTACAGTGCTCAGTCACGGCCCTGGCAGTCAGGAGCAACTGAATAACATGACCACACACACACCATTTTCTATTCTTTCTTCCTTATAGCATCAGCCCTCCCTCCCATTATTTGCCTCTACTCATTAAAATTCTGCTACTGAGCTATGGCTGATTTCATCCTAAGTACTTGGAGGAAGGCAATCTGAGTATAGATCCTACGGACTGGCGAATGACTGACAGTTCCCCCGCGTTTGTGAAATGTAAAATGAGTTTATTAACGCAAGTAAATTTAAACGGATGGGGGTTTGGATGACAAAGGGAAGTTAGGAGGAAACAGAGTCTGGGCAGAGGAACCTCTGCGAGGTGTCTTAACTTACTGCAGCCAAGGACAGGCGCTGCCGTTCACGCCACTTCTGCAAGAGATGCCTTTGGGGCAGCTGGACGTGGGTCAAGGCCAGTGCTCAGTGTGTTCTTGGCCAACCTCCCACTTCCCTTTCAGAGCCTTTCTGCCTTGCTTGCAACTCTCTCCTCTGCCCAGCACCTGCTGTCTGCCTGGTCGCATTTGCACAGTCTCAGCTAGCCTTCTCCATCCTGCCGAGACAGTGTTTCCCTTTGCTTTCACACTCAGGTTACGCTGTCCAGTAACGCTGTCATAGTGGGGTACCTCTAGTTTTGTTGAATATCATTATTATTCCTTTGCCCTAACCAATACTTTCCACAAAGATTGTGATTTTAATACAATAATTACTTGTTTCTAGAGTACATTAAGATAGAAAATTAGGGGCCTGGAGAGATGGCTCAGAGGTTAAGAACACTGGCTGTTCTTCCAGAGGTCCTGAGTTCAATTTCCAGCAACTGCATGGTGGCTCACAACCATCTGTAATGAGATCTGGTGCCCTTTTCTGGCGGGCAGGCATCCATCCTGGCGGACAGGTAGAATACTGTATGCATAATAAATAAATCATTAAAAAAATTTAAAAAGATAAAAAATTAACTGGTAAAGAAGGCATAGTAGTACATGTCTGTAATTCCAGAACTCGGGTAGTGAAGGCAGGAGGACCAACATCAAGGTCATTCTTATTAAGGCCACCTGGACTATAGTCTGCCAAAATAAATAAATGAAATATAAAATAAAATACCTATAGTCGAGTATAGTAGCACATGTGTGTAATACCAGCCCCAAAGAATTGGCGGCAAGAGGATTTCCACAAGTTCCAGGCCAGCTGGTCCACATGATTCAGGACACAACCAGGGATATATAGCTAGACCCTATCTCTGGGAGGATTTTAGGGGCTGGAGAGATGGTTCAGTAGTTAAGAGCACTGGCTGTCCTTTCAAAGTGCAATTTCCAAGTACCCACAAGGTGACTCACAACCATGCTAACTCCAGTTCCAGGGGACCTGGCACACTCTTCTGACCCCCACAGGCACCAGGCACTCCTGTGGTACAAAATCAAATATGCAGGCAAAACACCCATATGCATAGAATAAAATCTAAATTTTGAAAAAGGTGGGGGGGAGTTAAAAGGATGGAGTGCTCTGTGAGTTCGAGACCAGCCTGGTCTACAAGAGCTAGTTCCAGGACAGGCTCCAAAGCTACAGAGAAACCCTGTCTCGAAAAACCAAAAAAAAAAAAAAAAAAAAAAAAAAAAAGGATGGAGTGATTGATGGCTCACTGCTTAAGAACATTCCTTGTAGCCGGGTGGTGGTGGTGCACGCCTTTAATCCCAGCACTCGGGAGGCAGAGGCAGGCGGATCTCTGTGAGTTCGAGGCCAGCCTGGTCTAGAAGAGCTAGTTCCAGGATAGGAACCAAAAAAGCTATGAAGAAACCCTGTCTTGAAAATAAAAAAAATAAAAAAAAAATAAAAAAAACAAAACAAAAAAAAAAAAAAAGAAAATAAAAAAAATAAAGAACATTCCTTGTGCCAGGCAGTGGTGGCACACGCCTTTAATCCCAGCACTCAGGAGGCAGAAACAGGCGGATCTCTGTGAGTTTGAGGCCAGCCTGGTCTACAGAGCAAGTTCCAGGACTGGCTCCATAGCTACTGAGAAACCCTGTCTCGACAAACCAAAAAATAAAAAATAAATAAAGTTAGATTAAAAACTAGAAGAGAGCTGGGCGGCGGTAGCACCTTTAATCCCAGCACTCAGGAGGCAGAGGCGGGTGGAACTCAGTGAGTTTGAGACCAGCCTGGTCTACAGAGTGAGTTCCAGGACAGCCAGGAGTGTCTCACAGAAAAACCCTGCCATGAAAAACAAAAACAACAAACAAAACAAAACAAAAGCTAAAAAAGAGAAAGAGAACAGTGGACACATTCCTATATTCTCAACAGCACTTGAGGAACTGAGGCAGGAGGATTGTTGTAGATTAAGGCTAACATATATATATATATATATATATATATATATATATATATATATATACCAAATGTCAAGCCAGTAAAAACTGAATAGCAAGACCCCGACTCAAAGCAAAAACAAGATGATACATACATTTTTTAACATTTTTTGCTTTATTTATTTTTTATTTTATTTTATATGTATTTGTGTATGTCTGAGCACATGCTTGTAGATGCCTGAGGAGGCCAGAAAATTATGTCAAATTCCCCAGAGCTGGATTACCAGTCTGGATGTGTGAGCCCCATAACCTCGGTGCTGAGAACTGAACTGGTCCTCTGCGAGAGCAGTACATGCTCTTAACCGCTGAGCCCACTCCTCTCCTGCCCACATATACGTATATAGTCAACAGCAGACCTTCTGATTATTGGGGTGATAGATACAGACACTGTTATGTACCTTTTGACTATTGGGGTGATAGGTATAGACACCATTACCAGTTTATGCAGTACTAGGCATTACACCTATGGCTTCATGCATGCCAGACAAGCACGCTACCAAATGAGCTACATCCCCAGCCTGTATTTAGTATTTCTACTTTCCTTTGAAAAGATGTGCCTGTTCCTTTTCTCCGAATCTTTCCCATGATGTGTGACTTCTCATACTTTTTCCTCATAAAATCCTTCTGAATTTCCTGTCTTCTCAGGATGTTAATTGTGTCACCTGCACCTTTGCTGGCTCTTCTGCTAATCCTTCTCATTGCTTTGTAACATCGCACTCCAAATTCCTTCAGATACCAGGGTCCTCTGAGGAAGCAGCTGTTCCCACACTGCCAGGTGCCTCTGTGAGTGGATTTCCGTTTGCTCCTGCTAGAACTCTTTAGTCCCACTAGCTCTAGTGTTTTAGTCTGGAGCCTAAAACACTGAGTGATGCAAACTCGGATTGAGACTTCACTTGTGGCCAAGGCCAGGGTATCAGGATGTCCCGTTGTCTGTGTGTCTATAGATATGTATGTGTGAGAGTGAGTATTGCCAATGTCAGGTGTCTTCCTCCACTCTTTCTTTCTTTCTTTCTTTCTTTCTTTCTTTCTTCTCTCTTTCTTTCTTTCTTTCTTTCTTTCTTTCTTTCTTTCTTTCTTTCTTTCTTTCTTTCTTTCTTTCTCTGAGACAGCATTTCTCTATGTATTCCTGGCTGTCCTAGAACTCACTCAATAGACCAGGGTGCCCTCAAATTCAGAGATCCGTCTGCCTCTGCCACCCAGTACTAGGATTAAGGGTGTGCACCACTACTGCCCCATTGATTTCTCTTTCTTTAGAAAGCCAACCTTCAGGGCTGGAGAGATGACTCAGCAGTTAAAAGCACTGGCTGTCCTTCCAGAGGTTCTGAGTTCAGTTCCCAACAACCACATGGTTGCTCACGACCATCTGTAATGAGATCTGGCATCCTCCTCTGGCCTGCAGGCACACATGCAGGTAGAACACTATATAAATCTTTAAAAAATGGAAGGAAGGAAGGAAGGAAGGAAGGAAGGAAGGAAGGAAGGAAGGAAGGAAGAGAGAAAGAGAGGGCTGGAGAGGTGGCTCAGAGGTTAAAAGAATTGACTGCTGTTCCGGAGGTCCTGAGTTCAATTACCAGCAACCACATGATGGCTCACACCATAATCTATAATGAGATCTGGTGCCCAGAACATTATATACATAATAAATAAATTAAAAAAAAAGAAATAGAGGGAGAGAAAGCCAACCTTCTGACAAAAAAGCAAACTATAAAATAGATGAGGAAATAAATGAGTGAATGAATAAAATAAAAAGAAAAAAGAGAAAGCACAAGGAACACGCACACACAGAACCTATAGAAAGAAACACAGCATTCGAAACTGTAATATACAAGCCAAAGACTGGGAAGACCAAAAAATACCCAAACAAAGCAATATAAGACAAAAAAATTCTACAAAATGACCATTGATTTGTTTTGTGTTGGCCATCTACTGACTGCTGGGCTGTGGACTACCCTTGAGTTTAGCATATGTACCCAGCGAGGTTCTGTTGGACAGAACCAATGTCCACTTCCCCTCTCAGCACCACCTGACTTAAACCTACGCTGGCCTCTATGGAGGGTGAGGACACGGGTCAAAGAATCCCAGGCTAACCCCAAAATATTCCAATTATATTTTCTTTGTTATAAGGGACAAACTCACCAAACAGGAATGCTTTTTTTTCTTTTTTTTCTTTTTTTTTTTTTTTGGTTTTTTGAGACAGGGTTTCTCTGTGATTTTGGAGCCTGTCCTGGAACTAGCTCTTGTAGACCAGGCTGGTCTCGAACTCACAGAGATCCGCCTGCCTCTGCCTCCCAAGTGCTGGGATTAAAGGCGTGCGCCACCACCGCCGGCACGAAATGGGAATGCGAGAGAAGTCCAACCTCAGCTGTGTAGTATGGGAACCAGAGAGAGAAAACCCTGAGCTGGCTGGCAGTTTTCTCTGAGTACCCATAAGGTCACGCCCTCATCTGGTCCAACCTCTTTTTTTTTTTTTTTAAAGATTTATTTATTTATTATGTTTACAGTATTGTGTCTGCCTGCAGACCAGAAGAGGGAACCAGATCTCATTACAGATGGCTGTGAGCCACCATGTGGTTGCTGGGAATTGAACTCAGGACCTTTGGAAGAGCAGGCAGTGCTCTTAACCACTGAGCCATCTCTCCAGCCCCCTCTGGTCCAACCTCTTAAAGATCATTGGCTGACAGTTCCCCCGTCAGGCCTCTGCATGCTGCCACAGTCTCTGAGTTCATAAGTGCATCAGTTCCACTATGTCCGGAGAACCCTGCTTCCTCGACATCACCCATCCCTTCTGTCTCTTGGGATTGTTCCTCCTCCTCTTCCCCATAGTTCTCTGAGCCCTGAGTGGAGGGCTATGATGAAGACATCCCATTTAGGACTGACAGTTCTCCACTTTTATTTGTTGAGACACAGTCTGAATGCTATTGATTTAGCTCACTTGCTGGCCCATGAGCTTCAGGAATCATCTACCTTAAACTCTTTTTTTTAAGTCAGCTTTATTATTTATTTTAAATTTATTCTTATGTCTATTTTATGTGTAAGAGTGTTCTGCTACATATATGTCTGTGTATCACATGTGTCTGGTACCCCAGGAGGCCAGAAGTGGGTGTTGGCTCTTCTGGAGTTATGAACAGTTGTGAGCTGCCATGTGAGTGCTGGAAATTGAACCCAGGTCTTCTGAAAGAGCAGCCAATGCTCTTAACCACTGAGCCAACTCTTTACCTACGCACCCACCTTGAACTCTTGGCCCTCACGCTCCGCTCCACGTCCTAAATGCTGGGATTATCAAAGTGTTTGTTCCACCGCGCCTGGCTCCCTCAAGGTTGATTTTGACTCTGTAGGTTTTGTGTTTGTTTGGGGTTGTTTGTTTGTTTTCATTTGATTTATTTATTTCAAGTATTAGTGTGGACTTACATAGCCCCATATGTGGAGGTCAGAGGCCAACTTGAGGGAATCAGTCCTCTCCTCCACCATGTGGGTCCTGGGGATTGAACCTGGGTGACTTGGCCGCTTCTGCCTTTATGTGCTGAGCCAATACTGCAGGCTCCAACCTTGACTCTGTATTGTTTTATTTAGTTTGTTTGTTTACTTACTGTAATTCAGGAATTTGAACCCAGGGGCTCTCATATACTAAGCAAACATTCTACCGTAGAGCTACACTCCCAGCCTCTTTTTTGTTTCATAGTTTGTTAATTTGTTAGCACAAGCAAGCAGGATTTATTTTAATATTCATTCATTCCTTTGTATTCGCGCATGCTCATGTCACAGCGTGAGTGTGGAAGTCAGAAGGAAATTTGCAGACGTCCCAGGGATTGAACTTCAGCCCTCAGGTTTGGCTGCAAGTGCCTTGACCGACTGAGCCATCTCATAGGCACAAAAAGGATGATTTCTTTGTCAAAAAGATTGCATTTCATTTTTTAGTTGTATGTTGGGAGTGGCGGGGAAGGGGGGGGCAGGGATGAGTTTGGATTTTTGCATATGAGTGCAGATACCAGAGGCCAGAAGAAGGTATTGGATTTCTAAAGCTGGAGTTACAGGGGTTTCCAAGATACCCTACATTGGTGCTGGGAAGCAAACTGGGACCTTCTGAAAGAACAGGGACTGCTTTTAATTCCTGAGCCCTCTCTCCAGCCCTGAGAGGATGGCACCCGTTCTGCTTTGTCTGCAGAAGACAGGGTCTCAAGCAGCCCAGACTGACCTTGAACTCTTGATTCTCCCTTCTTAGTCTCCCCAGTATTGGAATTAAGGTGTGTGCTACCACGCCCAGCTCAGTCAAACTGACAAGTGTTCTTTTATGTTTACCATTCTCTTATTGTAGTGCTTACTTTGTGGCATATAACCATTAGGGGGCGGGGTTGTGGGAAAGTAGGTGGTACCAGATATGTTTCACTCTTTATTCCCCCCCCCCCCCCCCCCCCCGTCCAGGTTTTGGAGTGTCACAGACCAAAGCCATCATGACACTGGTCTCTGGGATTCCAATGGGCCCACCCCGGCTTCCTCTGCAGAAAGCCACCCAGGAGTTTACTGCTAAGGCTGAGGCCAAGCTGAAGAGCCTGGACTTCCTTCCTTTCCCTGGTATAAAGGAAGGGAACGTGGGAGCCTGCAGCTAGGGCCTGTTAAGTCTGGTTATGTTTACTGAGACTTCACCCATCTTCAATAGTACATTCTCTTCTCAGGGACTTTTTAGATGATTTTGAGCTAATCTTTCTTTTAGCAAATGGAATCCCACACTAATAAATATTTAAATAACAAATGTGGTTGTTTTGTTTATCAAGACAGGGATTCTCTGCAGAGCCCTAGCTGGCCTGGAATGCACTCTGTTGACCAGGCTGATCTTGAACTCAGAGACCTGCCTACCTCTGCCTGCCTCTGCCTCCTAAATTCTGAGATTAAAGGAATGTACCAGTACAGTCACCCAGCCTAAATATCAATTATGAACCTAAAAATGTTTGCATTATAAAATGTTAGACCCTGAATTTCTTGTAAACAACTTGTTTTCCTCTGCTCTGAGCATGAGACCCTAATGGCAGGCTGGTGGGGCTGCAGTTGAAAGATACTGAGAGCTGGGGGCGTGGCCAGAGCCCTATATAAGCTGCCCCTGAGCACAATAAATTGGCATTCTTGGCATTTTTATACCAGAGATGACCCGGGTCCCCGTGTCACTGTCTGTGTGCGTGTGTTTTTAAGTCTTCAGCTTAGATCCCAGCTCACGTACCATCCCATAGTACAGGTGCTACAATAAAGAAGTCATAAGCCATAAGTTATTAATTTCACAAAATAATTGTAGAGAAATATCTGGTTATATAGATGAAATGGGACCAAGTGAAAACTGTAATAATAATTACAATTATTAATTATGTGAATTCATATAATTACTATTATATTGAATACTGTATTAATTATATGATTGATTAATAAATTTCATCTGCCTTTTGGGAGCATTCATTGTCTTAATCTTACTTTAAAGTTTTGTAATTTGAGTATTCTATCTCATTGAATTTTTTTTGTTTGTTTCTTTTGAGACAGGGTCTCATCGCATGGACCAGGCTGGCCTTGAACAGACCAGCTGTTTTCAAATAATTTAACTGGGACTGGAGAGATTGCTCAGTGGTTAAGCGCTTGACATCTCTTCTAGAGGACCCAGGTTCAAATTCCCAGCACCCACATGGCCTCATACCTAATCTGTAACTCCAATTCCAGGGGATCTAGTGCCCTCTTATGTCATGCGTGTACTGTCCCCAGGGCCAAAGATGGGACACCTGGTGTGGGTATTAGGAACCTAACTCAGGTCCTCTGGAAGAACAGCAAGGACTCTTAACTGCTGAACCATCTCTCTAATCCTGGCAATGCTCCCACCCCGCCAAACAGGGTTTCCCTGGCTGGATGTCTTGGACTCTTTGTAGACCAGGCTGATTTCTAACTCAGAGATTCCCCCTGCCTCTGCCTCCTGACTGCTGGGATTAAAGGGGTGTGCCATCCCTGCCACCACCACTGTCTGAATTCTTTTCCCCAGTAATCAAAGAGGGTTTTGTTTTTTTTTTTTTTTTTTTTTTTTTTGGTTTTTCGAGACAGGGTTTCTCTGTAGCTTTGGAGCCTGTCCTGGAACTTGCTCTTGTAGACCAGGCTGGTCTCGAACTCCCAGAGATCCGCCTCCCTCTGCCTCCCAAGTGCTGGGATTAAAGGCGTGCGCCACCACCGCCCGGCAAATAGATTTGTTCTTAATTTAAAGCTGGGACTAGAGAGATGGCTCAGCGCTTGCTGTTCCAGAGGACCCAGATTCCATTCCCAGCACCTACAAGACTACTCACAACTATTGGTAACTGCAGTTCCAGAGGATCTGATGTCCTCTCTGGCCTCCACAGGTAATGGGCACACATGTGATATGCAGACATCCACGCGAAGCATCCAGATGTCTGAAACATTTTTTAATTTAAAAAAAGCAACTTAAAGATAAATGTACTTGCTACTAAGTTTGATGACCTCAGTTCAAGGCCAGAAATTCACATAGTAGGAGAGAACCAACTCCTCAGGTTGTCATCTGACTGCCGCATGCGCCAGATGTGTACTAAACATATGCAAATATATATAAATGTAATCTTTAATTTTTTAAAAGTCAAGTGTGGCAGCTTAAATGAGAATAGCCCCCAGAGGCTCATAGGTTTGAATACTTGGTCCCCAGTGGAGCTGTTGTAGGAAGGATTAGGAGTATGTCTTTGAAAAAGGGCACTTAAATCCCAACTCCTAGGACAGAGAAAGCCTGAAGAAACAAGCTCCACCAGGAGCAGAAGCCAGGAACAAATCCAGCCCTGGGAGCCAATCCAGTCCCAGAACACTGGCAGATCAGGACCGAGCCAGCAACCAGATCCAGAGTCAGCGATCTCCACCAGAACAGGTCCAACTCCAAGCCAGGGACTTCTGCAGAAGAGATCCAGACCAAGATTTACAGAAACAGATCAAAGCCTTCAGCCTAGGCCAAAGTAGGCCTGATACAGCAAACTCCAAGGGCGCAGACCAAAGTACAGGAGCACTGAGCTACCTCCAGGAACAGGAATAACCAACAGGGTAACTAGAACTGTGACACTGACTGCACCACGAGGAACAACCATCTTTGGATTCACTGGCACCTAGAAGATTATTCAACAGAATCTCAGCCCCAACCACACCTACTAGAGGAAAAGATGAGTAGAAAAGGTAAGATCACATGCTACACCACAAAGAGCAACACAATATCGGTAAAACCTAAAGACCCTACAAGAGCAAGACATGAACAACCAAATATGGATGAACCAGAAGAAAATGACCTAAAAAATAACCTCAAGAGAATGTTTGAAATTCTTAAAAATGAAATGAGAAATTACCTTAAAGAAATTGAGGAAAAGACAAACAAAAAATTGGAATATATCAGCAAATCACTTAAAGAAAACCAAGAAAAAGAACTCAGACATATAAAAGAAATCAGGACTTGAAAACTGAGATGGAAAAAATAAAGAAAACACAAGCCAAAGGAATTACAGAAACAGAAATCATGAGAAAAAGATCAGGAACCACAAAAATGAGCAGCAGAATACAAGAGATGGAAGAGAGAATCTCAAGTGCTGAAGATACAATAGAGGAAATAGACTCATCAAAGAAAATGTTAAATCTAACAAAAGCTTAACCCAAAATATCCATGAAATATGGGGCACCATAAAAAGGCCAAATCTTAGAATAATAGGTATAGAAGAAGGAGAAGTTCAACTCAAAGAAACAGAAAATTTATTTAACAAAATTATAGAAGGAAACTTTCCCTACCTAAAGAAAGATACGCCTGCCTAGCGGTGGTGGCGCACGCCTTTAATCCCAGCACTCGGGAGGCAGAGGCAGGCAGATCTCTGAGTTCGAGGCCAGCCTGGTCTACAAGAGCTAGTTTTCAGGACAGGCTCCAAAGCCACAGAGAAACCCTGTCTTGAAAAACAAAACAAAACAACAAAACAGCCGGGCGGTGGTGGCGCACGCCTTTAATCCCAGCACTCGGGAGGCAGAGGCAGGTGGATCTCTGTGAGTTCGAGACCAGCCTGGTCTACAAGAGCTAGTTCCAGGACAGGCTCCAAAGCCACAGAGAAACCCTGTCTCGAAAAAAAAAAAAAAAAACAACAACAACAACAAAATTTACCAGTGTCGGCTGGGCGGTAGTGGTACACACCTTTACTTCCAAGCACTCAGGAGGAAGAGGCAGGCTGATCTCTATGAGTCTGAGAACAGCCTGGTCTACAGAGTGAATTCCAGGACAGGCTCCAAAGCTACAGAGAAACCCTGTCTCAAAACAAAACAAAACAAAAACTCAGGAAAAATCAGGGCAGGGTTTTTCTTCTTTTTCTTCTTAGACATCCAAATGTTGTGTGTTGCAGCCTCTGTTTAAAGATAAAAATCTGAACTCAGCTCCCTGGGAAAGCTGTCCGTACAAAGCAGCCGGGAGACTGGCCATACCTAGGACTTCTTGTGCCTTTACTTAAAGCATAGGAAAGTGCCATGGGCAGATCACAAAATTAAGAGTGGGGAGGAATGTGTGCACTTTCTTAGAAAAGCTCACAATTTGACAGAAAATTCTTCCCCTTCATTATTATTCAAGCCGGGCGGTGGTGGCGCACGCCTTTAATCCCAGCACTTGGGAGGCAGAGGCAGGTGGATCTCTGTGAGTTCGAGACCAGCCTGGTCTACAGAGCTAGTTCCAGGACAGGCTCCAAAGCCACAGAGAAACCCTGTCTCGAAAAACCAAAAAAAAAAAAAAAAAAAAATTATTATTCAAAAGCATAGGGAATCCCCGCTCTCAGGGGACTTTCTAGAAGGACTGCAACTCAAACCCACATCTCTACCCACCTCATACAGTCTTCTTTTTTTTTTCTTTATTTTTTTTCTTTTTTCTTTTTTTTTTTTTGGTTTTTCGAGACAAGGTTTTGCTGTAGCTTTAGAGCCTGACCTGGAACTAGCTCTTGTAGACCAGGCTGGCCTCCAATTCACACAGATTCACCTGCCTCTGCCTCCTGAGTGCTGGGATTAAAGGTATGCGCCACCACTGCCCAGCTCTTTTTGTTTTGGTTTGGTTTTTCGAGACAGGGTTTTCCTGTGTAACAGCCCTAGCTGTCCTGGAACTAGCTCTTTTAGACCAGGCTAGCCTCGAACTCACAGGGATTCACCTGCCTCTGTACAGTCTTTTCTTGTGTGGGAGGGGTGAATGGAACCTGCAGCCCTTCACATAGAGAAGAGCAAACAATACATCAGCTCATTAAATCACCCCCTACCATATGCTTGTTCAAACCCAGGTCTTCTTCAGTGAAACCAAGAAGAAAACTTGAAACCAAGAACAGCAGCTCCTAGGCCTTGAGCTATTCATTTGAGTAGACAAAATACAGCTAAATTGTGGTTTTTCTTTCAATACTTTACCTACATGAAATAATGTGAAACACAGAACACTTTTGATTTTAAGTTAGACAACCAAGAGGATTTTTTGAAGGATTATCTGACATCATCATCACACAGCTATTTAGCATAATGACATCATCATCACACAGCTATTTAGCATAATGACATCATCACACAGCTATTTAGCATAATGACATCATCATCACACAGCTATTTAGCATAATGACATCATCATCACACAGCTATTTAGCATAATGACATCATCATCACACAGCTATTTAGCATAATGACACCATCATCACACAGCTATTTAGCATAATGACATCATCATCACACAGCTATTTAGCATAATGACATCATCATCACACAGCTATTTAGCATAATGACATCATCATCACACAGCTATTTAGCATAATGTGGGCAGAACCTATACCCGGGCAGGACTTTCATCTCTGAACATGAGAGTAGTCAAATTCTGAAAGATGAACCACTAAGGAAACCATGGCTAATAAATCTATCTCCTACACAACAGCCAGACTATACCTCAGAAATTTCAGTGTCCTACATTTGAGTCGGACCTTGGGTGTGCCAGTATGGAAGGCCTCCTTGTCAAGTTGGGAGCATAGGCCCCAGCCCCTCACATCTAGTCCAGCCCCCAGGCCTGGTCTGGACTCCAAATCCCAGCAGGCCAGGTCCTGACCCCTCCCTGGGGGTGGGGTCAGGACCACTTTTCTCCCCCCCTCCCCCCCAGGTATTTAAGGGATCTCCCGAAAGAGGAACACGTGGTACCTCTTCCTTCCTCCCGGGGACGCGCGTTAGCCGGTCTTCCCGGTTTCCCCCTCGGGGCCACCTGAGATATTTCTTAATTCGGCTTGTTTTGATTTGGCTTAATTGGGAATTTTGCATCGGCAGGGAGCTCGCGTTAGGAAATATTCCTAACACTTGTGAGTGCAACCGTTGAGGAACAAGCCTTCCCAACCGCTAACCAGCACCTGTCCTCAGAAAAGTGCATCAGCATCTTTGGGGTTAAACCCAAGTCCTGTTTGCCGCATGCAAGGTTACTCTGAGGATTCTTTCCTTTTCCTGTAGCTTTGATAAGGTGCTCAACAAAAGTGCCTGAGCAGACAGAGGGAAGGTTTATCTGAGGTTATGGTCCCTGCTGTAAGGAGCTTGAGGCAGCTGGCTGGTCACATTGACCCGCAGTCATGAGACAGAGGGACAAAATGCCTGTGCTGGGTTCACTGTCAGGGTTGTTTTGTTTTCGGTTTATTTTAGACAGGGTCTCACTATGTATCTCTGAGTGGCCTGGACTCACTATGTAGGTCAGACTGGGTTCACACTCAGCTTGGTCTGCCTCCTGAGGCTTCAGATTAAAGGCGTGTACCCTCACTCCTTCTAGACTCTCTTTTTTTGTTTCTTTTCTTTCTTTATTTTTTTTGTTTTTTGTTTGTTTGTTTGTTTTTCCCTAGACAGGGTTTCTCTGTGTAGCCTTGGCTGTCCTTGTATTAGCTCTGTAGACCAGTCTGGCCTCAAACTCACAGAGATCTGCCTGCCTCTGCTGGATGTGCAGAGTGCTGGGATTAAAGGTGTGCACCACCTTTTTTTTCTTTTTTGATATTTATTGAGCTCTACATTTTTCTCTGCTCCCCTCCCCTTCAGCCCTCTCCCATCATCCCCAAGCTCCCAATATGCTCAGGAGATCTTGTCTTTTTCTGCTTTCTCTGGCTCTCCTGTCCTGGGATTAAAGGCATACACTCTAGCACACATGCTGCAAGATTTATTTTTATCTTATGTGCAGGGGTGTTTTGCCTGCCTGGATGACTGCAGCACATGCATGCCCTGCCTGAGGAGGCCAGGAGACTCAGAGTAGTGTCACAGACAGTTGTTACCATCTTGTGGGTGCTGGGCACTGAACCTGGGTCTTCTGTATAAACAGTTAGTGCTCTTAGCTGCTGAACCATCTCTCCAGCTACAGAAAAATGAATCTTGAGTGATACCAGACTCTGCTGCATACCAACAGACTGAAAACACAGAGTTGCCGGGCGGTGGTGGCGCACGCCTTTAATCCCAGCACTTGGGAGGCAGAGGCAGAGGCAGGTGGATCTCTGTGAGTTCGAGACCAGCCTGGTCTACAAGAGCTAGTTCCAGGACAGGCTCCAAAACCACAGAGAAACCCTGTCTTGAAAAACCAAAAAAAAAAAAAAAAAAAAAAAAAAAAAAAACACAGAGTCCTCTTTAAGCCTCTCTCTCTTAGCTAGTGTTGTTCCTAAGATTTGAGCACAGAGACCTACTGCAGTAGTGGAAAGTTGCATTGTGTGGTGTGACATGGCTGCTGTACCATAAGCATGGTTTTACATGCAAACTCTATGACCCGAAGTCCCCAGGAAAGAGCTACACCTGTGTTACATGCAATCTCTGTAACCCGAAGTCCCCGGGAAAGAGCTACACCTGTGTTACATGCAATCTCTGTAACCCGAAGTCCCCGGGAAAGAGCTACACCTGTGTTACATGCAATCTCTGTGACCCGAAGTCCCCGGGAAAGAGCTACACCTGTGTTACATGCAATCTCTGTGACCCGAAGTCCCCGGGAAAGAGCTACACCTGTGTTACATGCAATCTCTGTGACCCGAAGTCCCCGGGAAAGAGCTACACCTGTGTTACATGCAATCTCTGTGACCCGAAGTCCCCGGGAAAGAGCTACACCTGTGTTACATGCAATCTCTGTGACCCGAAGTCCCCGGGAAAGAGCTACACCTGTGTTACATGCAATCTCTGTGACCCGAAGTCCCCGGGAAAGAGCTACACCTGTGTTACATGCAATCTCTGTGACCCGAAGTCCCCGGGAAAGAGCTACACCTGTGTTACATGCAATCTCTGTGACCCGAAGTCCTCAGGAAAGAGCTACACCTGTGTTAAAGGGTCTACAGAGCTGATAGCCTGTTTAGCATATCAGGGGTTGTGGAGCGCTGGGAAGAAATTATTGAGCACTAACTTAGTCCCCTACAGAGCCACTTATTGCCTCCCTCTGTGTTTGACCTTTTGACTCTCAGGAATGTGCAGATAGACCCTGGCTTTCCCCAACCTAACAACCATCAGGTTGCATTTGAGGCCTGGAACAGATACTTCTTTGCTTCAACTGTAACCCACCTCCAGGATGCTTCCACCAAAATACTTGAAAATAAAATGTCTTGACTTACAGTTTCCTTTATTCTATTACTATAAAAGCCTCATGAGACTGCTATTATGTTGAAACTCAATGCTTGGGGTTACCTGAATGTGTGTTCCCGAACCTTGGTCACTCATATTTGACTCTGGAATAAACTCTTATTCTCTTTGAGGTGAAAACTGTGCTTTTTGCTTTCACAGAGGAAATACCAGCCCCACCATTTAAAGTGTGACCTAAAATAAATAGAATTTCAGGCAAAAACCTGAGCTCCAGTACTCTTAAGTTCTGCTACACATCCTAATACACCAATTAAAAATAAGATAAATGATACAGAGAAAGGGGGTTTTACCAATGTGCACATTGGGAAGAATAGCAAAGGGGGGCCCAGTGACCCCCACATCCGCGTGTAGGGTACTAACATTAGCTCTAGGTTTAAGGAAAGGAAGAATGGGGGAGGAGCTAAGCAAAAGGTTTGTGCAGTCTTGGTCAAGGCATGGTGGTTGGCTGTTTTCTCAGGTCTGGTTCTACCAGCGGCTATAAATAAGTCCTTGTTGCTTGGGAGGACAAGCTGGTTCTTGGAGATGGTTACTGTTTCGCCAGAGAGCAGCCTTGCCATTATACATACATAATTGCCTTCATCTGGGGGACTGGTTTGCCCCTAGAGGCTCTGCTTTTCCTGTATTTCAGGATGACTTCAGGTGTACGATTGGGAGTCTTATTGGCCTTTGGGCAGAGGAGTATCTTGACCAGAACACTGTAAAAAGCTGAGCCCTAGTTTCTCTTATCATTGCGCCTTCAGCCTTAAAGAATGAGACATGGTAGGTAGCAGTGTTTTTTGTTTTTTTGTATTTTTTAGTTTGTTTTGCTGTTTTCGGTTTTTCAAGACAGGGTTTCTGCCGGGCGGTGGTGGCGCACGCCTTTAATCCTAGCACTCGGGAGGCAGAGGCAGGCGGATCTCTGTGAGTTCGAGACCAGCCTGGTCTACAAGAGCTAGTTCCAGGACTGGCTCCAAAACAACAGAGAAACCCTGTCTCGAAAAACCAAAAAAAAAAAAAAAAAGACAGGGTTTCTTTATGTAGCTTTGGTTGTCCTGGAACTCCCACTGTCAACCAGGCTGGCCTCAAACTCACAGAGATCCACCGGCCTCTGTCTCGCAAGTGCTGGGATTTAAGATGTGCAATACTAGCACCCGGCTGTATCAGTGTTTTTTAGACAGACTGAGTGGTTAACAAGACTGCGTGCAGAGACACGTGACTCAAAGTAAGACAGATGAAAGTGAAGACAGAGCCAGGCTCTTACCCTACTCTTAGTCATGTGCTTCAGTGAGGAGTCAATGCTTTTCAGTAAACACAGGTTTCTTTTTTTTTTTTTTGATTTTTCGAGACAGGGTTTTTCTGTAGCTTTTTGGTTCCTTTTCCTGGAACTAGCTCTTGTAGACCAGGCTGGCCTCGAACTCCCAGAGATCCGCCTGCCTCTGCCCTCTGCCTCCCGAGTGCTGGGATTAAGGGCGTGTGCCACCACCGCCCGGCTAAACACAGGTTTCTAAGTGTGCACTATAGCTTTCTGAGTTGTAGTTCCTAATGCTAGATCTCACACCTGGGACCAATGGCTAATTGAGGTGCCTTTTAACTTATCAAATCGGACCTGGCTACCAGGTTCTCCCAGCATCTCTCAGTTCCTTACCTATTACCGGGTATGACTGCCATATCCCACCCCCTACCCTAAATTTCTCCAGCCCAGAGGCTGGGCTGCTTTTCCCCCAGCTGCCCTTTAATCCAACCATTTTGGTAACCCACCCTTTTTCCTCTACCCCTCCCCCCTCACCTTCCTCACGTGACCTGACCGAGGGTCCTGTTCACTTTGAACTCCCCTAGGTGTCCTGTTTCTGGCTGTGTCCTCCCTCCTATCTGCAATAAACCTTCTCTTCAGCCACACATAGGACAATCCAGTGTCTTCTCCTTTTCATTTCTTTTTCTCATTCACCTGGGACCCCCAACAAAGTGTTTGTGCTTCTGCCGTCTCAGAACTTAAACTGATCAGCATGAAGGACTACAGCTCCAAATTTAAGGGAATAACAATACTTTTTGTTTGTTTCCTTTTTCTGAGTCAAGTTTGATCTGTGTAGCCCCGGCTGTCCTGGAACTCCCTCTGTAGACCAGGCTGGCCTCCATCTCACAGAGATCCGCCTGCCTCTGTCTCCTAAGTGCTGGGATTAAAGGCTTGTGTTGCCACTGCTGCCCAGCTGGGAATAATAATACTTAAAAAGTATTAAATGTATTGACAGGGCGGGGTGGCACACGCCTTTAATCCCAGCACTTGGGAGGCAGAGGCAGGCGGATCTCTGTGAGACTGGGACCAGCCAGGTCTACAAAGCCAGTTCCACTACAGTCAGGTTGTTAGACAGAGAAACTCTGTCTCAAAAAAGAAACAACCCGCAAAAAGACAATGTATTTCAAATTCTTGGGGAAATAATTTATCCGATAAGACACCCTTTTCTACTTTATTTATACATTAAACTAGCATTTACAGAGAACTATTTTTTTTGGTTTTTTGAGACTGTGTTTTTCTGTAGGTTTGGAGCCTGTCCTCGAACTCACACTATGGACTGGGCTGGCCTTGAACTCGCAGAGTTCTGCCTGCCTCTGCCTCCCAAGCGCTGGGATTAAAGGCGTGCTCCAAACAGCCCGGCTCATTTACTGAGAATTTACAATGTGCAGATATTGCAAGTTCTAGTGAGTGAACTTGAGCAGTCAACATGCATCACTGGTCACAGTTTATGTCCAATGTTGGCTTTCACAAGTATCTTAACCACTATAAGATCTACCAAACAACTGTTTTTTGTTTCTTGGTTTTTTTTTGTTGTTTTTTTTTTTGTTTTTTTGGTTTTTCGAGACAGGGTTTCTCTGTGGCTTTGGATCCTGTCCTGGAACTAGCTCTTGTAGACCAGGCTGGTCTCAAACTCACAGAGATCCGCCTGCCTCTGCCTCCCAAGTGCTGGGATTAAAGGCGTGCGCCACCACAGCTCGGCTACATAGGCCCTCTTAATATGCCCTCTCATTTATTTATTTCTTTTTGAGACAGACTCTCATGTCACCTAGATTAGCATTGAATTCATGCTTGAACAACCTCCTGAAGATTGGGATAATAGGCACTTACCACCACACCAACTCCCTTTTGAGACAGTCTCGGGCTGGCCGTGAACAACAAGTACCTCAACTCCTGATCTTCTTGCCACTGCCTCCTGAGTGCTGGGATTATAGTATTATGGGATTGTGCCACGATGCTAGGCTAACACTCTACCAACTGAACTACATCCCTTTAAAAAAATTACTGCAGGTTCACAGAAAAATTGTGGTGGTGCACGCCTTTAATCATAGCACTCAGGAGGTAGAGGCAGGAAGATCTCTGTGAGTTCAAGGCCAGTCTTGTCTATGGGGTGAGTTCTAAGATAGCCAGAGCTACACAGTGAAACAATCTTGGCTCAAAACTACACATATAATCTTCATTTCACTCCACACTCTCTGTTTTCAGCATTGGCTGCGTGAGGCTTGTAGAACATCATGAGGAGAGTTGTGAACTCACGGCTCCAGAAGCCATGATGTGGCCCGGCAGTGGGAGAGCATCAAGAGAGCGAGCACGGCAACTGTGAAAGACCTGGATAAATCTAGACCCCCCCCCAGCAGGAAAAAAAATAAGAGCCAAAAATCTAAGCAGGGAGAGAAGAATCAGAAATCTAGGATTAGCTGGTTCAGTTTCAGGAACTAGCTGAAGATAAAGTTAGATTGTAATCTTGAGTATAATCTTGAGAAACAGGGAGTTGCCCCCTTGTGATCATCACTGGTATTTTCGGAATTTTCTGTGACACCCTCCCTACCCATTTCGGATTACTGGACTGTGGTTTCTTCCTTTAAAAACCCCTTCTCACCGGGCGGTGGTGGCGCACGCCTTTAATCCCAGCACTCGGGAGGCAGAGGCAGGCGGATCTCTGTGAGTTCGAGACCAGCCTGGTCTACAAGAGCTAGTTCCAGGACAGGCTCCAAAACCACAGAGAAACCCTGTCTCGAAAAACCAAAAAAAAAAAAAAAAAAAAAAAAAACCCTTCTCCCGGTCACTCGGGGTCGAACTCCTCCCCTGCGTGAGTTACGAGTCTCGGCCCCAGTGCACTGGTACCTGTCAAACCTCCTGTGATTGCAGCAAGGACAGTCTCTTGTGAGTTACTGGGGGGGGGTCGTGTTATCCCGAGACTTGAGTGAGAGTCTCCCCATACCGGGGGTCTTTCAACAAATAAGGCTTTGAAGGGAGGGAGAGTCTTCGAATCCAGAGGACAAAGAGTTCTTAGAGGTTTCCGAAAGGGGTGGGGGAGAAAATAAAGTTACTTGTAACTTAGTGTGCATGGTCCCTGGGATGGAGGAGGAAGGCCAACACTAGGAAGCAAAGTTACAAGTCAAAGTTATTTAGGCTTTGGTCTCAGGGGGAGACCTCAGCTTGTTTGCAGCTAGCTGTAAGGGGGACCCATAGAATTCTGTGAGAGCCTTAAGGCTGCAGCACAAGAGGATAAGGAGAGAGAGAGAGAGAGAGAGAGAGAGAGAGAGAGAGAGAGAGAGAGAGAGAATATGAGAATTTGGGGGTGAGGTGGGAGAAGGCCTGACTTTAGGGAGAGAACAGCAGCTGGAAGATCAACTCAACAGTTCCCAGTCCAGATTTGCTATCTATCTATCCATCCATCTATCCATCTATTTATCTATCATCCATTCATCTATTTATCTATCATCTATCTATCTATCCATCCATCTATCTATCTCTATCTATCATGTATATGTATGTATGTATGTATGTATGTATGTATGTATGTATGTTAGCCAGAAGCAGAACTGCAGACTACAAGGTTAGTACATTTAGAGACTTTCCCAGAGCTGTGGGCTTTGGTGGACTAGGTCTTTGTTTAGTTTTGGCAGGTGGTGCTGTCTACTTGCTGAGTTTTATAGTCTGAATGGTACTTTCATGATGAATCCAGTTGTGCTAAGGTCTGGGGCCCTGTTACAAGGATGGCCTCAAACTCTTGCTATTTATTGAAGATGATGAAGTCCTCTTCCTTCTCTTTCCTGAACATTGATATCATAGACGGGAGCCACCGCGCCCGGCTTTTTATGAGGCCAGGATTGGAACTCAGGGTGTCAGGCCCTCCAAGTGAGCATTCTAACTGAGCCACAGGCACTGACTCCCCAGCCCCCCCCTCCCCCCAGTGCTCTTACTGGAATCAAAGATTCATTCTGCTCTCCTTTCAACCAATTCCCCCTCCAAGAGAGAGAAGTTAAGGGGAGAAAGTCCCTGGAGAAAATTTTTCTGTTTCAAATCTCTTGGGGTAAGCACTAGGGTGGGAAGGTCACCGAAAGGTCACAGTTTTACAGTGGGCAGGAAGTCCTGTCAATGGGCAGTATATTTCTCCGGACACCTGCTGTTTTTGGAAAGTTTGGAAGTGGGATCTCCTAGGGTCAATATCTGCATTTTATCTTCAGCCAAATTCTTTTGAGTTGAGAGGCAGAAGCTGTCCCAGGTGCCCTTCCTTAGAACACCACCTGAAAATCTGAAAGTGACGGGTCCTTAAAACAGAGGAAGGCCTGGCGAAAGTAAGCAGAAGTGAAATGTCCACGTGCTCTAATGCTGGAGTGCAAATCCATTGACCCTGCACACTAGGCAACCTGCCAGCCAAGAGCCGCCTTCACTCTCTGGCCCCGGAAGTTTAAACACATTCTGCAGTAATTTCGTTGACATGGGTGGAGATGGGATCCAGGGCCTGGGTATGCTAGCTTAGCACAAACAACAGGGTGCAGATGTTAGATTTGAGATGTAGTTTCGTGGTGGGTTTCAACTCAGAGCCTCAAAAACACAAGAGCCCCCCAAAAAAGTATGAAACACAAAGGAGGCTTTACTCCTGAAGCTAAACAAAGGGATAGGAATTTGAGAGGAGAGATAACGGAGTCGGGGAGTGGGGGGGGGCGCGGCAGTTGAGCAAAAAGGAGGATGCCTTCTGTTTTGTGGAGGGAGACTGGGTTTTGCTATGATACAATTAAAGGCCTGCGCCACCACTCCTGGCAACCCGCCGACTCCTCCTCCTTTTAGATTTGTTATACTTTATGTACTAGTCTTCTGTCTGCATGCATATATGTGCACCATGTGCCTGCTGAGTCTCTTGGAGCCAAGATTTTTGGGTAGTTGTGAGTCACTATGTGGGTGCTGGGAATTGAACCCTGGTCCTCTATGAGAGCAAGTGCTATTATCATTTTTTTTTTTTTTTTTTTTTTTGGTTTTTTGAGACAGGGTTTCTCTGTGGTTTTGGAGCCTGTCCTGGAACTAGCTCTTGTAGACCAGGCTGGTCTCGAACTCACAGAAATCCACCTGCCTCTGCCTCCTGAGTGCTGGGATTAAAGGCGTGCGCCACCACCGCCCGGCGAAGCAAAGCATTTTGAACCTTGTATTTTAACGTACTCATGGCACCCGGAAATACTTGGGCATATTTTAAGATGGCTATGAGGGGGTACTTCTGAAAGAGGATTAATTCTGGTAATTAACACTACCCATATGTTAAAGAACCATCAAAAAGGAAATCCGTCGGGCGTGGTGGCAGGTGTGTAAAATATGCACCCGGAAGGCAGAAAGAGAGAGAGGGAAGACTGCGTTAGGTTGTAGGCCAGCCTCCTCCACAAAGGGAAAAGCAAGAGGATCTCAACTTCCTGAAAATGGCCCTCAGCGCCTGACAGGAAATGGCAGGCCCAGGCCAGAAGAACTAGCGCACAACCTCAGGTTTGGCGGCCGGAAGTGGCTGCAGCCCCGCCCCGCCCTGGGCGTGCTGGCTCAGGAGCTCGCCTTCTGCGCAGGCGTGATTCGCTGACTCCGCCTCCTCGGTGCCGCGGTCGGAGCCATTTCTCCGCTGCTTCCATGCGGGGTG